>NW_008239321.1:122929-134918 GCF_000691975.1 Corvus brachyrhynchos | reverse complement strand
AACCATCGCACCTGCCCTGCTCACCGGGAGCCGCCAGCGCCCCTGCCGGCTGCGAGCGGAACTGCACCCGAGGGGAAAGGGCCTGACAGCCGAGAAGGCTGGCACTGGGTTTGTGATTGTTTGCTGTTACTGCCATGGTTATTGCTGTTTGTTTGACTGGTTATACACATATAGATATGTAACAGTAAAGAACTGTTATTCCTATTTCCCACATCTTTGCCTAAAAGCCCCTTGATTTCAAAATTATAATAACTCGGAGGGAAAGGGGTTGCATCTGCCATTCCAAGGGAGGTTTCTGCTTTCCTTAGCAGACACCTGTCTTTCAAACCAAGACAAAGGGTTATAAAATACAACACTGAATTAAAGTGTGTATCTGAAATGCTGAATCAATGCAATGGCTCCATCACACCAGCACTGTATGTGAGTGTAAGAAAGAGCAGACCCTGACTTACAGGAAACTATTTTCCTTTTTAGAGATTCTTGTTTCACACAGGAATATTTTGCAGGTATATTTGAAATCATATTTTCTGCAATTATTTCTTTTTTCAAGGAACCTCCTACTAGAATGTTACACCTTTCTGAATATTATGCCTTCTTCCCTTTTTTCTTTTTATTAGTATTATTATTATATTGATTGCTCCAGGCAATGATCAATTATTAAACAACTCTTTCAACCAGAAAATGTGTAGCTCCATCTGTGGTTGAGCTTTGTTGGGTGAGAAGATGGGCAGCAGCCTGTGACCATGAGCTGTGCTGTACAGGGGGATGTTGCTCTGATAAATGATGTTGCTGAATTGTTTTTATGGTGATTTAACATTGAAACCTTATTATTCTGTGAGCTCAAAGTCTCCCCTTTGCAAAGCCTGTGTCAGCAATAAAAGCAGTGACTTTCACAGGGAGGAAAGACTATCACCTTATTAGAGCTTTGTAGAGAAGCTTTAATGGCAGAGCTTCAGTTTATGATAAAACCAGAAGTCAAGAGATAACTAAACAGTAGGAAACAGGAATGCTGGATGATGCATAAGCTCACACTGAATGAAACAAAATTATGATCAGAGTAGTTATCAAAATTTGTTAGTTTTTCTCCTGATTGTCATCCATTTAAGCACTGTTTGTTAAGTTATAACAAAGGATCTTCCCAGACCTCAGCACTGGGGAAAGAACACAGCTGAGTACTGGTGGTTACTTTTTAGGACAGATTTTAGAAGCTCCACTATGAATTTTCTGAAATGACGTAATTTTCAAGTTCTGACAATCAGTGCTTAACTGTAAATTATTTCTATTTACAAGGTATAATTAGCATGACTGGGCATAAAGGGAAATAGAATTATACCAATATGGAAAATAACACTTTCATAGATAAAACTCTATCTTGTACAGATGAAAGTAAGCTTTAAAAAGATGAACTAATGCCTTTAATGGTTTTATGAAATTACGTTGTAATTTCAATGTTGTAGTTTCTTTGATTTACCAGTTTCTGAAAGAGAAATAGAGTTGGGATTACTCAGTGATTGCTCATAGCTCATATATAACCAGAGATATATAACTATATATATATAACTGCAGTTATATATATATATATATATATATATAACTGCAGGAGTTTCCTACCTAGCTTAGGATGTACAAGTTCATTTACAACTGAAAATGGCATTGTCAGGATCGGTGTTGAAGTGTCAAAGCTCCAACTGGACATGATTTCAGGAAGACAGGCATGGATAGAAAGTATGAGCAATTCACACCCAGGGACAGTGGAATAGCAGGCCCTGAAGAAGCCACTTTTTTTTTTTTTTCCCCCTACCAAAGGCCATAAATAACCCTTGGAGTGTGCTGCACTGTAATGACTTGCAATAACAGGTTTTCTTATAGCAGAAAACATCCTGGATGATATGTTTGTCAATGCAGCTCCAAGAATATGCTGCCATCAATTCACTGCCAGGATTGGATTTTAGGATATCCTAGTGCATGTTAAAAATCAATTTCTTATTATTTTTTCATAATGTTTATTAGCATGTTTTAATATTTTATGTCTTATCAAAACTTTGACTTTAGCAAACTGACAAACACGACTTCCCCTCCTGCATGTCCCTGTATGTTTTCTTTGTTTTGCAGGATCCCAAATATTTCAAGTCACAGAAAACTGGGAGAGGCCAATTGAAAGAAGGCTGGAGAGAGACACATCAGCCAATTATGTGTTCCTACAAACTTGTGACTGTGAAATTTGAAGTCTGGGGACTTCAAACCAGAGTAGAGCAATTTGTACACAAGGTCAGTGAAACAGGACCTGTTTCTTATCCTTCACATAAGCAGAACTCAAGCACTCACAGGAATGTGACTATGGCTGTGGAGAAGCCTGGGAGCCAGAGCCAGTCTGTTCAGACCTCTCACGAGGTCTGAAAGATCTGGAGCAGAGCCCAGGACTTCAGTCTGGGTACAAACTTGACAAAGCCTGGAGCTGCTCAGGCCTAAGGTTGAGAGAAACTATCAATAACATTTTCAGTGCTGTGACCAATATATGAGCTGAAGTATTTCCCATACACATAGCAATGAGGTGCAGAATTCCTTAGAAACAGATAGTGGGAAAGCTTTCCAATCAGTCTACTAAAAAAATCAATCAATGAATAGCATAACTGCCAAGTGATAAAATTTTTCACAGTATTAACCTTCTACATGTTTGAAAAACTGAGAAAGGAATAGAAGAGATCCAGAATGTCTAATTGGCCAAAGAGTAGTGGATTCTGTACACATTCCCAAATGGACTCCCATGCTAGTCAAAGCCATGATTCAGTGTTGGCAACAGATCTACTTCCAGTGGGAAGCTGGACTAGGAGCCCTTGAGAGCCAGCATGTCTTTTTAGACACAAAACTCTCAGAGGGTTTCTCACTTTCCATCCTGTTGAAAGACATGGGTGAGATGTTTTGTTGCTGCTGAGGCCTTTAACTCTTTCCTTGTTTACAGGTGGTCAGAGACATCCTCCTGATCGGTCACCGGCAGGCATTTGCCTGGGTGGATGAGTGGTATGGTAAGTGTCCTCCAGAGTCAGCCCCTTTCAAAGGGGACAGTTAACAGCAGGTTTCCATTAACTTTCATGGATCATCAGGTCCCAGTGTGAGTTGTTCATGGAGGAGATGGAACCATATTAAAGATCATCTCCTTCCACCCTTCTGCCATGGGCAGGGACACCTTCCACTAGACCAGGTTGCTCCAAGCCCATCTGACCTGGCCTTGGACACTTCCAGGGATGCTGGATTTAGGCAGTAGGCAGCATCCAGGGATGCCTTTCCATCCCAGCATCTTGGTGTACCTGCACCAGTGCCCTCACCCTGCACTGGAGGCACGCAGGAGTCATCTGTATGGAGAACCTCGTGCAGGTTTGAATAAAGCTTCTTCTTAAGGTTGCCTTAACTTGCAGTCATTGCCATGCTGCAAACTCCTAAGACCTCTGATCCAACACATTTCCAGCTTTTTAGGAAAGTTTTAAGCTATTGATATGGATTGCAACAAAGAAAAGATGGGGCTTTTCTGAAAAAGATGTACATAAGCATAAATCCTACGGGGTCTGATTCAGCAGCAGCTGCATGCAAAAAGTGTTGGGAATCCATGAGTCAGCTGTGGGGATATGGGCACTTCCAGTAGGACAAAGTAATCTGAATATCAAACCAGCCAATTACATTGTATAAAATGAGCTCACTGGGTTTGTTCCTTTTACATTTTCTGTAAGACATATCCATAATCACAGATACTGTTAAAACAGGTTCTGAGACAGTCCTGTAACATGTAATAGGAATTTGGCAATAGGAATTTGGCAATATATTTAGAATGTTTATCTAGACCCTCCTCAAGCTTCAGTAAACACCAATTTGGGCATTTCATGGGTGAGTGACACCCCTCTCATCAGAGCTCAGAACCATTGTGCATTGCTCAGGAACAGTCACTGCTGCAAACACATTTCAGAGGTGTCAGAGCCCTGCACTGGAATTTAACCACGAACTCAGTGGGCCCATTGTTTGGAAATAGAGAAAAAATTGCTTTTGAAATCACAGTGTTCTTATAAATTTAATACTGCATGAAAATCTTGTGCTGTAATGGTCATAAAAATACTGAAACTGCTAAAAATATCTATTCTTCTGGAATAGCTGTAAACTAGTAAGAGAATTTTATATCCAGTCAAAGAGAGATTTTCAGAGCTTTTTTTTTTTTTAATTTTAGATTTGTTTCTTTTTTTCCCTGAAATAGAACAATACGTTCTTTTTCATGTACCGAGTTGGGAAAACCGGTAGCTTTAAATGAAACATCCTGACTTCATGTAAAAATTGAGCCCATAAATTTGCTCCCAGTCTACCCAAAATATCTATACAGTGAGAGATGGAGAATGTTACTGAGGAGCAAAGTGTCAGCTGCAGTTTAGCAGATTTATTGATAATGATGACAAATGAGTAGCCATGAAGTTAAACATACCAAACAGGTTTAGCCCAAAAACATTCCACAATAGATTTTCCCCTCCTAAGTCTGAAATCACCCTGTCAAAAATATTCTTTCCACAAATGAAATACTGTGATACAGTCATCTTGTGGATTTTTCCTGTCAGAGTAAGAATTTTTTCTAACCAATATAGTGTACTTTTAAGAGCTCAATTTTCAGCCTAAGTACAAAACCTAAAAAATCTGGGCTTAATAAAATAGATATAAATAATGACTCAATATATAGCATCAAAAATATCCTTTTTAAGTGTCTATTAACACCTTTTAAAATGAAAGTTTGAGAGACCTGGAAATGATGGTAGTCAGCTAAACTGAATCAATCAGTGTAATAAAAAATGTGTTATGGTAATGACTGGTTGCTGTTACTGACCCTGTAAGTATGAATGTGTTTTGTCATTTAATTTACTAAACTGTATTTAGCTTTATTATTAAGAAATTCTATTTTCTCAGTGTTACTTACTAATAAAGAGCATGTTCTCTGCTTGGCAAAGTGCATCCCAGCATGTTACTGACACGGCTTCTGAGCTTACTTCTCATTCCAGATAACAGTTAAAGACTGAAAGAGTACGAGTTAGTGGTATTCCATGTTTCCTTTTGATCAAAATTTTAGACTGCATTTCTTTTTACTGATGAATTACGACATTGTGCTGCCACTGATCAAAATTTTAGACTGCATTTCTTTTTACTGATAAATTACGACATTGTGCTGCCACTGTAACAGCTGAAGTATCTTGCCTTAAAAGCTGCCTCATAAAATGCAGCAGGCATCTCATAGCACAGAACAAGGAGTGGTGTGATACAAGAATTCCCAAATCCCAGTGGCACATCATAAACTTGAGAACAATGGGAGTCTCAAGAGCAGATCACAGTGCATGACCAAAGGGGCACCCATTTGCAAGCAGACTGTGCTAATAAAATGCTCTTTAAGTGTTTTGAGTAAAAAGTTGATGGCTGTTTTTACGAGGCTCTGAAGTTCCCAAAGCATCATAAAGAACAGACCAAACTCTGACAACACTCCCGTTCTGACTCCTTACTCCCCAGTGGATTTATGGAAAGCATGGGAATACTCAGAAGAGTAAGGTCACAAGTCAATTGGATTCTTTATGTTGTTGCTGGAGCTGTGGTTGATGACAAATCCTGTTAAATGTGTAACCATTGCCTGGTGTTCCATAGCGCCTTGCAGATTGTGCTGGGTGGCCACCCCCAGCCAGGCTGGGCAGTGGTCAGTGACCCTGCTGGTGGGATCAGCCTGATTTGTGGGATATTTCTAATTCTTATAATTAATTCAATTGCTTGAGGATACACAACCATTAACATAGTCACTATTAATTTACTTATCAATATAAGTGTTAGTTTCTGAATCTAAACTGGTGTGGGCTCTAACACTGAGAGTTTTGCTGGTTATGAGATGCACAATGCAAAGTTAACAAAAACTCTTTTTACAAGTGCTGGAAAGGTAAGTAAATATTTATAATATTTCTGTATCTATTCTCTATTCCAAAGGATCTTCTAAAATCTCTTTAGAAGATCTTGGCCTTTGCCAAGGCCTGCATTTCAGTACTTCCTGCCTACCTTACATTACACGGATACTCCTAAACAATTTCCACTCCTTCCTGTTCTCTGACTCCCTTTGACTTAACCTCGCACCTTCCTTAGCTGACACAACTACCTTTATGAGGCAATTTTCATAAAGCTAGTTGCTCCTTGCTTTTTAAAAAATCCTTTGTTGGCTTCTGCTGAAAGATTTTGTGCTCCTAGAACCTTCTCCTTAGAAAAGAAAAAAATGAAGTTTGCACTGAATCAATGGAAAATGCCAACAATTTTGAACTTTTTACAGATATGACTATGGATGATGTTCGAGAATACGAGAAAAATATGCATGAAAAAACCAACATTAAAGTTTGCAACCAACATTCATCTACTGTGGATGAAATAGAGAGCCATGCCAAAGCAAGAGTATGTCAATTTTTAAAACGTATTGCCCATCCTCAGTCAATACATCTGCACAGACTAGAGAAGAGCAACCAATTGCTGATCAGTCAGTGGAATTTTGGGGAGGTTTTGCTTCAATAAGAACAGAATCTTTCTCCATGAAGTGTGATCTTGCCTTTGGTTTGCATTGTAAACCTGTCAGTTATGTAAGGGAGGGTGGGGTTGGGCTCATATACAGCTCCCTGGCTTCCAGGAAAACATAATGCTCAAATTTCAGTTGGATGCATAAAGAGGAAGTTAAAGAGGATTTTTACTTTCTATTCTTTGAATAGTTAAAAAATGCAGGAGTTCGCAGTGGTCCAGTCAAAAAGCCAAGAACATGGGGAGTGGAAAACTTCTATGGGACTCACAAAATTCTTTGTTTCACCAGGAAAAAAAAATCTAATTAATTATTCACTCTTTTCAAGGTAACTTTAATGTCACCATCATCAGCTACCAACAAGGTGGAAGTATTTTCAGAAGTATGTAACAGTGGTTTGGAGAGAAGACCAGGTTTCTGTGTAGGTTCTTTGATTCAAAGTCTGGAGATTTCATAAAGTACTTAATTACCTAATTTGGGCCCCACAAGTAGAGACCTAAAATTAGAGATTGATACTCTCTGCAAATAGAGAAGTTGCAGTGGCCTTTGCTCCTGAAATGTCATTATTCCTTTATTTCTGCTAATGGTGCTGTGGAACTTAGTGCTGGGTTTAGTCACGTAACGAGTGTGGGGCAAGGCCTGAACGGCTCCAAGTCTTTCCTTGGTTCTTGCTCAGTGTCAGTTGTCACCAGCCTGAGGAGGGCGTAGTCTCCAGGAAGGTAATTCCTGTGTTTGTAACACAGCAGCTTCACTGACATCAAGTTACTCCTTAGTAGAGAATTAGTTCAGATTTTGGCTCTACACTTCAGGATTTGGTTCTGAATGAAGTCTGCCACCTGTAGTTTCCATGTGGAAAAATTGTCATTGAGGTCAGAACAGAAGTTGTTATTACCAAAAAAAAAAGTGAATCTGAGTCTTCCTAGTTCAGTGTAAGGACTGTTCTACTTGACTGTGTATCAGACCAGAAGGAAATTAGAGCAAATATAAGCTAAAAAGCAAAAATCAATTGAAGCATTTCATCTCTGAATTGAAAATGAAGAGTCTTGGAGGTTCCATTCAGCAAGACTTCACTTAAAAGGACAGGGCACTGAGAAACCTTCCTGTCCCCTTCATTTGTCCAAGGCAGCTTTTGGTTCACGTCATACAGAATTCCTCAATCAAAATCCCTGTCATTTCAGGGGGATTTGGGACCCTTTGAGTGCAGAAGCATTCACACACTGTTACATGGTGTGAAATGAAATGTAAACCAGCAAAACAGGTTCAAACCTCTCTCCAACACAAGTAGGTACAGTTCCTCTGGGACCATCTGTTTATTGCCAGCACTTCTGTCAGATCTGAAATAGGCAGCATTCTCACTCCTAATAACTGGCAGTGTGGGCTGGAAAGGTCCCCAGAATGTGGTGCAGGGGGGAGTGAAGGCAGCTGGCACCATGCTCGCTTTTGTTTATTTAATATGATGTTGGAACACAACATAAAGCTGCTTCGACAGCCAAGGTTGCACGTCTGCAGCTGGGTAGTGGTAAAAAGCATCAATGCCCTGGAAGGACAGGATTTTTTCACACACTTGGTAATCCCCACTGCCAGCCCTGTGCTTCAGACACTCAGATATGTGAGACTTCTTAATTGATTAAAAGACTACTGGTTTTATTTCTAGGTTTTTGAGCTTTCGTGTCTCAAAGAATCTATAAATGGTCTAATGAAATACTTCAAATTTATGAATTTAACTTGACATTCAGCAAAAATCTTAACATTGCTTTCAGTTGGCTCGGTGGGCGTCTTGCAGGCACTGCAGACATGGAGCAGCAGGTTCCAGAAGAGCCTTGCTGATTTTCTGCTCAACTTCCCAGTTTGTAGCAGATGTCTTTCCCTTGGGATTTTATCCGAAGTTTTGCACGGCTCGGCTCCGGCAGAGCCCGTCCATGATGGGATCGCGCTGCCCTCTTGTGGGGTTCGGCAGCACCGGGACGCCTCTGGCACCTCAGGACATGTCCCGGGCACCCGACTTTCCATTCCGAAATGGCTTTAATCTCTCATCTCATTTTGCCTACATTTTGCAGGGAATTGAGCCGTGGATTTGTCACTTGCCCACCGATATTTAAGTGCAGTTTCTGGATGGAAAGTTGGGAAGCACGGCTTTGAAAGTTGTGCCTTTGTCGGGGGAGATGGAATTCTTTAGGCTTTATTAGTGGAAAAGCAAAACAGGCTCGGTCCCGTGCATGAAGCTGCAGCTACAAGTCAATGGAAGGAGAGAGAATTTTTCATCCCTTGATAATTACAGCAGATGAACAAACCATGACAACCCTTTGCCCATTTGGGCTCATAATCCAAATGAAAAATTTTAAATCCCTTTCAGTTATATTTTGTTTGAAGTTCTGAAAAATTCTACCTGCTGACTGTATATCCAAATGTACTCTTTACTTGCCTGTGGAATAGCTGGATTTTCCCAGCAATTAAAGAGGCAGCAATCTTTATTCAGCTCAGACCCAGGTAGAAGAACCACTAGTACGTGATTAATGTACTTAAAACTTTGTTTCCTTTACACTGTGCTTATTGTGCTCCATTCAGCTCGTTACAATGGGAAGGCATTCATGTGGAGAATCACTTAATGAGATGCATGATAAGCAATATTCCCTGATTTAGGATTTGGATGGAAGTAGTTTAACTGAGTTAATGAAATTATTATTTGAAATTATTCTAACGTGCCTTTGTCTTTCATTCCTTCTCGTTGAAGACATGACAATGGATGAAGTCCGAGAGTTTGAACGAGCCACTCAGGAAGCTACCAACAAGAAGATTGGGATTTTCCCACCGGCAATATCTATCTCTAATATTTCCATGCCTTCCTCAACCCGCAGTGCTCCATCTAGTGCTCCATCAACTCCTCTCTCCACAGATGCTCCTGATTTCCTAACAGTTCCCAAAGATCGGCCTCGGAAAAAGTCTGCTCCAGAAACTCTCACTCTTCCAGATCCATCGAAAAAAAAATTTTAAATTAACCCTGCATGTTTCCTCCTGATAAGCCATGTCTGCCACAGCAAGAGTGACATAACTCAATTGCTGCAAAGGTCATGGTGGTTTGTTGATTATTTGGTTGTTTTGGGGGTTTTTTTGCTTCAAATGATCTTTCTGGTGTGGAAAGATGACTCCTTTCCTCAGACTTGATCCTTAAAACCTTCTGAAAAGTGCATGCAAGAGAAGGTAGTTTATATATTCCTAAAGTAGTGTTTCAAGCCATATGGTGCATCTTACTGACATCGATGGAACAGTCTGAGGGGATGCTATAAATGAAAATCAATCTTTCTGTAGCAGTATTCTGCCTGCAAACCCTCATCTAGGTCACAGCATTTATAATTAGGAGTAGGTATTAAGTAAATCTGCCAAGGACTTCTGAGGCAAATTAGTGCCAATTAGAATGCAGGGTTAACAGAAAAAAACCTCCCATTTTCTTCTTTTATAACCAATTTTAAAATCTTACCCACTCTCAGGCTTCTCCTGTGTGTTCATAAACCTTTGACCTGTAACTCATTGTACTTGAACACCAACAGATCCACATTTCGTTTAATACGACTCAGGATTTGGGGCCTAAAATATAAAACACAAATCTTTTCAAACCTAAAATATCACTGTATCAAAGCCCCAGCTGTAATTAACTATACTGACTTTGAGGTCATTGAACTATTTCTACCTTGCAACGAATTTGTAAAAGAAACCACCTATTTCATGTAGATAATGTATTTTACTAGCTCTTCCCCATCCTTTTGTGAACTCAGAGTGTTGGTGTTCATCAATGGTGTTCTGTGACATTGAAAAAAGCAGCTGAATTGTGTCAGTTAAGAAGCAAAAGCAATGAATTCTGTCTTTTCCTCGCTGGAAGAAGAGTGGTAGTCAGGCTGGGAGACCTTGAATGTAAAGGGAAGAAAACAACACTCCTTTTGCTTTCCTGCCTCACATCTTTGCTAAACAGAACAATCTGCTGACAGACAGCTGGATCCAGGGACTGCCTCGTCTGGAGAAGGGGGACAAAATCAGTCACTTTAAAAAGCAAACAAATCGTGGGTGATGTTGAGCAGCCAGAAGTGCTCTTCCTGGTCTGTGTGTGAAATCACTCTTAAATCTCAGGAATTAAACTGTAGACAAGGATGTTTCTCAGAGGGAAGCGTAGATTGTGGAAGAAGGAGAAAAATAAATGGCAGGAGTGGTCTCTTCCTTCCTTCCTTCCTGTTAAATGCATAAACTGAGCGAGACCCTTTTCCCGCTGCCCCCGCTTTGGGGCACTTTGCTCTCTTCCACACAAGTTACTGTTTGAGGGCTGCTGCAGTTCCTGTCTCTTGGTGACATTCAATGGGCCACTGTTCAATTCCCAGGGAATGACGGCTCTTACGTGAATCATGATCCAAGTGGGTGATACTTTGTACCACCACTGACATGGTTCATGGATTGAGAAAAAAAGAGACTTCTCCAGAACTGAGCTATCACTGAATATTGAACACTCAGTTTGGGGGTGCCCATACCTGGGGCACAGTGGCTGAAATGTACTGAGCTCCTCGCTGGCTGCAGCTGCAGTACAAGTTTTGTGGAATGTGTGGTATTTAGCAGGAAGTTTTAGGGGCAGAAGTAATTCCACTGCCAACCTGCACTGAAACAAGTGTTCATTTGTCTGATAGTGAAAATCCTGCAGCCAGCAAAATCCAGGAGCTCTCTGTAGGTTTGCTGTGGTCTGACTTCCTGCATTCTCCCATGTCTTGTCTATGCTTGGCTTTGCTTTTCTTCCCAGAGCTGGTAATTCCAAGTGATTGGTGACTTGATGGGTGACGTTCTGTTTAAAAAGAAGCCGCTGTAATACTGAAAACAAAACTTTCCTACATTGGTTTATGATTTCAGCTTAACAAGGGTGCACATTATCGAATCATAGGATCATGTGTAATCTTTTTATTGTTAATATTGATTTAGTATCAAGATTGGAATATTAGCAGCAAAGGGAAGCCTTTGAAAACATAAAGCTTTGTTTGGTTGTTTTCTCATTGCCTGACTTTGGCCCATACAGAAATAGTTCAGGTCTGCTCCACCTGAACGTCTGTTTCAATGGATTTTTAATTTGTCCAATACAAATTTACTCAGCTCTATTCACAGTGTCCTCGTGCTCACACGTGGCTGTTTCTATTCACATTTTGGTATCTGGGTTTGACACAGATTATTAGATCACAGCAGTCCCACCTTTACTCATGTTTAACTGATTGATTTCCAATCCTGGGTGGATAATTGATTATGATATTAAGTAGGTTTGGGGATAAGACATTTGTGAAAATTATTAGCTTACTTGAACAGGACAGATTTGAATATCTGCCTGGCAGAGATGTGCCCAGCTTTAGTGTCCCCACAGCTCCATTCACCACTGGCAGGGACAGGAACAGCCACTCTGCCTCCATGCTGCTGCCT
>NW_008239321.1:119708-122845 GCF_000691975.1 Corvus brachyrhynchos | reverse complement strand
GGCCCCAGCCACTCTGCCTCCATGCTGCTGCCTAATCAAGGCCAATTAAAAGATCTGTAATGTGTCCCTGCTTTGGATAAGAGTACCCCAGGCTTTCACTGCCTGTGGAAGTACCCAGTGCTGAGTTCTGCCTTGCTCTCTCCACCAGTCACCACTCATTTGGTCAATACGATCTTTAAATGTCTTTTTCTGTTTGGTTGGTTGCTATTTAGGGTAAGATAGAATATTCCCAGCAAGTACACAAACCCACATGAAATGAAATGAGAAGGAAGGTCTTAGTATTTCAGTGTAACACCTTGAGGAGAAGGGGTTGTTTTCAGTACTGATTTTTCCCAGTGCTTTCTGTTGTATTTTCAAACATGTTTATTGGAATTAAAATAGAGAGTTTGGCAGGTGTTCCTCACTTTGTTTGCAAAAATAAAAGCTGTGGTTATTTACTGAGTACAGCTTCAGAGCATGGTGCCTGGCAGCAGAGCCGAGCAGGCACCACAGTCGTGTTCCTCTTCTGTGCCACAGTGACAAGAATTTCGTGATGCAGCTCTGCTAGGACTTGGCAAGGAATTTTTTATCAAGGAGAATACAGTTTAGAGCAAAAAATGTGATGAGTTTGTTCAGGTTTCTATGAAAACTCCAAGCTTTGCTTGTACTTGTGTGTACTTTGGACAGAACAATCATTACAAAACAACTGGCAATTCAGTGCAGCTTCAGAAGGGTCGATCTCCTAAAAACTCAAAAAGGGAGGGACCCATAAAAGTTGTAAGGAGCAGCACATTCCTGAAACACGTACTTAATGGGATTTCTTATGAATGTAATGGTTAATTTTGTAAAGGACTGGATAAATCCTATGGGAAGAAACAATTTGACCTTGTTCTTTGGCTTTTTTGATTATTCTGGAAGGTGATTTTGTGACATCTAGTAGCCAACTTGCATTAATTGCTGCTGTAGAGACTGAAACTGAAATATTTGTTCCTTGGATTTCAGTTTGTAACAAGACTGCTATACTTTGTTAAAACTGCTTTGAAGCTTGCTGCACTACAACTTCAAAATAATGTGTTATCCTTTGAAATAAGCCAGATGTATATGCTTTTTATGAATTAGTGAGTGCAGTAAGAGACAATTCAAGATCTTGTCAATAGGAGACTTTCTGTTGCCATCGTTTGGACTTGGTTTTCTATGTGTAAGTTAAAATTGCTAAATAAGTCTAACAATGTTTTGCTTTAAATGAACAGCATAGTCATTGAATTACTATCTCCTGTAGTTTTGTGGTGTCACTAAAACAGGTTTTATTGGTTTATTTCATTTCTGTGATAATTCCACGTGATTCTGTATGTCCAGTAATTAATTTTTTTTATCTAGAGCACTGATGGCAACATCAGGCAATACATCACCACCATCAAAGAAGGACCAAGTCTTGATTTGCTCTGCACGTTAAATAGTGCAAGGCTCAGCACGAGAATTTGACTGTCATTTTTCTCATATCACTTAGTTTCTGGTTTTTTTCCAAGTTATTTATTATTTTTAATATTGTATTTTTCCTTGCATTTTGTTGTAAATAAACTACCAACAACTATTCTTTACAATGGTGGCTGTTTTCTCTTCCTGGGTCTCCTGTAGGCAGGAGCCTCCTCATTAACATGTACCATTGACATTTCTACCCCAGCGCTGCAAGTCACTTCCTCAAAATTAAATAGCACAAAGAATTAGCTTTGTGAGGAAAATTTAAAGCACTTACAACTTCTCCTGGGTTCTGTTGTGCCTCAGCTCTGTAAAAGTTTTACCGGGGCAGGTGCCCCATTAGTCTGGCATTAGCCCATTCATTTGCAAATGTCAACCATTTGGTTGACAAGGAAGTTTTTCAGTGGGGAATCTAATTCTTTATGCAGGGTTTGGCAGCTCCATGTTGTACCAAGTAACTGGAAAATACTGGAAAAGAGACCACTCGAATCCTCTCAGGCTTGTCTCCAAGTCAGTTAATTTTAGTCAACAGAAATTTCCCTTGTACAACGATTCTTCATAAGCTTTTACACAGAGACTTTCTCCATAGAAACGAAGCTTTCCCTGCTCCAGAGGAACGGCAGCGCTCATTCAGGAGGGAAACGCTTCAGAGCAGCGTGGGACAGGGCAGAGGAAACAAAGAGGGGACTGGAAATGTCTTAGATTGGAAATCACACGGCGCAAAGGGGACAGAGCCCGCGCACGCCGGGGACATCTCGGCAGCCCTGCGGGGGTCACTGTGCCCGCCCCTGCCACCAAAGCCAGGCGTGGCTGAGCAGATGGGGCAGTGCCCAGTCCCAAAGTGACCCCCAGGGACCCGGCCTGACCTGTCGCTGTTGGTTGTTGGTTTGATTTGATGTCTTTTACAGCTTGGGCTCCTATTCCTGGGTAGGGCTGCACTGAAATCTGCACACACTCAAAATCCTACACAAGAAAATACAAAGTGGTGAAACCCTGACGGGAACCCTCCGGCTGCGCGGTCGGCGGGGCCAGGCTGTGCTGCGGCAGAGAGGACAACCCCACCTTGTGCCTTACAGGGCACCTCGCACAGGGCGGGGCCGCATCCCGGTGCAGCCCTAAATCCAGCAGGGTTTGCGCGCACATTAAACCCCACAGAAGCCTCCACCTCCACTCCTCGTGCAAATTAGCGCACACGTGACCGCTTTTCATTAACATACACGTGACCTCTCATTAACATAGACGAGAGCCCTCTCATTGGCGTGCACGTGATCCATTCATTAGCATAAATCTGACCTCTCATTAGCATACGCTCGGCACTGCGGGACCAACCGTGGGAACCGGTGCAGGAGCGATGGACACAGTGCGCGAAAAGCCCCGGCAACGCCTGAATAAGGGCAGTGCCCATGGATCCCTGACTGTCCCGCTTTCTGACGATGTTCTGAGGATAATAATCATCGTCTTTCCTTAGGTTTTGTATCTAACACATTCGGAACGCAGCGTCATCGCAGACCCTCTGCCGAAGCCCGCTGCAGAGCCGCCCTGCACGCTCGGGGGAAGGCGCAGGCCCGGCCGGGCAGGGCCGCACGACAGCAGCGCTCACTCCCTGTCGCGACAGCGCCGGCCCTGTCCCGACCCCGGCCGGCCCCGCCCCCGGGCCACGCCGGGGCGGCGGCCGCGCGCCC
>NW_008239321.1:105498-119340 GCF_000691975.1 Corvus brachyrhynchos | reverse complement strand
GCTGCCCCCGCTCCCTCTGCCCGGGAACATGGGGCGGCTCGGGCGCTTGTCCGAGTAGTTTTCCTTTTGCTGATGTTCTCTGTCCATTCCCCGTCCCAAAAAACACTTCCGTCGCGAAGCCACAGGCACGTGTTACCTGCAGTTCCAGGTTCTGGGCTGTCAGCTTAGTGTCAGGTGCTGTCCTGCTGGCTGCAGCACGGAAGATTTTGGTTTGCAGCACCTGAAACGAAAAGTGTGTTCTGGTCTCTGTTATTCAGTAGACCATAATAAGAAACTTTAAGGCAAATATTTGAGTTTGTCTTTAGCTGACTATCACATCCATTCGGTTGGGGATTGTAGTGACAGGACAAGCAGGGATGGGCTTAAACTGAAAGAGAGTAGGTTTCGATTGGATATTGGGAAGAAATTCTTCCCTGTGAGGGTGGGGAGGCCCTGGCACAGGTTCCCAGAGAAGCTGTGGCTGCCCCATCCCTGGAAGTGTCCAAGGCCAGATTGGATGGGGCTTGGAGCAACCTGGGATAGTGGAAGGTCTCCCTGCCCATGGCAGGGGGGGGGGCTTGGTGAACTAAAGTCCCTTCCAACTCAGACCATTCCATGATCTTAGTGGGTTGATGATGCAACCTCCTTTGGGTTCCTTATTCCCAGTGCCAAGACCATATGTGAGAACATAACTGTGTTATAAATATGCCCAGTGTACTCTGGAGTGAGGAGAGGGGGTTGAGTGCCCTCAGAGCAGTTGGGTGTGAATCACACAGAACAGGAGTTCAGACAGCAAAATCCCCTGCTCTTGGTTTCAGTAACTCACCTTGAAATAGAAAGAAAAAAAGCACAAGTCTGTGTATGATTGTATTAGTCACTAAAAGCAAATTACACTAGCAATTAAAATTAGTATCTGCCCTTCGAAAAAGTGGTGCCTTGTATCTGTGCTTCATGGCATAAGCCCTTCAGACTGTTACAGGTCAAAGTTATTTCTTACATGAAAAGAAATCTAATTAATGTAGAGTTCTTTCCTGTTGTTCTGAAACTGTTGGTGTTAAAGGTGGAAACAGGAATGCTCAAGAGGAATTTTTGAGTATAGCGGTTTCCATATTTTAATATTCTAATTCAGATCCGATGTGGCTGCCTTGCATTTCCTTTTTGTCATGAGAGAAGTCCCCAAAGTGATCTTTCATATGTTGTATTTTAATTGCAGTGTCTTTGTTCTGACTCTGTAGATTTCGGATCAGAAGCCCCTGGGCTGTTGGTCAGTTAAACACGGGCAGATTCTCACCTGTCCTGTTGTGTGCAACTTTGAAACCCATGAGTACATCGCAGTTCATGACGACAAGGTGAGAGCCTTCATCCTTCTTTAGAGGAAAAAAGGATGTCGTGGGTTTTCTTGAGGGAATGTAAGTAGGGACAAAATCAGCACTGTGACATTTCTGGTTGAACATGTGGGGACCCTCAGCATGTTGGTGGCATGAGCATCTTCAGTCTGTTGGTCCTTTAAACACAGGAGATTCTCAGTGCCTCATGCACACACTCCCTAAGGATAAGTTATTTTTCCTGTTGCAACCTGGGTGACATTTACAACTGCATGGTCATGGTACTGGAGTGGTTACAGTAGTTCAGACCCCATCCTTGTTCTTCTGCTCTTGTTTCACAGTTAAAAGTTTCTGTGTGTATGTGTAGCATTTGCTTAGATCATGCTGGGTCTTTGGCTTTTCATTGTTGTTGATGAAATACCACTCCTAGCCTTGCATTGCTTGTGGAAATCAGGCCAGCTCTATCTCACTGTCTCCATCACTCTGATCTACTTTCATTTACAGTTCTGCTGTGCCTTTTTCCTTACTCTTTCCTGTCCTTTCCAATTCAGGATTTCTGAGCTTGGTTTCAGTTCCTGCTGTCTCTGCCCCTCCTGGGCCAGTTCCCACTCAAGTCACTGTGAATACTCCCTGTGTGTTTCCCTCCTGTTGCAATTGCTGGTGTTTTGAGTGCTGACAAGTCTGTGTGTTACTGTTTTACCTAAAAATGATGCTTGTCTTAAAGGTTTTAAGAATATGGAAGAATGAAGACATTAACTTGGACAAAGCCTTTAAAGCAACAGTAAGTCTCCTTCATGTGTTCTCTTCTATGTGTTTTGGATCCCCGTGGAGGGAAGAAATGCTCTAATTTTCATAGTGTTGGCCATATTACATTTTAGCTTAACTTATGCTTCATGATGTTCTGGAGTATTGCAAGGAATCCACTTGCATTGACTTTATTATCAGAATATTTGTCTTAAAATGATTGGACTTTCTTTAAAGATGATGAATTGTGTTCAATTACAGATCTTTGTGTTCTGCTGCTTGATGTGTTAAACAACACTGTGTGTTGCTGTAGAGCGGTTGTGTGACCTCCTGACCCTGTTATGGTTTTTATGATGTGATTCAGGAATATGATGCTCATCAGGACATTTTCCTGGTTTTTTTTTTTTTTTTTTGGGGGTAGTGATTTGCATTATTTGTGGCATTTCAACAAATCAGCAGCTACTAGATCTATATTATTAAGGATCTTAAAGGTTCATCATTCTTCTGTTAAATTTTATTGGAAAAAGTTATAATAATGAATAAAGCACTCACTTTTCAGGGTAATGTAGCAGAGAACAGAGATTTGTTTTTGTTCTTGCAGCTCTCAGCAGATGTGTACAGGATCCATTCCCTGCCCAATGGGGGGCCAGTGGTGCTGTTCAGGGGAGGTGGGGTTCGGACGCTGGATGTGCTTTTGGAAGCCCCACAACAGGAGATTGAAAACATTATCTCAGATGAAGTCATCAGGTAAGTGATGCCACTTTGTGATGATTCAGAGGAATTAACTGCGATGATGAAAGCTTTTCCCTTTTTTGAGGAGATGGGGGGAAATCAAAGACCAAGATCTTGGGGTTGGGTGTTTTGTTCCAACACATTGTTTTTAAAATGTTAGAATTACTTTTACAGATTTCCTAAAAATTGAAAGGTGCCTAAGGAATAGTGATACGACTTTTTGTATAAACCTAGAGTTTGAAAGATGTTCATCCAGCTTTCTGGTTTTAGGTGGAGTGGAGCTTTTATGGAAGGCCAACAACCTGTCTTAATTTTCACTACTGAGAAAGTGAGTTAAATACTTTTTATTTTAAAAATCATACCAGGAGACCTGAATGGCTTTTTTCAAAATCCATCACCTGATTTATTTGATTTTAAGAGCTTTTAGTGGAATCATTATCCTGATTTAATCAATACAGCAGTTAAATGGAAGTTGTGTTGCTTTCAGGGCTGAGAAACAGGGCTCTTAGAACTGCAGAGAGCAATTAATAAGATGAAATACAGTAGACATTGTGTGACTCTTCATTGCTCATTGAGAAGAACTGTTGAATAGGATGTATGTTTTTAAAAAAGGAATTATGCGTAAATCTGTCTTCATGCAAATGCTTCTTCCTGTGAGTCCATTTGTTGCATCAAATAAGAATATTCTTTACTTGTAGAGTCTGTGGATTCTCTGAATTAGGCTGATGCCCTATAGAAAACACAATTTCCTAATTTTGCACAACATCCAAAGTTAAGCAGTACTAATATCTGAATTTCTGTTATATTTTCTTTGTGTAAATTAAAGGAAAGCTTTATTTTCTTTTTTTGTTTTAGGGTGGGGATTTTTTTGTCTATGTACAGAAACCTAAGCTGAGTAGTCTACACAAATACAAGCTTGAACAACAGGAAGCATCCAAGCCACTGTGTTTCACAGCACATATAACAAACCAAACTGTCACACTTCTGTGTTTGTGTAAGTTATATTTTCTAATGGGATGGGATAATGAAGGAAAGAATTGTATGGAAGGACATAAAATGTTGATATTTATGAATTGCTGTTTAATATTTTTAGTTTTTTAAACTTCTTAAAACACCTACAAGTAGTAATTAAACCTTCCTGATACTTTAATGGCTGCAAAGGTGAACTGTTCCTACCTGTGATCACTTGTACCCTGCAGCTCTCACTATACCCTTATTGCTATAGCTTTATTTTGCTGCTTTGGATCATAGTGAGTGCTTTAAATATCCTGTATTAATTCTTCTTTCAGCATTCACTGGATTTTGTCTTTTTAGATGTTCTTTTGCTATATCATATCAAACAGGTTTTTTTTCCCACAAAAACCAATTGTAAAAGAGTGATTTTTTTTTTTTTTTTTTTTTTTTTTTTTTTTTTTTTTTTTTTTTTTTTTTTTTTGATTTACAGATTCCAATGACTCTGTGTACCAGGTTCTGATACCTCTGCAGCAAGATACTGAGGAAGAAGAAATTTTGTCCAAGTCACTACTACTAAACTTTTCAGTCCCAGGAACTGTTCTGAAAGGAACATCTTTAGTTGTCCTGGACAAAGACCACATTGCAGTGTTGGGCAGTCTGGCTGTACCTGGGAAAGAACCCAGAGGTAACTTGAAAAATCATATAAAGATGTTGTAAGGTCTAAAATTTCCTTGGGCAAAGCACTAGGCAGGAAAATTGTGCTGTCCCTCTTGTCCCAGCTTCTGGTTTAAAGCTCTTCATTGGAAAACCAACTCATCTTTAAATTGAGATGTAACCTGAGTGATGTAATTCCTGACGCTAAATACTGGCCGAGCTATTTTGAAACAGTTATTTCTGTTTCCCGCAGCGTTTGTAACTGAAAGTAGTAAAGGCAAACGTAGCATTTATGTTACTTTTGGGATCATAACCTCTATCTCTTACTTCCCTTAGAGTGCCTGAGCATATGGAATACAAAATTTCAGACGTTGCAAACCTCAAAGGAACTGCCCCTGGGGACCAACGGCCAGGTAAAGCTCATGGGTTTGGGGTCCTTGAGCTTTATGCATTTGACAGCAGGGAAGGGAGTGTTGGGCTGCAGAGCTCTGCTGCTGCTGGAGGAGCAGTGAATGCAATATCTGAAGCAAAATTAATACTGACCAGTTGATGAGCAATTTCTGTCAGAATATTCATTGGGAGAATTGTGGCCTGTGGGGATTTCTCTGATAATTTAGTACTTTGTCACATCTCATGGTCTTGATTATTTGGTGTGAATAAAATCACTGAACACAAAACCCAACAGTGTCTCTTCTGTTCAGGCAATTTGCAGTTGAAAGCCTAAATGATTCTATGATCTCCCGAACAGCATTTCAAGCTATTCAGGAGTCAAATAGGTAAAATAGCACCTAAGGAATAAATGCACTGGTGAGCCAGAACAACTGACTGCTTTTGTCTTAAAATTGCACAAGAGGAAACTTGAAAAGGGACTTAATGCCTTGGAGGAACTGCTGTACTTAAGGGCATCCCTGGAAAAATACTGAACAGAACACTTCTAATTTCTGTATTTAAAATCAGCAGTTAGTGAAGGTCTGCTAACAAATGTTAAACCTACTGAAAATAATTTTAAATAATCTGATCACTGACTTCTAATTGAACTTTGTAGGAAGGAGTTACACATCAGTGCAGGAACTCACTTCTCTGCTCATCTTATTAATGACACATTTTACTATTTTGCAGTTGTGGTGTTATGAGGAAAATTTTTTTTTAATTCATGGGAAAGTGTTGACTGTAATTATGTACAAGTGTGAAACATCATCCTTGGCAGCTGCTGTGGGAAAGCTCAAGGACAGTCAAAACCCTGGTAAGAGTTTTTTTTTTAATTACGGTGAAAAGAGCTTGTAAAAGGAAGACATCTGAAATCGTATAAAAGTTATTTTAACACAGTCCTATAAAATGAATTGAATCTCAACAGCTTGAAGCAAATCACACTGTACCGTGTTCCTGGCTGTTAAATTTACTGGTGCTGGGAACAACAAAACACACAGACATCTGAATTTATGGTGGCTTCATTTAACCTGGATTGTCATTCAGCTACTGGAATTACTGAAAACACTGGAATGCTGATGATGAATACTGAAAACAAAGTGAAGTGCTGTTTCCTAAAAAGTGTTTTCAAAGAGTTTGTGATTAGATAGGGCAATGTCAAACCTTAGTTTGTCAACTTCAGTTTAAAATTCTACTGTCATAGTGGTTTAATCAAACATTGTATTGGTAAAATGTTGCAAGTAATGCTCAGGATAAATTGTGTAATAATTTACTTCTCTTGCTCCCAGAGGCAAAATGGAGAAACAGTATAAAGAAAGGTCATAAAATTACCTGCTGTTGAAATAAAACTGGCAGCTTTCTTGGCATAAAATCACTTGGATTGTAGTTTAGAAAGTATCTATTAGCATGAGAAGTTGGTGCAATATTCATGCTTCAATAAATGTGCTGTAAGTGTTACCTTCATATAGTTTCATTTGTATGTTCACAGATGTGTCCTCATTTGTGAACTGGAATACCCTGGAAGATGAAGAGCTGGTGGTTTCCTTTCAGTCCCAGGAGTCTGTAGCTCTGAAAGCAGAGTCCAAAATGAATGTAAGTTAGAATTAGGGTCGTGTGAGGTTGTTGTTTGTCTTGTCTCTTCCCCATGCTGCTACTTTTAGGTGTTGCAGCAGAAAGAAATTTCACTTTATCTGTTACTGATTGTTTCTAACACTGTTTCTGGAATTGCAGTTAGTAATCATAGTCCAGACAGCAAGTTGACATGTGAAGTACCCAGTTATCTTGCTTGAAGTCCTTAAATATTTCGGAGCTGAATAACAACTCTGTGTTTTTCTTGACCACAGTTAAGATCAAGAAGGAGCACTGTTGCTAAAATACAACCAGAGGCCTTATCAGTTGGGCAGCTCTTACTAAATCTCAAAGTAAGTAACCCAAATATCCTCAAGTAGTGTTTAGACACTCTCAGAATAGTATAGGTGTCTCTTAAGCCATTATCTCTTTCCATGTTCTCTTGCACATACCAGGTTGACCAAGCTGCCTTGAACAGGTGAGTTGAAGGATATTGTTGTGTAAGAACGGAATTTGGGCATGATGAAACTAAGTTTTGTCACAGGAACGTGTTTTGAGAGCTGTACAATACAGGGCTTATAACATCTGAGTTCTGGAAACTTGCACAAATTTGTTCATTGTTAATGATAGTGTCTTACAGTAAATAACAGAGGATATTTCATCTGAACTTTGCTTGTTTAGGTTCTTATTTATGGCTTTAATTTTGTTGAAGGCATTTCAGCTGTAAGAAGTTGGAGGAATTGTCAGGAATTCCACTGCAAATACAGTAATAAGCTCTTTAGTTCCTTTCTAGAACTTGCTGTAAGTGTTATAATAGGTCATACAGGAAGGGAAACTATCTGCAGTTCACTTGTGGCTGGACACTTTGGTATTGTTACTGAAGTAACAGGTGATTAATCCATGAGCAGTTACTGAGAGCAGGTACTGCTTACCTGAGTTCAGAATGAGGAATTACCTCATTTAGCTGTTTCATGCTTGAGAGAAACTATGCTATCAAAACACAGAGTGGCGAGGGATTTTTGTAACTTGAATTCCAAAGTAGGTCTGCTTCTACTTGGTCTAATTAATGCCAGGGCAGTTGTCAAACCTGTGCCTTGTATTTCTGAGTTGCACAGTATTTTTGTCTTTTCCAGGATGCTTCTACTTATGTGTTGGAAACTGAATTAAGACAACTGATGTCAAAAGCACCAACCCCAGATCTGCAAGCCGCCATTGGCTGTGTGGTCACTGCCCTTACAGACAGATGTAAAAGAAATCCAAAGTACTACCCTCAAAATTTCCTGCTGGAGATTGTTGAAACCCGGGACTTGTCCTACAGGTAGTGACTCTGCATTTTTTAGTGTAAGGAGTAGTCTTTAAAATCAATTTAAAAAAATAGAAATGAAGTTCTTTATAAGTTTCTCTTGAATTATCACAATTTAATACCAAAGGTGCTTATTTTCTGATGAAGCTGGTGTTTTACGTAAAAATCCATCTGGGGAGGAAGATAAGTACTATTACCTTAGTTGTCAGTGTAGTTCTCAGTGGGTGTGGACTGTGCAACCTATTAATTTCATATTTTTATAGTTTATGTCCAGATTTAATGGCTGTTGCTTTGGAGAAAAAAGATATGCATCTCTTACAAATCTGCCTAGAACGGTTTCCAGATATTCCTGAAGAAATTACTTATGCTTGCCTGAAAACATTTTTAAGGTAACTTGAAATGAGTATTTTTTTCTTCACCAAATTTTAGTCTATGTTTTTGCTTTTATAATAAGCTTCAGAGAGTTTATTATGTGTGTTGATGGCATTGCTGATTTTAAAGCTAATAATTCAAGGCATTAAATTTTCTTCCGCAGCATTAGTGAAGCCCATCTTCAAAATATAGATGTGAATCTAGATTCTGTGATCTGTTACATTGATGTTGAATCCGACGATAAAGAAGTTAAGACTGAAATTGTAGAAAATGGTTTCAGTGCAGAGATGGACCAGGACATGTATGATACCAAAATCCCAAAGGAAGCCCAATCCGGGAGTGATGGTGAATCCTGCCCTGTTGGGCTTCAGAAGGCAGCATTATTGTATCCTCTGCATGGTGAAGGGAAGCCAGAGCATTGTATGTGCTGTGGATGTTTATATTTGGTATTGCCAAAAGGCACATCTTCTGTTACTGCTGAAAGTTTCTGAGCTCTCATAAGAGCAGTTCCTACTCAGTAGAAAAACTGTTTAGAATATAAATAGAAACGTTTAGCTTTTAGAATGTATCTACACCAATTTAAACTTAGTTTTATTACACTTTTGCAATAATCTTTCTCTACTTAAGAGAAAATGGTATCAGTGATTTGGATATTTGCCTGTTAAAACACATCAGGCAGTTACACCCTTGCAGTGGATAGAACTGTTCAAGTTAACTGTATTGTGATGGTTCTATTGCTGTAGATGTTTCATGATAGAAATAAGATTCAAATAGGACCTCTGTCAAAAACCTGGAGAAATATTCTATTTAGAATTCACTCTGGTTTGTACAAACTGGTATTTTCCTCCAGTGTTATTCCCTTAATAGCACTGCACAGAAATGCTGTTCTCCATTCAGCTTACACTGAAACGTTTCTTTTGCCTCACCTGAAAAACCTTCCAGCTCAAGAAGCTATTGTAAGTATTTTAACATTAAAAGGTTTTAAAACCCTTATTATTTTGTGGTGAGGGAAAGGGAAGAGAGTTTTTCAGTTGTATGTGAGAAATTCACCATTCTTTCAGGAGTCTGAATAACAAACTAATGCATGGAAATGAAATTAGGATGCCTAGTAAGATTTAATATTAAGGAATATGGTGTTTTTCCACATACTTAAGGAAATCTTCCTAATTTTTGTAGTCCTTGCTTATTTTGGAACATGTAAGTAAGAAACCCTCTGTATGACCCAGTCTGACTGGAAAATGCTCATATTCTGTTAGCAAGTTACCTTTGCGCGATTTAGATGCTTTTTAGGAAAGGAAAAAGACACGGTAATTTAGTCAGTTCTATCAGAAACAGGAGTTCAGAAATTATGAGAAACAAACTCTGTTTAATCCCAAATGTAATACAAATCTAGATCCCCCTCAGTTTGGGAAAAAACCCCACCAAACTCCCCCATTTCTCAAAAGCTGAAATATAACTTCAAGAATTGTGTGTACCTGAGCATATGTGTGATTTTCCAGTGATTTCAAAAAAAACCCACACATCAGAGCAAAGCTGATTTCAGCTCTGACATGTCTCTTGAAACAGTGGTTACCCCTGAATGTAATTTACACTGAATATTGCTGAGAATTTTCAAACATCCAGCTATGGGTGATGTAAGAGAAGCATAAAACTTGTTTTTAATATGTAATATACAGGCATCTATGTTGCTTTCAAAAACAAAAAATCCCTCTGTCTATTAAATGCTTGTCCTTTACAAATGTTCTGACTTTTCTACTTCCAGCTATTTCTCAGGTATTTATATTACCTGTATGTGAAATGCAGTGAAAAAGTTAACACCACTCTTCCTGGAATACGCTCCCCCACGATAAATCAGGTGAGCAGCTCATTCTAAGAACTGTACTTCCTTCCCTTTCTGTGGTGTGTAACTTGGTGAGTAGTTGGGAATATCTAAAATCGGTTGATGCCTACATTCATTCTACTAAGTATTGTCTGTTAATGTAACCTCTGTGAAGTCAGATGTAACACTTTAATAATCAAAACCCAAATATACCTTAAAATATGCTTTAAAATGTGAACCCATGTATTTTGCATTAGAAGTTAATGTTTCAGAGTTCAGCTTTTAGAGCCAAATGTGTGTCATTTCCAGACTGGGAAGTGTAAGTGTACTTTTCTTGTTTGTCTTCAGATCATGGATTGGATGTGCCTGTTACTTGATGCTCACTTCACTGTCATGGTGATGCTGCCAGAAGCAAAGGAGTTGCTTTCAAACCTGCATAAGTTTGTGAGAGCCCAAGTAAGTTGCATCTTCTGGGACAATTATTTCATTTTCAGTTGGATTTGGAATATGGATGTTGAGAAAGGGGGGAGACAGACAACAACAAATTATTCAGTGAAACAAATAATGTGAGTCCTCCTCTGTATGCTCCTTCCTGAGCATGAATTGCAGTTGCCTCTGTCTCATTTGGCTTTCAAAAGCTGCTTTGTTTGTTTGGTTTAAATAGCTTAAACTGTGCAGAACCACAGATAGTTCCACAGTATGATGATGTATTAAAAGAATTAAAATGTATTTTACTATAAATGTCTCTGTTTCTTCTTTTCAGGTACGGTTTTACTCAGAACTCAACAAGATTGAAGGAAGTTTGCGGGAGTTACAAAGACTGAACCACCTGAGAGAATCTCAGACCTATTCTATTGAAGTGCTGGAAATTATTTGAATTTGAAATTCGTTATTAACACATTTCTTTTTTATTGATTCCTTTTATGACAAGGATATATTAGCACTCCATATTGGGGCTGTCGAAAGTTGTTTTCTACATAGGAGGAGCCTGGTTACTCGGTAGTTACATGGGAGTTGTAAGTTTGAAACTTGTGTATTAAAAGCTCTCTTTTTGATTGATGAGAAGCTGGATGCTTGCTTATATTTTCATGTAGAATTCTGATATGTGATCATGAGAACATCCTAAAATACCACACGATTCTTGGCTAAGCACAAGATGGTTATGGCAGAAATGCTGGGGGCATAACTTGCCCATCTTGGGCTGTGTAACTTGGAAAGAGCTGCACACACAGTTAAAAGGCTCAAGACACTTTGGAAGTTGACATATTTTAGTTTTATTTATACACTGTCAGTACCAAATGTATATAAAACTAAAATTCTAAAAACAAAACCCCGCTGCAGTGGCAGCTAAAGATTCATACAGAGGGTGACGACTTGGCACTGGTAGTAGTTGCTTTCAGTATTTTGAACAAGAAAACTGGAATTTAAAATAAGAATATTCTTACCTACATCAGTTTGTTTTCTCTAAGTACTTTTTCAACTATTGAACACTTCAGCTTAGTTAATGTCATCTATACTGCTTGAATTCTAGCATTTCAAAGTATATCTTAGATTGGTTTTGACTCCCTTTGAAATACAAAGTGATGAACTAAAGTTTTATGTAAACAACATTTGTTGAAGATTTTACAGGTATCTGTTGAATTATTATTCTGATGAGGCATTCACTTACAGCTGACTTGTTACAAGATACTTGTGGGACTGTATTCATGTAAATGAAAGCTCATCTGGAGTAGGGGGAAATGGACAGAAGCATAATGCTGGATTTCTTGGAGTCAAGTATAAGATGGATTGTTGGGGACAAGATAATCAGTACATTTTCAGAACAGCAAATACAATGTTATTTTTACTTATTTTTACTAATGATGTGATTGAATATTAGTAGAATTCAGCATATTGGTATACTGGTATACTTTGGTTTTCATCACACTAAATAAAATGGCAATTGGAAACATATTGAATTACCTCAGCAAAAAAGTCATGTAAGCCCTTTGTTCCTACAACTGACTTCCAGTCTGCAGCTGAGCTCCAGTGGAACGTTACTCAGCAACACCTTTGGTATCTTAGAAAAACGTACGTGGAACTGATTTGAGAGCTGAACACCTAAATGCAATTCCTAACACAAGTTATGAAATAGTTTGGAGTGAAGGACTGGACACAAGCATCTCAGTAATTTAAGCAAGAGCATATGCTCACTTGTTTTGAATGCCATCCAGCTGTAGGTTAAGTTCTTTCCCTTATTCTTGGAGAAGGGAACCTACCCAGACAACCGCTTGGAACAATTGGGCTCTTCATCTTCTCCAAAGTGCCTTGTGAAAGGAGTCTTTTTTTCCATCTGTCCTGAGGATGGAGGCAGGGTAGGGCCTCCACCCAAAAATTCCTCCTCCTGCTGTATTCAATTCAGTTATAAATATGCTCATTTAGCTCTACCACCAGACTCCAAATCGGAACTCCAAGTTCCAAATCAATATGTTCTACTCTGAGTGGAATGGGCAGGCTTTGGCATTGGGTTGATTTCTCTGTACTGAGGTGTGTGTTGGAAAGGACTAATTTATGTCCTGTCCCTGAGAGGTAACATACCTCTCTATGCACCCATTTCTCCATCTAAATAATTTTCATTTTAGAAGTCCTGTTCAGTAAGCACTTCCACATCACCAACTGATACGGGATGGGATTAAGAGACAAGATATTCTGGTTCACAGTTCAAAAGCACATGATTCTCAGCACCTTTGATCTACCGCAAATACGCAAATTCCTCAGTATTTCAGAGGTGTTAATGCTCTCACGATGCTACAGGCTGTGTCATTGGTGCAGTAGGTGTGCTAGGTACCTTTGCTAGATGGTCAGTGTATAGATGACAGAATGCACAGGTGTTTTTCCCAAGATACCAGAAGAAGATAATGGAATAACCTCCCTCAAAATGTGTGTCTGTGTATTCGTGTATTTAAAGAGTTACCACAATCCTTTGCAACCTTGTAAGAGGTAGCGAAAATCAGCCTGACATAAGGTAACTTTGAAAGGTTCAGAATACAAATTGAGTAGAAAGGCATATATAGGGTTGGGCAGTGTTGGCTGCTGCTGTGTGTATCATCCTAAACACACCAGGGCTCTGAGCCTGTGCAGCTGCAACACTGAATATAAAAGAGCTGCAGATAAAAAGCTGGATATACGAGTGCAAATTGGGCTAAACCCTACTGCCATTGTTGTGTGCTTGATGCTGTGGCAGGTTTGTGGGTTTAATGAGGTGCTCGGCCTGAGCAACAAGTTAATGAACAAAAGGGCTTCAAAAATTACTATAGAAGAATGCAAATTAAATGACACATTGGACATGTTGCTGCCATGCTTGTGGCATGACCAGTGTTGGGTTTTACCTTGCTCAGAAATATAAACAAGGGACTGAGATAAATGAACATGTAAACAGACTGATTCTCTAATGATAAGACTTCTGGCTCTCTGAAATCCCGAAGCTGTCTCAATCTAGCAATGAAAAGGAAGGGTGGTTGTAAGAAATACCAGATGTTTTTGTGCCTTGGGCTGGCTTTCAGTTTGTACTGCTTTTGCTTATGAAACTGATACCCTGAATTCAAGTGGTGGCATTGGAAACCCAACTGTGCAACTGGTTTTTGTTGATTTTTAGATCTTTGTGGGTTCTGGCAAATGAGACAACTAGAGGGAATACAAAATAGACGGAGCCCATCTCTTTCCTAGTGCTCCAGGGAACTGCGGAAACAGCAGAATAGAGGAAGTGGATGGACAAAAACAGTGATGGTGGGTCCCTATGTGATCTCAGTGTTTGCTTTACACAGGCGCTGGCTGTGTAAGGGCAAGCTGTAAGAGGGGTTTAATGGGTGAGGAGTCAAAGCACGGCCAGAGATGAGTGTCAGTGGTCAGGAGAGCTGCTTAGTGCCGATGCAGGGGGGAAGCCTCTCCCGAGGGGGCACGCTCGGGAGGGGGGTGAAGACCACCGC
>NW_008239321.1:94126-104313 GCF_000691975.1 Corvus brachyrhynchos | reverse complement strand
GGAGGAGGAGGCGCAGGAGGCAGCTGCAACAGCCCAGGCAGGGCTGCCTCGTCCAGGAGGAGCATCAGTAAAGTGGTGTACGACGATCATGAGAGCGAGGAGGAGGAGGAGAGCATGGTGTCCGAGGAGGAGGAGGAGGGAGACCCTGAGGATAACCAGGACTCCGAGGAGGAAGAGGAGGAGGAGATAATGGAGGAGGAGGACGACGACGACTCTGACTACCCCGAAGAGATGGAGGATGAAGATGATGCCAGTTATTGCACTGAGAGCAGCTTCAGGAGCCACAGCACCTACAGCAGCACCCCAGGTAGAGAGTCCATGGGCGAACTCATACAAGTCGAGGGCACCCCACATGCTCCCTCTAGGTTGGCAGATACGGTCCGTACTCCCATGCGAGGATGTGAGGGATGTCCGCAAGCACTCCCAGGGAGAGGGGTATGCAAATAACCACTGGCAACCCCGGGGACGTTGGGAGCATTGGAAGATGCTCACAAACGCGTGCACGGAGAGGAGCAGGGAGGGCGGGCGGCACTTGCTGGAACAAGGGGATGCTTTGCAAATGTTCGTGAGGAACCTGGTGGCTGCAGAAATGCGCGACCCACCAGGACGTGTTGCAGACAATGTCAAAAGTGTGTGGAGCATTCACTTTAAATTTAAAAACAAGGGAAACGAGAGGCATGCCTTGCAAAGAGGTCCTTTCAGTTAAATACAGGAAAGGCTGGCTTGTGCTTGCAAATATAGCTTGATGTTGAAAGGAAAGGAAGCACATGTAAGTTGAAGTGACTTTAATAAACCAAAAAACCGTAAACACCGAGGATTTTAAGGCTCTTGAGATCAGAGCTATAACTGGATCCAGCATTTACTGGCTTTAAGACAAAAGTAGCTTTCCAAGGAGGGAAATGAGGTGCATTGTTCAAAATGGAGATTGCATTGTTATAGTTTGGGGAAAAGTGCACAGGGCCTCATTGCAAGGATGTAAACCTAGTTTTAGTTCAACACAAAGATTAAAAGATGGAGGTTGAGTCAGAGGTCTTGCATTTAAATACTGTGTTTATCTTAAAATATAGCAACCTTTAAAACTGATATTGGGGTTAAAATTCATTCAACATAATAGTGGTTTTTTTTTTTCTTTTTAATTCTAGTGGAAAATTTGGGAAATTTTTAAGGCCTGCATTTCTGTTTGTCCTTAATTGGTTCATTCACCAAGGTTCAAAAATTCTTTTATTTAAACTTAAGCACTTTGGATTTATTTGAACTCATTCCAGAATGGCGTTCAAGCTTAGAATTTTTTTTTTTTTTTTTAAGTGTCTGAACCAGGAGAGTAGTTCAACTTAGAGGTAACCTGGTATGATTTGGGCTACAGGATGGCAGACACTGATGTTGTACGAGTATTTGGCCAGTCTGGAAGAGGGGAGGAACAGGTTGTTGGTGTGAATGCATTGCATCCTAATTAAAAAAGGAGTGTAGATCCGAGTAGTTAGCTGAGGACTTTTAAAAAGGGGGAAGTACTGGCTGCTAGATTTGTCTTTATTTGCGTGAGTTAATGATATCGGCTTATTCTGTGACTTCATAATAGTACTTTAAAAAGCTCTGTGTGTTTGTCTGTATGTATATTTTAAACTTATATCCATATGCTCAAGAACCTAAATGAATCAAAATGAGTACATACATTACTAAATCTGTTTAGAGATAATTTTTTAAAGATGTTAGTTTACCTGTTGCAGGAATGTCCTGCAATCAGATTGAAATTTTTTGAATATTTATTACTCAAAGATTGAGATCTGGCTTCATGGAAGAAAAAAGCTCCAAAATACTCTCTTGACTTTTAACTCTCCATTTTCTGCTTAGTTGTGATAACTTAATTTCTATTACTTTTTTTGGGAATGCTTATGTCAGGGAAATAATATTTTTATGATTTTAGCTGACTAGGTCAGGATAATATTTTTTACATGAGCATCCAGGTTTAAAATGAGTTCTGCAGAGAATGGGTGTATGCCATTTTTCAAATGTGCTAAGTGTTTTGGCAAATCAGAAGATAGGTCTGTGTGCATTGTTGTACAAGCATAGACAGGTTTTATGTGGTATTTAGATGTATCAGAAACCATTTTGATAATTCATATGCTTATTTCTCACTTGGTCAGAATGACTTCAGTTAACTTTTTTGAGAGACGTGTCAGTGTAAGGATTTTTATCTGTAGGTGATTTTGCTCTGTATTGAGTTTTTGAGAGTTAAAATGTTTATGTTGTTATTTTGGCAATTTACTGGTGGTTCTCATTAGTTCAGTGTTTGCCTAAAGGTCACACTCCCTCCTTCCCTATCTCCCAGACACTCCCATGTCCTTTTACGAAAAAAGTACAAACTTTTCATTCAGGAAGCTCAGTCCATGTCTCATCCTGGACAAACACCTGCTTTGGGACCGTGGCTCTGCAGGGGTGGCACTGATGGAAATCTCAGTCTTGTCATAGTCCAGCAAGAGTTGCTGGACACCAGAGCAGCATTGATAGGCAAGGAAGTGCTTTATTTCTCATCAGTATTTCTGTGTCTGATGGGGGCCAGTGCAGAGAGGAGGTTAAGAGCAGAGCAGGGGTCCAGAGCTGTGTCTCCAGTGTTCCTGCAGGGGCTCCAGAGCTGTTTGACTGGCGTGCACTCCGAGCCAGAGTTGGTCCTCAGCTGTATTTAGATACAGGGGGGATTATTTCCTATCCTTGTCTTCAAGCCAGTCAGATTGTAACACAGTGGCAGAGTTCCCATGCTGAGCTGGAGGGCTTGAAGGAGTGTCTCCTCCCTTGGCTTAAACTGCCTCCTGACAGAATTGTGCAGGTTTTTTACCAGAAGAGATGATGAACAATCCTTCTCCTCTTATCTTCTCTCAGTCAGTGCAACCTGAGTTACAACCACTTTCAGGATGTAGTCTTAGGGGCTGAAGACTGTTTTTGAGAGCAGGGTATTGAATAATTGCCATTCCAGTCAAACTTCTGCCAACTAAGCTTTTACACATTCCACTTAAGTGGGGGACAGGTTTTTTTAACTTAGTTAAGCAATGAATTAAAAGATCGCAGAGCAATGTGTCTGGCCAAGAAAGCCTCAGGTTTTGTGCTCTGACTGGGAGCTTATGCTTTATCTTGAACTTAGATGTAGAAGTACTTTCTACTATAATATGATAGTGAAATTAATATTGTTATAATATAAAATAATATTATCAAACTATTTAAAGAAGCAAAATCTTAGAAAAGATAAAATGTCTTTAATATACCACTTAGTCATGGTACAGTAAAAACATACTGTGTGAATAACAGTTACTTATTTTTCTTCTGCTGGACGTACTTTTGGTAGAGGGATTTTGTGTGTTTGTAATGTCCCTTCCCTCTCACCCCTTTGTATCCCCAGAAGGTGGATGAACTGTTAGGACAGGTATCCTCTATATCTTGTATCACTAAACATTTTTGCCGTTCCCTGTCCACTGTAAATTCTACTTGAGGCTTGTCACCGTTGCATTACAGTTACTAAGTATTTTTCATATGTTGAATAATTTTAAGAGAAGGGTTTAATCAAGGTGCCTAGAAGTCCTTCATTTTTTGTTTCTTGATTTTTCTTCATCAGAAACTGGGAAAACTGGTTTTAGGAAGAGCTATACATCTAGATTTCATCTGAGATCATCATCAGTGTGTCAAACAAGCAAATGCACAACACTGGAGTTGGGAGCCAAAATATTTATCTTAAAATACATTAAATAATATTTTTAGATGGATTTTGCTAGTCTGAGCATTTGCAGGGATTGACCATTGCTTCTATTAACCAGTTACTTCACAGTGTGCTTTTATCTTCAGAGTGAAAGAATTTAGCAGGAAACCACGTGCTGCATTTGGTGTGTCTGTAGTAATTTTTTATCTGAACACGTTTTCATGCTCTTGAAGAATTGTCTAAGTGGAGCCACTGAGATACAACATTAAGATAAGCAGCCTCTTTTGTCTGCCATGTGAGAAGATTTACCAGCCTCCCAAACATCTTACCTGGGGTACCCTCTTCTCTAAATTAAACCTGGCATGCTCTTAGTTTACCATTTAGTGATCTGCACTTTGATTTGTGCTCTAGAGGGAACGATCAGTAGTTCATCATGCCAATCATGAAAAATGTAGAAGAAGAGTTTTAACAAAGAAATTGTGTAGAAGGCCAGACGACTAAATTTGGGCTGATCCTGCTGTATTGACTTGTAAATTGGCAGCTTATCTGAAGAGAGCTTTGTCACTTCAGTCATCTCAGAAGCTCTAAGCAGCAAATATCTCACCTGTATACAAGTATGTGTGTTGTAAAAGAGTAATTTCATGTGCTGCAGATGACTTTATTGTGCAAACTTTTTTTGTAGATCTGCAGTAAAATTCTGTAAGTGCTCATTGTGTTGCATGGAACAGGTGTAAGGTGAATAAATGTGGATTTTAGTAGGTTGGGGCTGGCTTTCAGCGCTCACTAACTTCTGAAATTACAGCTTATCCTGAGTGTGTCCCGAGAAATTGTTTAACTCTTTCTGAGAATCATTCTGTTAGTGCTATCTGTGGTTTTGGTTGGACTTTTTTCTTTGCCTGGGTTCTAGGCACAAAAGGGTTGTGCCTCCAAGTCCTTCTCCGAGTGATCTCATCTGCTGCTTGTCTTGGATTAGTTATCCGAATGTTAAAATGATGCTATAGAATATAGGAGGCTTTGTATTCCTGGCTCCTGAGGGAGTGCTGATGGCCATAATGTTGAGAAATTAAATTCTTCATGTCAAATCAGTCGAGAACCCTAGTTTGGTTTAAAAGTGTACTGCTGACAGGTGTGCAAACTGAAAAAAAAAGCAGGCAAAAGTTTTACTGTTTTAAAAGAACATAAGGACATACTTTTGTACAAGGCAAGGTAGGAGTCGAACTTTACTTAGGAACACGTGTGAGAATTTGTGTGATGTGAGTGCACTCAGGATCTAGCCTAATAACCAGTTATTTTTTCATTTGTGTTTCAACTTCCAAAGCTTTTGTGGTGATTGGAATGCCTCATTTTTAATGTTGGCTTAGTTTTTTAAGTTTAATCTTATTTATTCTGTTCTCCAGACAAAATAAATAAATTTCGGTTAAGTGTGATTACTGCAGAGCAATATTCAAATTGGATCTGCATCTACAAGTAGTTACAAATGCATCTTATTCTTTCAGAAAGTTTTTCTGGAGAGACTGTTTGACTCGTGATTATTAGAAACATGATTATCATGTTGTCATTTTTAAAAGGGAAAAAAGTGTTTTGTAAAAGTCAAAGCCTTTAATTTCAGCCCATCCCAAGAAAAAGATTTAGATTTTTCTATTTGGGCACTGCTTTTCATAATATATTCTTATTTTATGTTAAACTCATCCATTTTACTGCTTTTTTTTCTTTGGTGGAAGCTGAGCCAATGTTCTCCCAAGAGGTTGACTTTTAATTAAAGAACCAGTTTGGATATTGCTGTGGCAAACATGCAGCTCTATCCAGTTTCTGCATTCTGCTGTGAAAGGAAAGAAAAAAATACAAAAAAGGTTCTCTTACACATTATCATCAACTGTTTCCAGTTTTCTCAGTGATATCTAACAAAAACTTCTGTGTTGCTATGCAGTCCCATTTGAAACGTTCCTGGTACAAAGCAATAATATGGGACAGCAAGTGTGTGTTTATTAAAACCAAACCAAAATAGGAGGGTCTCAGGGAGTTTGAGGGCAGTCAAAAGGCAAAGTTTCCAGGAGGAAGGAAAATGTCGGAGAGGGCGTCTTCTCTAAGGAGTGCTCATGCTTCCAGAACATCATATATAACTGCCAGCTGGTCTTTATGTTGAAAAGTTTTTGCAGTGACTCACGATCTGGAAAACAAAACCAGCCCAGTTCTACTTTACTAAAGATGAACTTTCGTGTAAGTGTAGTGTGGTTTGACTTGGCTCATGGAACTTGAAGCCAAAATTTAAATCTTTTTTTGGGAAAATTGAAAGTCTTTTCTGGGGTCAATTAGTGGAGTGTGACTGGAGGGGTGGGGATTTGTTCTGTATTTTCCCCCCTCCTGTGACAGGTTGCTGAAGTATCTGAAACTCCTAGGTATCTTTTCTCTCCCCAATGCTTCTACCAAGTTTATCTTCTCCATGGCAGCTGTCATCAGGAACTCTGAGCTGGAGAGCCCAAGTGCTGAGAAATTATGAGGAAGGGAAAGTTCTTAGAGAAGAGAAATGAGACCAGCTGTGAACTTTCAAATCAAGGGAGGCTGGAACCAGTGTTTATTTTTCAGGTCAGATTAATGCAGCCACCACTCTGTCCCTGTTTAAACAAGACAGTGGTCTGAAGGACCTCCATCCACCAGTCCAATATTTGAAATATGTTGGATTGAAAGCCTGTGTTTTCTGGAGGGGAGGGATGTGTAACGTCAGTGAGACAAGGCAAAACTGGATTTTGGTGATTTTTGTTAGCCTACACGTGTATGGTGATTGAATACAACTAAAGCTGAGGAGCCTGAAAGTGATTTAGTTGTGATACAATCTTTTTGTATTCTGGACAGTGATGTCTATAGTTAATTCAGGTACTCTGTTTACATAAACCAGCAGATGTGTTAAAGATGGTTAAAGTAGTTTTAAATTCTGTATTCTCCTGAGGTAAAGAGTAGATATGACTTTCCCTTTTCTTCTTTCAGTCTGTGAATGAAAAGAGAGGCAAGGGGTTTGGTCCTTTTAAATTCTGTTTCATTTCTAAATTCTGAAAGGTTGAATTGATGGAAGTGAAAAAAAATAAAGCAGTGGTTTGGGGTTTTTAAGTAAATTCTGGTTTTGGGCATTCAGACGGTTACTTGAGTAACTTTGTTTTATTTCAAATATCATTAGTGTGTTGGCTTAAATATTTGTAATATAAATTATTTTAGTAGATTATCCTAAGTGTAGACTATAATTATCAGTATCTATAATTAAATGTGCCATGGGAATAGAATTGTTTACCCTTTAATCTTAATTACAGGCAGCTCTTCAACTAGGGACGGGTAACCACTGCAGACTGCTTCAGCACTTGGGGAGATGATCAGTGAAGGATTTGCCATTTAAAAGAATTTTGTGCTAGATAGAAATGTAGTGCTGAGACACTCGAGGGGATCCGGATCCTGTCAGTAGTCCAGCTGTGGCAGCAGGAGGCTGTTGGCAAATCTATTTTTTTCCTCCAAATAGAGCTATGGAATTTGAGTGGTGTAGAAGTGGACATTTTCTGCCTTTGTATTGCCTCAAATGTAGAGGTAAAATTTGATTCAGACTTAGTTAATATGCAGAAACTATCTCAGAAGTATCCAATTTGCATGTAATAAAATTTGAGTACGTTTTGGGAAACTTCAGTGTGGGTAAATTGAGAGTAGATTTCTTGAATTGAGAGTAGTTACATGAAGCTTCAGTTTAAAGTGTGGTCAGTCAAGTGGTGGTGCTTAAAGGAGAGGGAAGCTGCCAGTGCACCTGCTCTGCAATCCTCTTCATGGATTTGGGGTTAAACAAAATAGTACATACTGCAGTTTCTATTTAAAACAAAAATTCCCTGTCGAGGCCCAAATACTTGACAAATGACAACAAATTTAAAAAAAAAAAAAAAAAGTTGTCAAATCCTAGTATCTCTAAAATAATTTAAACCAAAATAAAGTGTTTGAAGTGGCCAGAGTTCTTTGTTGGGCTGTGGGTTTTTTGTGTCTGCCAGTGAATGTCAAATTTAAATATTGGTCCACTTGCCTCATGAAAAAGAAGATTGTCTTTGAAAGTGAAGAGCTTGAAAAATTGGTTATGTTTATGGTAGGAAGACATTTTTCAACGTTTGAGGGATTTTGTGTTTATGAGGCACAGTTGGGTAAAAATGGACTGTGATCTTCAGAAACCTTCACACAGGAGGTGGAACTGCTCTGAAGCAGGGTGAGCTCTGTGGGTTGTCGGCGCACTGAAAAATCAGCAGTGAAGAAAGGTTGTCCACCCAACCAGTAAAATACCAACATTTCAGCTCAAAAAAGAGACATGTAGCACTTTGACATCATTATATCATATTCCACTGACCTGCACTTTTAATTTCAGTTCAGCAGCCACTTACAATGCTTCAAGATTTATGAGCACCTTGGCAGAGAGTGTCCATCCTTTTCACTGGAGATTATTAGACTGCTTGGGTTTGTTGGTTTGGGCTTTTGAGGTTTTTTTAAAAGGTGTCTGAGTGTTTCTTGAGATCACAGTTGATGTATTGGTCAGTAATACATTTAAGCACAAATTGCTTGGAATTTCTGAATTCCCAAATCACACTTTGTGATTCTCTTCTCAACTTCTGATTCTCTTCAACCCCAGTACAGAGAATATTAATAACAAATTGAAAGTGAAATTGGAAAGAAAAGAAGCCAGCATAAAAAGATTTGAAATACTGTGCCATCAAGTCATTCAAGAAAAATAGTTTCTTTCTAAATATTCTGCATCTTTGAATACTTGCCTTTTTTAGCTCTGGAAACCAGTTTATATTTAGTCTAGAATTGTTCAGAGCAGTTCAGTGTCCGAAAAGAAATTATTTGAGCTCTTGAGCTGTGGTGTGTGGTTTCCAGTGTGGATGGGGAGTGTTGAGGTGTGCAATATCATAATGTGCTGCAACTGTGTGGCCTAACACAAATGAAGCACACATTTTATAATGCAGTGTTCTTTTCCTGTTGTCTGTTTTACTATTGCTTTTGAAATTTCTGTTCTTTATACCAAAGAAAACATGAAAATACATAAATTGATTTAAGTGACTAATGCAGCCGTAGGGTTGCGTTGTGCTTGCACCAAAGTACAGTTCTTTATTATGCTATTGTGACATATTTGTATCCCAATAACACATTTCTTCTAGATCTCTAATTGTACCAATGTGCTTCCTTTGTAAGAGGAAGTGTTAGAGACTAACTTCTTCAGAACAAATTAGGAATGCCTTGTTTTAAGGTTCTTTTTTTATTCCCTTATTAATTTCACGTGGCAAATATGCGAATGGCCTCCTTGCACCAGGAGAGGTTTGGATTATATATTAGGAAACTTTGTTTCGCTGAAAGGGTTGTAAAGCACTGAACCAGGCTGCTCAGGAAACTGGTGTAAGTCATCACCCCTGGAGGTGTTCAAAAATGTGTGGATATGGCACTTGAGGACATGGTGGTGAGGCTGGGCTGATGGTTGGGCTTGATCTTGAAGGTGTTTCCCAACCTTAATAATTCTGTGATTCCATACCATGGTTATCTCATGTGAAAGAGACATCAGCAAAATTGGTATATTGGGAGTCCATTTGTTTCAGCAGTATTCCTTCACTCTGGTTTATCTTTGTCTAAAATTCCTGGGGGGATTTGTCACTTCTGATTAATTCAGGTAAAGCAGGGTTAACACCCTTGCTGCTCCCTTTCTTGAAGGGCTGTTTTATGGCTTTACTGCATGACAGACACGTTTTTTCTGCTACAGTTGCAAACACTGGAAAGAATCCTGGTTGATAGCTTTGCTGTTTTTTGTGATATTTGGACTCTGTGAGGGCCATCACTGATTTCAGAATATCTGTTCGGTGGAGGTGGTGGTGTTGTCTTGCATGGCCAACTAGGACTGCAATGTTGAAGGAAGCTTCAGGACCCTGAAGTAGTTTATTGTGGGAATGTGTCTTTCTTTTGCTTTGGGGTCTTTTAATTAAACCAGCTGTGCCTTATGCATATATGATTTTGGATCATGGTGATAGAAAAGTTGGGTTTAATCTAGAGAACACTTGCTTTGTGCGTGGCTGTGAAACTCCTTTGTCTTTGTGTGTTTGCCATGATTAAACATTTTCCACTGATTTGTGCAGAGGCATGTTGGAAGAGAGTCATAGAAACATTCTTTCATTTTCCACAGTCAGAACTCAAACTTCGCTAAACTTGGAAAGTTATTTTTATCCACAGATGATGTTGACCTACTACTTCTGTAATGGAAACATCTTGCAGTTCATCTTCTGTATTGTTTGGGTGTGTGATTTGTTGCATAAGATTTCATTCTTTAACGTTGGAAAGGGAGAGCTGTATCTGGTGCCCTCTTGCCATACCAGCCTAAGGGTTGATTTATTTCTCTGGAATCATTTGTTGTGCATCAGAATGTTTCTTAGAGTAGCTTTTCTTTCTGGTAACTATTTTTTCCCCCTTTTCAATGCTTTAAAATTTTAATGATGGTGTTTCAGGTTCAGCA
>NW_008239321.1:61817-94061 GCF_000691975.1 Corvus brachyrhynchos | reverse complement strand
TCAGCAGGCTCTGCCTTAGCAGATCTTCTCCCATATTAGATTTCTTTTCTGTATTTCTGGGAGTATCGAAGGGAGTAGGGTGGGTTGAAAAGTGCTACAGAGAACCATTTCCTCTTAACGGTAACATCCAAGCTGAGATAAAGTTCACTTTATCTCTCAATTTCCTTGAACCTATTTTTGGAGAGGTCTGTTATTTGCAGAATTTGGTCAAGAAGTTATGATTGTGAATCTTAAAATTCCAGACTACTGGTTGTGTCACTCTTCAGTCTCAGAACACATGAAGTTTAATACATGTCACATTTTAATGAAGTGTGTGTGTGCTATGGACAACTGCAGTTTTCCTTTGGATTATCTCTGTGAATGAAATGCATCCTGCTGACACTTCCCTATGGACAGCGGATAATTTTGAAGTTTAATTGTTGACCAGAATCTTAGTATGCTTAGTAAGAGGACCTAAAACCAGCTTTCATCTCAGTTCTTAGATTAAACTTAGACGATGGTTTATGAGATTTTCTCAACTTGTTTTTTTTCTATAAAGGGAAATAAGTTTAATGAATGCATCTAAAACTTTTAACTGATAGCTGAGAAATAGTTGCTTGTAGCTGGTTATTTTGATAGAAGATTAAAATATTTCATCTGTCGGGTAGTGTCACAAAAATTTTCCTCTTTTATTTTTCCTTCTGCTTGGCATCAAGGATAGTGGAATTAAAGGGAAGAAAGTGTAGCATCCTATCTGAATTAGCATCTGAGACTGAATTGATTATGCTCAGTGTCTTTTCTTTTAGGTAATAAAACAGCTCTTTAGATTAGCTTTTTTTGGTAAGCTTGTCCTTGAATAATTTTGCTTCCTCATTCTGTGGGTATGGTTCCTGTTTTATTGAAGCATGAGGGTGGGTTGGGGTGGGTTTTTTGTTTGTTTGTTTTGAAAAACTGAGAATTTTTGAAATATTTTCATAAAACATCACATTTACCTTCTGGTTTTGGTTTGTAGGTAGCCAGGAGAAATATTCTAGTTAGAAAGCAGTGGGCAATGCACTTCAGGTTCTCTTTTGTATTTTAATTTGATTGAAATTGATGTTCTAAGACATCTGCCTGAAATGAGATTTCCTGGATGCTGTTGCTGGATAGGAGAATAGCTTGCAATAATTTAATACAAAATATCTGTTTGGAGCTTTATGTTTGGAGTTTAAACTAGTCATGCTGAATAAAATTGAGAAAAAATTAATATTTTGGCTGCGGGAAATGTCTTTCTTTTTAAGTAGTTTAAACAATTACATTTCTAGATTTCATTTTAAAGATTCAGTAGATGTATATTGTATGGGAAATGCAATTCCTGTATGTGTCTGAAGCAAAACTTCAGGTATCTTGTGTTTTGTTTTCATACTATTAGTTAAAGTATATATATAAAGTAGGTGAGTTAACACATTCATGTAACTGTGAAGCTTGTGAAGCCTTAATTTGCATTAGTTCAGAATGTTAGCGCAGTGACTGATGATAGATGTTTAAACACATTGGCCTGTGAACAGCAAAATTCTTACTGTTGTTTTTTATTCCAGGTAGGAGAAGACAAAGAGCACATCGTCCTCGTTCTCCAATATTGGAAGAAAAAGATATCCCACCCTTGGAGTTTCCTAAATCCTCAGAGGACTTAATGGTGCCTAGTGAGCATATAATGAATGTTATTGCCATCTATGAGGTACTAAGGAACTTTGGCACTGTTTTGCGCCTCTCTCCTTTTCGTTTTGAGGACTTCTGTGCTGCTCTGGTAAGTCAAGAGCAGTGCACACTTATGGCAGAGATGCATATAGTGCTGTTAAAAGCAGTTTTACGTGAAGAAGACACTTCAAATACTACCTTTGGACCTGCTGACCTCAAAGATAGCGTTAATTCCACTTTGTATTTCATAGATGGAATGACGTGGCCAGAGGTTCTGCGGGTATATTGTGAGAGTGACAAGGAATACCATCATGTTCTTCCTTACCAAGAGACAGAGGACTATCCTTATGGACCAGTAGAGAGTAAAATCAAAGTTCTGCAGTTCTTAGTGGATCAGTTTCTTACCACAAACATTGCACGTGAGGAGTTAATGTCAGAAGGTGTTATTCAGTATGATGATCATTGTAGGGTTTGTCACAAACTTGGGGATTTGCTTTGCTGTGAGACTTGCTCAGCCGTGTACCACTTGGAGTGCGTGAAACCCCCTCTGGAGGAGGTGCCAGAAGACGAGTGGCAGTGCGAGGTCTGCGTGGCACATAAGGTGCCTGGAGTGACTGACTGTGTGGCTGAAATCCAAAAAAACAAACCATACATCCGACACGAACCTATTGGATATGACAGGCATAGGCGGAAATACTGGTTCCTGAACAGGAGAATCATCATGTAAGTCAACTAATTGCGTAATTTCTGAACAATAATATTGTGTTTTTAATACATCATGTAAATTGCTGTTGCCATCTTAAAATTGTTCTTTCTTTAGATAAGGCCGTTGCTTGCTGTTTTGTAAGGAGATTACTAAAGAACATGGAAATAATCCACATTTATCCAAAATTAATATTCTCATAATCTATACATTAAAAGGAAATTTTAAAAGGGCCTCAGGCTTAATATTAATGTGCTAAAACACATGAATGTGAGGAAAAGAAAGGGAATTTTAATGACAACTCCCCAGTTTCTTGTAAAAGTTACTGAAGAGAACTTTGATTCTTTCTATGATCACATGGTGTGTAGGACAGACACTACTTGTGGTCTGTCACCTGCTTAAGCAGTGTTTGGCTGCCAGGTTCTGGTACCAGTTTGATGCTCTGCCTTTGAAGCTGAAACTTTCAGAGATGCTCAAAGGGATTCACTGTTACTAGAAATGCAGAAAATGTTGTGTTGAACATTTCTGTTGTGCAGAGAAAGTCAAGAAGACATGCCTGTCTTCAAGGGAGGTACTGTGTGTGCTTCACACAATTTCCTGTTACTGGTTAGTCTCAAGATACAAATTTACCTCAAAATACTAATAGTAATCAAACCCTTGCTAGTGAGGGCATTGCACCCTGGATTTTACCTGAAAAGTTGAATCTGAAATTATAAAAACACTTCCTACGTTTTTCACAGGAAGATAGCTAAACATTGGTTTTCTCATAAAAGACGGTTCTTATCTAATTGTTCTCATAATGGAGGAGAAATAATATTTAAGTGAAATCAGTGCTATTGTTAAATTAGGAGAAATAGAGATTTTACCAGAGCTCTGTAAACAGTTTTCCATTCAGTGTTACGGAGAAAATAAACCACAGCTGGGTACCTTACAGAATTTCATACAAAGCAGGTTATAGTGAAATGTTAAGATAGTAGCTAGTGTGTTTAAAAGGGACTGTGAGGTCTGATGATGATGTTACATCTTGCAAAGAAGACACTTCTAAGGACTCATGGTATTCCTTTAAAATGTGGGGCTGTTTCTCTGGGGTATTGTCAGCTGATGGTTTAAGTATTAATTATCTCTGCTCTGTTTCCTCTGTTCTTCTTTCATATTTGTAAAAAAAGAGTCCATGTTTGATCTTTTTTAGTTTCTCTGGGTTATAAATGTTACAGTGGTGTCAAGAAACCTTTCGAAGAATGCAGGGAATCTTTTATACTCTCCTCTTTTTTTGCTATATATACGCTCCGTGTTTATACTCAGCCACATGCTCCACAGTAAGGGGTGGATCATTCAGGTGGTTCACCAGATGTGATGGGCACCTGAAGCTGTGGATATTCAAATTCGTCCATTGCCTCATGCAGAATTTCCTACCTTTTGTTTTAAGAAAATGTGTTGAAATTTGGATTTTCACAAAAAGCCTGATTGTGAAGGACATGTAACTGGGATTCTTTTTGCTCTAGTTACTTATGCTTTAATAACTTATGCTTTCCTCTGCATGGTTTTTGTATATTTCCACTCGAACTCTTGAGAAAAAGGCTGTTCTAAAGATGGGTTTGTCTTCAGTGCTCTCCTGTACTGGCAGAGATCTGGGAATTAATGTAAAAAAATCCAGATCGCTCAGGAGCTGATTTTGAGATAAATAGGCAGACTTTGTTTCCTCCCTGTATGTGGGCAGATAGGTAATTATTTTTAACCAAACTTGGTCTGTGAAACAATGTTTTTTCCCACTGGAGTATCTGATGTTCAGAAGGTTTTGATACAGGCAATACTTCAACATATTTCAAACTAAAATGAATCATGCAGGTGCTTCATGATCCTTTGACATCTGCACATGTGTTCTTTCTAGCACATTGGTAATAATTTTAACTGCACTAGAAGAGATATCTTCAAAAGTTAAATGTATTGAGTTTTTAAAAACCCAATATTTTGCATTCCTTTGAGGTGTTATGTGGGCAAATTATTTCATAAGGGGGCACAAGTACTACATAACTTAATTCCAGGGAAATGCAACTGTGATAACTCACATAGACATTAAACTCTGTACTTCCAGTTTTTAAATTCAGTAAGCATGCTGTATGGCAAACCCAACTGCTTTGCATATATATATATATATATATATATCTATCTCTCTCTATATATATATATATGTCTGTATATCTACACACTGAACAAGATCAAACCACAGCTGGTATCTTGGATAACTGAAGGGTAACTTGAAGGATAACTGCCAAATGCTAAAACCTGAGATTCATGAAATTATATTATCATATCAACTTTATTAAAATGAATGAAGTGTATTCCCCAATGCCATGTGATCAAATGTATCAGAGGAAACTAGTAGATCTAAAAATAATCTGCACAAATACTGATTTGAAATCCTGCCCAGGAGGATTACAGACCTGAAGTCCTAAATTCTTGGTGGTTTTGTTTCTCAAAAGGGTTTTTAGGGCTTTTTACTTCTAATCCCCTCTCCCCCTTTAAATGTCATAAATTCAACCTGCTGCTGGTTTTCCTACCTTTTAAAGGATTTCGTAGACTTGTTCCCTGATACTTTTATTTCCATCATTTGCCTTGTTTAAGCCCATCATTGTGGGTTTGTTTCTCTTTCCACCTCTTCTGTTTTACGAAGATGGAAACGTGGACACTGAAGGGGTCTCCTCATGAACAAATATCAACAAGATTAAAACAAAAAACAGGCCAAGAACAAATTAATTCCCAAGGTTTTTGTTTCAAGCTGTTTACAAATTAAGGATGATGCCTCTGGGTCAATTGCATTTGTTTCACTTGTGAAGATCATTTCTGCAAGTTAATAACTCAGGAAATTTGGGACTTTGACTTGCATTGTCCTAGTAAGCTGCTGCAGTGTTTTAACAAGTTTATCTTTATAGAAATACTGAGATGCTTTGGATTTATCAACTATCTGTGAAAGAATATAATGAAACACTGTTTGGCTTTCATTCTGATAGCAGAAATAGGACGCACATTGTTATTCCTGAGTTGTATGGATCTTCCTCGACAGTCAAAAGCAGTTTCAGCTTTTCTTCTGTAAGATTTGTAATGCTGTTTATGTTCTTGGGGGGGTCCTCCTCTATTTTCTACAATTAATTAACAAGGGTTTGGGTCTTCATTTGAATAGATTGCTTTAAACAATTTCCTGAATTCTTCAGTTTCCAACTGTATTATCATGTAATGCAGGAAATATCTGCTACTACTAGTACTAAATATTTTGTTATCACCTTACTTGAGAGTTTGTAGCATCTTCTATGTTGCTTTTATCAGTCTTTGAACTTGTCTCTGCAGCCTGCCAGTGAATAGTTCCTGGCAGCCAGGGAGGCTGAAAGAGGTAGGAAATAGTCATGTGATTCTTTTTCCCCTCCTTGGCCTCACACATTGTCTGTGACTCAGCTGAGTCCTCTGGAGATTCAGCAGACCTGTCCAGCACCAAGCTGGCAAATCTGTCTGGCTTGTCTGAAAAAACGTTGGGAACTGGTCCTTGTGCAGCTTTTCATCTTTCCATCTTTTTATGACAGCCCCTCTGATTTCTTCAGAGGGTAAAAGTCGTGTCCCTTTAGTAAACACAAAAAGACATTAAGGGAAAGTTAGCTGGAATCATATAATTGTTCATGTAGGTCTTACCTAAGTTGGCCAAAATAGAGTGCATGGATTGATTTCTGCTGTGTGCTCCAAGTCTTCCCCTGGCACAATCTGAATCTTGGAAAGAAGTTTGGGTGGAGATGAGTTTGGTGTAAGCACACAGACCAACCAGTTTGTGCCATTTGATTTTCTGCCTATGCTTTTCCAATAGAAAACTCTTAATTCCTGAAATTCTCTTGCTGACGTTGTGATAGCCTTCAGTTCAAAACAAACTCTATGCTCAAACCCTGGTATAAATCAAGTAGAAGGGTACTAAAATACTCTTGGATAACCTCATTGTCTGTATCCAGAATATTATCTGAGCAGTTCTTTAGTGGGCAGGACTCCAATCACGCATGGAAGGATTAGCTCCAGGTGCTTTCTGCAGAATACTCTCAGTAGTATGATGTCTCTCTCAGCTCTGTGCACTGAGCCTCAGGGTTTACTGGCCTGCAATACAGCAAACCTTTACTGGTGCAGAAGGCTTTTTCTTGAGTTATCCAGGGAAATTGAAAACAGCAGTTAATTGCTTTTCAGTCCAATGAAACCTTGCGAACCTAGAATAGAAAGGGCTGATGGGAAGGGGAAAGCCAGATGCTGCTTGGGATGTTCAGGTGACACACGTACCCTGGCTCCATTAGTGCAGCTAGAGCAATCTCAGATTTGCTGAATGGGGGGAGAAACATGAAAATAAGAAAACACTTGGTTGATCACCATCAAAATTGAAGCAATGTGTACAGGCTGCTTGTCTGGCAGATGGATGCAGGCATGGCCTTCCTTCATGGAGAGATAAGAATATATTGGACTTGATCTCAAAGGTCTTTTCCATCCAAAGTGACTCTCTGATTCTATATAAAGCGTTCATATCTAGGTCATGTAAGAGGATGTATAAATGGCATTATCTCTCTAGCAAATAATCCTGTAACAGCTACACTAGAAGGGTTCAAAATGAAAGGTTCAAGTTCCCTTTTTGGTCAGTTAAGAAATAAAATAAGAACAGCATTCATATTCTGCAGTTAACGTTTGTCAGGAGCAGAGCAGCCTTACAACTGCTGCTTTGCCAGGGTCTTGCACTTGCCACTTCCCTTGGAAACTCGCCAGGGAAAGCTCAGAAGGCACCCATTCCCTGTCCTTTTTAGTTAAGCATTTTGTTTCATCCTTTTATTTCCTCTCACTGTGTAAAGCCCTATTCTTGCATTCTCATCTCCCTTTCCATCTTGGTTTTTGGGTGTTTGCCTCTATCTTCCTCTTCTGTGGCTTTAGTTCACCACTGGTAATGAAAGTGCTGTTGTTCCTATTGTTGTTAGTAAATAACTCGTGGTTTAGAGGAAACATAGTTTAAACAGTAATTTTTTTTCAACATGGGAGTTTACAGGCCTAGAATATTCCATAGAGTCAAATGATTGTCAGTGTTCAGCTGTAATATTTTGGTGTGTTGTATGTGACAGTCTTGCTGAAATGAACTGTTTTCTGAGAAAACTTGTCAAACTTAACAGGTTGGTGTGGGTAAAACTAATGGAATGTTGGCTGTTTAGAGGAACAAATGGGTAAAGCAGAATTAGTTGCTTTTCATGAGTAAAGCCCTTTATGAGAGAGATGCAAGTTTCTTTGCAATACACCAGGTTTTATCATCAAAACCAAAAGCCAGTTTTGTAATAATGGTTTTGACAAGTTAGTTAGTAGCTGAATTTTGAGTAATATTGCCATTATTAACTTCATAACCACCTTATTTCAGTAGTGTTCTGTTTGAGTTGCAAATATTAATTGTTTCACAAACACAGTGTGGGAGGCAGTAGACCAACAGCGATCAAGTTGCCTTAAGGTTGTTTGTCTTTTTGAATCCCTGAGGCCAGTTTGTGCCATTTTTAATGTATAAGCCATGGGAAGGCAACCAGTAGAGAGGAACCTGCAACAAACCCTACAAGGGCAGATCTTTGAGACTTAAGTCAGCTTCCCATTGCTGTCAGCGCTCTGGATTAGGATCCTCAGTAGCCACAGGCCTGCAGTGCTGTAACAGGGTGCAAGTGCAGCAGTAGTTTAGTTCCTTTGCCCAGGTGAAGGCCAGACTGGTCAATCAGTGTCACCCACAAGGTGTGGGGAGCACTGGGATGTGCTGTGGAAATAGTGCTTGGGTTCATGCCAGCCTGGATCTGGCTGCTGCTGCCCAACAGGATGGAACAAGCCAAGCTGAAATCCAGCAGCTGCAGAACCACTTGGAGCATCCTCCCTGTGCTCTGCAGCCTCCAGGAGAGCCTGTTACCTGAGGTATTTATGGAGCTCCCTTGGGTCCGTGGCCCTGCTGAGGTGATGTTGGCACCAGTAATTCTGGGCTCATGGGGTCATGGAGTACTGTAGAAAAAATGTGGAAATCCCCATATCTTTTCAAATGGGTTGTGTTATGACTCATCCCTTACTGGTGCTCTCAGAGGTGGATGCTGTAGGATGCCAATATAAAATATTTTATGAATGTGATGTTCTATACTTCGAATTCCCTAACTGTGCTCGTCCCTGAATACGCTGTCAGAAACTACCATTATGGATTCTGGACTTTCAAATTATTTCAGGGTTAGTAGTAAATTACTGGTTACAGTAATAATAAATATAATGAGAATAAACCTTGTTGTCAGATTGGACAAACCAGTTTTAAGGAGTCTTCAAAGCTTTCCTGAGGTAGTTGTTGTGAGAACTGAGGGGGTGAAGAAAGGGAAGGAAACAAGAAACGAATATTGATAATTGAATATTGATATTAGACTGGGTGCATATGAGCGATGTGATTTGTTTATTCACACTCAGGTATTGACATTTAATCATTCTCTGCAGAAAACAGACTGATAGTAATTTTTGTCATTTATCCAGGTATTTTAAAATCAATATTTTTTAAATACTCCTACAGAGAGGAAGATTCAGAAAGTGAGAAGGATAAGAAAATCTGGTACTACAGCACAAAGATCCAGCTGGCAGAGTTAATTGAATGCCTGGACAAGGATTACTGGGAAGCTGACCTATGCAAAACCCTGGATGAGATGCGTGAAGAAGTTCACCGGCACATGGATGTGACAGAAGATCTTACAAACAAAGCAAGGGGCAACAACAAGTCTTTCCTTTCTGCAGCAAATGGTAGGAATATTTTATGTGATGGGAATAGATGCTGCACTTTGAATCAAATCTAGTTTATCATCATCAGAAGCAGGATTTATGTCATGTTATTTGTGCTCCATGGCTCTGTAGGTGGTTTGTTTTTTCATGCTGACAACATGCTTTATATTGTAGATGAAATTTTGGACATTATCAGAGCAAGAAAAGGAGAAATAGCGGAAGATAAAAACACAGGAGATGAGGAAGCAGAAAAGCCCAAAAGTGATGTAGATAATGACCAGACAGATGCTGAGAGAGACAAGGAAGAATCTGGAGACCAGGATAAAATTGAGGAAATGCCCAATGAGCAAGACATGGAAAAAGAGAAAACAGAAGGTAAAGAAACTCTGACTGTGCTTTAACAGCTCCATTTAAGTGAAGTGAACCCCACATTTCTGTAAGTGTTAATGTGATACTTTCTCTGTATGATTATCCAAGATACTTTAGTAATAGGTAGTATTTGTTAGTTCCTTTGTGCTTGTATGTTGGAGTTGTTCTTGTTAAGTAATTTCACCAATTTTCCTACTTCTATACAGCTGGCTCCTAGATACCCTGCCTTGAGGTACAGGAGGCACTTACAGGTTGTGATCAACATGTTTGTAGCAAGCCATATTACATGATTTTCAACTTTTTCCTCATCGCAACTGGTTTGTTCTTTGATTCTGAGACAATACTATCTCATAGCAAAAAAAAAAGGAAGGAGAAAGCTCGCTATTTTTCAGCATTATCAAATAAAGCTTCTGAAGTTGTTTCTATGGATGATGCCAAATGAGATCCTAAGGCATAATAAAGAACATCCCTAAAGTTTTGTTGTGCGTTTTACTATAGAGGCAACAGTCGTTGGGGATAAAAGTAACTCTGTGACCTCAAGCACTGATGACAACACCACAAATCCTTCTGCAGGAGAGAATAGTTGCTCTGAAGGGAAGGACGCAGTGGGGTGTCAGTCAGAAACCCTTGATAGCAACAACGTGGCAGAGAAGAAGGTGGCATCAGAGCTCCCTCTGGAACTCTCAGGTACAGAAGGCACTGTTACCAATGCCTCTGTAATTTGGGGAATCTGTTTTTCTCTCTGATATGTCCACTAAAACCATTCCCAGTGTATATCACTCATGCTGTTCGCTTGCAGTGCCATCCTTTACTGCTACATTGTCATTATTAACATTTCAAAGTTAATTTTCTTGCAACTAGTGCTTGAAATTTGTGGTCCACCATGACATTAGCATTTATTTCCATGCCTTTCAAAGATGACTATGGCTAAGCTTTTTATTTCCTATTTTCTGTATATTTTATTTTTCCATAGTGATCCATAATGATCATTAGCATCTTCTCAAAGTTTATTTCAAATTCTAATTTGCTGATGGCTTGTTTATTATTTTAACCTCTCATTTACTGTGTAAATTACTAACAAACGAAGCATTTTCATTCACATGTATAAACCATTGCACTGAAATGATTAAAATTGTCATGTTAGAAATTTTAAACAGATTTCAGAATTATAAGCACAAGGGTTATTGTATTTTAACATGTTTTGTTCTGCCATGTCAGTGACTCAAATGTAATAATATACACTGTTTAAAACCAGACAAACTTACTCTTGCTTTAGGAGTAAGTGGGAGTTGATTAGATGTAACATAAACTATAAGTATACTATTTTAGAATTACTTTATATTACATTTAGAATTATATTCTGTTACAAGATGTACTATATGACCAAATGTTGTTTTAAACAGCTGATCACCATTGAAATGATCAGGATTTTATTCTCAGTTCTTAAAAATCAAAACATACTCTAATGTGTGATGTGGACATACTTGGTGGGTTATGTTTTAAAAAGGGGTAGTAAATGTTTTCTCTCCTACAGAAATAGTTCTCCATGCAGTCACAGTCTGCAGCTTTTCAACTTATGAAAGTCAGTACATCCAAGCCTTGTAATAACCTTTCTTAACAGGTGGACAAAATGAAAGCTAAGATTAATCTATAATCTGCAAGCCTCATAATGCACTTCTTAAGTATAGGAAGTATCCTCATGTACGAGACAAAAACCATATATTTTAGATACATGACCAAATATTTTTGCCAGTTCTCCTATTTTTTATTCCCTTTTAAAGTTAAAATAACTATGTAGAGGGTTATTGGAAAAGATACATATCCTATAATTTTGTTTCAGACACTTTTATGAGTTTGTATTTTATTTCAAAGATTCACTTATATATATATATCATTATTTATTATGCTTTCACAAGTACTTTTCTCCTTCCAAAGCTTCTACATGAGTTGTAAATTAGTGAGCTCTTCTTTTGTAGGAAAGTGTGTGGAGAGGGTTTTTCTTTATGTCTAATTCACTATATTCACAGTGATGTTTGTGTTCTTGCTATGAAATTTCAGTTTGAGACTCTTCTTTCAGAGAGAGGGAGAGATACTGAACCAGGATCAGTGACGCAGTTACTGCCAAAAGAGGGGGAAAACATGAGTAAAATGCAGAGGTAGATGAGAATGTCTGTCACCATCCCTGTTAAATGTAATTAGGATATTAATCTTTATTAAGAGTCTGGTTTGGGTGCTTCTACTCTCCTCCAAACAACCGCCATGGAAACAGGTCCATTTTTCCTTACAGCAAAAAGGGAAATGGATCAAACAGTGGTGGTCACCCATTTGGCAAAGTCAGAAAATCACGATGCATTCAGATTAGGGATTCTCTAAGAATTCCAGAATATTTACCTGATCCATCCTTCTGCTAGAAGTGATTATTTCACAAGAAACAGATTTTGTTCTGTCACTTTTCTTAACAACATCAGAATCCCTGATGTTTTGGAAGAATTCTGGAAACAGGCAGATCTTGTAGTTTTTAAACAGCTGAACTGTCTTTGGCACAAACCTCAGAAGACATTGCTGGGTTTGCTGTTTTGAGGGATGAGGGCTTGTTCCTACTGGGAAGCTGGAGGGATTTATTTCAAGGTAGCTGCAATTCACTGACATTTAGTCAAAAGTTCCTACTGGGGCAGCACAACAGGTGAGGTGACCACAAAGTCCAGAGCTGTCAAGACACTGTAACAAGGACAGCTGGGGGCCAGGAACCCATTTGAAGCCACATTAAGACCCATCAGATCAGGAAGGGGCTGATATTTTGAGTGGGCTGATACTTACAGTGGTGCCAATGGAACAGAAATCTGTGGGATTCCTCAGAATTAAGGTGCTGAAGAAGAGACAATCAAAGACTCAATGGAAAACGAGGGGAACTGAAAGGTGTGTGCTTTGAAGAACAGCTAAAGCTCAAGAAAATTAAAAGAGAAAATCAGAAGCTGCAGGAGGATCAAATTTTATGAATTTTAAATGCAAAACACTCTCAGTAGAGGGTTCTCTGTGTATCTATAGAAAAAAAACTGTCTTGGATAAAATATGAATGTATTTTAAATACAGGTATGAATTTCAGTTCTTCAGAGATGTAGAAGTTGAAACTGCTTGGAACAAAACAAAAAATACTTTCATGGATACAGTGCTCTGAAGGGAATTAATATTTTATACTTGTTTCCCTTCAGTCCAGCAAAACATGTTCATCTGCCTTTTTTTGATGAAAACTTTAAAAGGTTGCATTGATCCAATTCAAAAGAAAAAACTAAAACTGAAGTTGTTCTTTTGTAGAAGAAACTGGTCAGATGATCCCCAGCAGTAGGTTTGCTGCACCTCCACAGCCAGATGTTGAGAACAGCAGTGGCAGCGAGCTGGACTCTGGGCAGAATGACTCCATTAAGACTCTTGATGATGCTGAAAATGCAGAGAGGGGATCCCAGGCTTCAGAGGACATAGGTAATAATAATAATGATGATGATAATAATAATGATAAGGATAATGACAGTGATGTCTCCAACTTTCATTTTATGCATCTTTTCACTAAACTTTTCTGGTTTTTTCGTAACTTCCATACATCAATAGAAAACTTCCAATTCTTAAGTTTGTTTTAAAAGCCTTTTTTTTCCCTGGGCAGGAGAGAAATCCAATGGTGACAGAAGTGATTCTCCAGGTGCAGGGAAGGGCATGCCAGGCTCAACACGGATGCTCACCAGATTGAGAAATCCAGATAGCAAACTGAGCCAGATGAAAAGCCAGCAGGTTGCTGCTGCAGCAAATGAAGCAAATAAGTTATATAAAGAAACCAGAGAGGTTTGTGCACATCTTGGAAAATTCAACTGCAAAAAAGGTTCTGGAAAGATGATAATTTCTTTAAACAATACCAAATTTTATTTAAAAGTTTAAAAAATGGGTATTGGCAGGCAATGGAGGTACTTAAAAAAAAATTAGCAAATGGTGAAATTGTAATATCACGGGAAGCTTTTTCCCCCTTCTCCTTTGCTCTTCCTGTCTTGGGTGCTCTCTACAGAGTGATATGACACTGACCCAATGCACTGGTGTAGTTGTTTTATATGACTGGGTTGTTTGTTGTTTTGGTTCTGTTCTTTTTAAGTAGCCAAATTTTTCCAGGAAGGAAGTGTTTGACTGTTGGGACTTTTTTGCAGTTAATTGTATGCATATTATTTGGTATATTAATTTTATTTCTATTAACTGATTTTTCCTTATAAGTTAACATTTGGTGCATTTATTGACAAACAAATTAGTCTAGTGATGTTATCCATGCCATGTTTTCAGAGTCCAGGATACTTGTTTGCTAAGCTACCTGTCTGAATTCTGTGAGGAGGGGGTTCACAGCTTACCTGAGTTTAGTGAAGCTCTTTTCCCAAGGCTCTCTTCCTCCATAGGCATAATCAGAGCAGCAAAACAGGCTCCTGTTTGCTCTGAGGAGCCTGGATGATTTTTTAATGTTAAAGTTGATCCTGGGAATATCCTAGCTCTATAGACAGCCATTGAAGTACATATATTGCTGTATTGGATAAACAGTTACTTGCTTCTACAAACTGATGCAGGGTATTTTTATTCTTTTATAGATAGACATTTGAAGCCTAAATCATAAGTAAATAGAAGGAATGGTTTTAAAGATTCATTTAAATTTCCAATATTTCTTTCATAAGGTTCTGGTGGTCAACTCTCAAGGCGAAGTCTCCCGAGTGAACACCAAGAAGGATGTTGTGACTAAAGGAAATATCAACAATTATTTCAAACTGGGGCAGGAGGGGAAGTACCGTGTTTATCACAATCAATATGCAACCAATTCCTTTGCTTTGAACAAGCACCAGCACAGGGAAGACCACGACAAGAGGCGACACCTCTCACACAAATTCTGCCTGACTCCAGCTGGAGAGTTCAAGTGGAACGGATCTGTTCATGGCTCCAAAGTTCTGACCATATCCACCCTGAGGCTGACCATTATTCAGCTAGAAAACAATATCCCAGCATCCTTCCTTCACCCTAATTGGGCTTCTCACAGGTAAATTAATAAATGGAAATACATATTCTCGTGTTTTACTTGTGGTTTTGCTAGGAGTGTTAATAAGCAATGGTCTTTGTTTTTTTCAAATCTGTGATTTCCAAGCATTCAGTATAATAAAATATGATGTGTGTTTAAGATGGAGGCTAAAAGGGTTGTACATTTGAGTAAAGTACTAATACAGGAGTTTTTATCCTACCATTAAATCTTCTTAAAATGGCGAGCTATATTAGTGCGTGTAAATATTTCATATCTTTTTCTTCTTTCCAATTTAGGTCTAACTGGATTAAGGCTGTTCAGATGTGCAGCAAACCCAGAGAATTTGCACTAGCACTGGCTATACTGGAGTGTGCAATCAAACCAGTTGTCATGCTGCCTATCTGGCGAGAATCCTTGGGGCACACAAGGTAAAATTAATAAATACTAAAATATTTTGCATTACGAGAATTTTACTTTGGTTTGCAATTGCTAGTTCCTTTAAGTCTGTAAGAATTACGTTTAAATTGAAACTTCAGCACTTGAAGTGTTTTTTCTCAACCAGAAACACTGAAAAACCATGACAATATTTAAAAGTGTCATTGCTCCTGCGTTTTTCTGAGCCACAGTTTCAAAAGTGCTAAAACTCTGGGAGAAGAGAAGAGCATATTTCAACACTCTCAGTTCAGTGGAGTCTGAGTTTTGTCTTTCATTTTGTCATAGGAGCAGAAAATAGATGTCTGTGTTAGACACAGTTGCATCCAGCTGTGTTTGCCTCATTGAAATCGCAAAAGAAAGTGATGTTCCTGTTACAAGTAATACCTAAAACCTGATAGTGGGCATTCCTCTTAACTTCAGATATTTAAACTTCTTCAAAGGAGTATTATGTGCTGTTAACTTCTTATATTTGCTTGCACGATTCTGTACTTAAATGCACTTAAATCTGTACGGAATAGATTACGCAGAATGACAGCAATAGAAAGAGAAGAAAAGGAGAAAGTAAAAAAAAAAGAGAGAAAACAAGAAGAAGAAGAAACAATGCAGCAAGCTACATGGGTGAAATACACATTTCCTGTCAAACACCAGGTGAGCGTTTCTTTTGTGGGAAGAACAAAGAAAATACAGAAACTGTTGATTTCTGACTCTTTTTCTGTTTTCGTTTAAGTTTACAATGTTCATGTCCTTGTGTTACTGCCTGCCATGGGAGTAGGAACCATGGCCATGTATTCAAGCACATAATCCTGGTCTGAACTGAATTTGATCTGTGTCATGCTCTTACTGACACTGCCTGGAGTGAGAGATAAATGGTCTGCAAATGCAGCCTTTCCTAATGGAAGGTTTTGGTGGTTATTGGAATCTTGTCTGTATGTCTGTCCCATACCCACTCCCTCTCCCCAAAAAATCCAGCCTAGCTACCATTTGGAAGTTGTCTAATATGATGGAAACTACTATAGAAACCTCTTTATACTGTCCTACGGTAGATACTAACTACTTTTGTTGGAATAGTTCTTTGCTCTACACTTGTAACAAGCATACAGGTTGATTCAAAAACTCCTATAATCTTTCAGCTTTTAGGTAAATAGATTCTCACTATTGCATAAATAAACGAGGCTTTTAGATGTTACTGTGATAGAGCAATTTAATTATCAGCAAATATATCTTCAATTTTAGTACATTATTTCACAAATATACTTCAGCTTGCTTGGAAAAGTGTGTAAAAATTTGGAGGTTTTTTAAATCATCTTTTGGTTTTTAAATGTAAACATTAATAATGCAGCAATTAGCATCATTAATATTACGATTTTAAAAATATTTACAGGTTTGGAAGCAAAAAGGAGAGGAATATAGAGTAACAGGATATGGTGGCTGGAGCTGGATTAGTAAAACCTATGTCCACAGGTTTATGCCCAAACTGCCAGGAAATACTAATGCAAATTACAGAAAATTGCTATCAAGTAAGTGTCTGCATTGCTTATATTTTTTTAATTTCAGTTAATTTGTGTGTGGTATTTCTTAAGGAGCCTTTAGGAATAATTTTGTTCCAGCAAAGCTTTTGTGGATATCTGCTGATCTTTGTCGGTGTAACCTGTTCAGTCATCACAGATACTTTTTAGCTACATTAAATTATTTCAATTATGTTGTGTGTAATACTTGTGCATCTTTGTATATCCTTATTTAAATTAAAGGTAGATAAAAATTATGTAGAGAATCAAAACCAAAAAATAACATCTTAAATTTTGGGGGGATGTATAGATATATTCGATAGTGCACTGTTTAATCTATGGTGTTACCACTGGATTCTGAATTTTCTTTCTGAATGTCACTAATGGTGTGCAGATGATTTGAGAAGTAAACTGGCATACATTCAAATGTGGCAGAGTACAAAAAATACTCTGGATAATTGAAATAATTTAATTTGTTAATAGCAAAGAGTGAAGATGAAAAGTGCAACTTGGATAAACGAAAAGGTCCAACTAAGATAAAAACAGAGAAAGACAGAGCAAAGGATTCTTGGGATCTGCAAGCAAAAGACAAAGCAGATGTCTCAGAAACCTTGGAGAAAGTACAAGTAAAAGAAGAAAAGTTGCGTGAAGAAAAAGTAGAAGTTGACACAATTTCTGAAAACTTAGATCAGGCCAAAGACACAGGTAATAATCTTTTGTTATTCTGAAACTGCTGTTCATGACACCATTGCATGAGTAAAAGCATAGAACCTCAGAAATAACTACTGAAACACTGTAACAGATTTTTTCAAGACATCTAAAATGTCTCAGTTAAATGATTGCCTATTATCCATTGTAGTAGTGTCTGAAGTTTTTGTTCCTTTTTTTATTGAAATCTATTAATATGCTAAATATGCATTTATTTCTTAGTACTTAATGTAAAAATATAATTTAGTATTCATTGTTGGGGAGCTCACTGACTCAGAGTTACTTCTTCTTCACAGTGGAAAAAGACATCGATGGTGAAAATGATAAAGTCATTAAGGAAGAACCTATGGATGTAGATGATGTGAAAATTGAATCGTCCATAAAAGATGAGGAAAGTCATTGTAAGCGGGATATAATCAATGTCAGTGAGGGATTTCATTTAAGGACTTGCTACAAACGGAAAGTAAAATCATCAAAATTAGATGGACTCCTGGAGAGGCGAATAAAACAATTTACACTGGAAGAAAAACAACGTCTAGAAAAGATTAAGCTAGAGGCTGGTGCTAAGACTGGGGGCATTCGATCTGTAAGCCCCCAGAAAAATGCAGATGAGCTACAAACGAGGAAGGGAAAAGAAGGAAGCCAGTTTGACAGTTCTTCCCAAGATCAAAGCTGTATTTCAGACAAGACCCAAGCCGAAGATGCAGAACAGGACTGTTTGCCCATCAGCAGCATCTCCTGTACCAAAACTGGGGATGAAGATGAGCCTTCTTTGCCTTTGTCAAACAGGCTCTCAAAAGGAGAAGGGCAGCTGCCGGATGAAGACTCCCCTCAATCCTCTGAAGGAGACAGCTCCATTCAGAATGATGGCAAAGAAAACAATCCTGAACCTTTGGCTGCTGCTAAGTGTCAAGGACAAGAGGCTCTTGGAGAGTCTGAGAGCTCTTTAGTGGATGGCTTGAAACAAACCAGTGCAGAAGGCAGAATCAAATGGGATGTTTCAGAAACAAATGAAAAACCCTTGAAACAAAAGCTACCTATTACCAGAGTATCTCAGCGAGAACTTGAAAACTTAGGGCCAGTGGTACCTGAAAGCAGCTGTAGAAGAGATGCTGTGGCCACTCTTGAAAAACCAGACTCAGAAGGGAATTCTGAACAGCAGAGCAAAGATCCAGAAAACAATTATATGATAAAAAGCCATATGGAAACAATGTCCTCTCAAGAAAGTGAAATGGAGGAAGAAATTGCTCCTGTAAAGGCTGAAAGTAAATCTGAAAAGATGGTATTTCACCAAAAATCAGCTAATAAAAATCTAGAATCGTTTAAAACAGGGCTGATTTCTGAAAGAAACCGTGAAAGTCAAACTCTGGAACACATGGATGGGGAACATATTAATGAGGATTTACTGACCTCTAAACTAACAGAGGCGAATGGTCAAAAGAAAGGTCAGGAACTGAAAGTGGAGACAGGTACCATGAACAAATATCTTGATCAGACAAATGTAAATACTGTTACTGATAAAAAGAATAATAAAGATGAAGAAACTGAGACAGACTTAGAAAAAGAAAAATCATCATTTCAAATGAATGGAAAAGACAATGACATCAAAGCATTATCAAATGATGACTGCTTAGTGAAAAATACCTGTGAAGCTAAGGCCGGGGGTGATATCGAACCAAAAGTTAATAATATTAATAAATCCATTCCAGAACATGAAATAAAACCATTGACTTTTAAGGAATCTTCAGTAAAACCATTCATGAATGGTGGCATCATGGGAGGAGAGGACACCAAGGATAAAAATAATGTGGACTTGAAGTCACATCTGCGGAGTTCACTTGAATCTGAGTCTGGAGAGAGTCTTCAGCCACCAGATGAAGTTCTCAAGTATGTGCAGAAAACTGAAGAAAACCAGCTTTCTCCGGAGAGATCTGCCAGTATTGGCTCTGCTTCCCCACCAACACAGCCTGTCTGTAAAGAAAATAACCTGAACAGAGAAACAGAATCTATGGAAACTGAAGCAGCTGAGGAGAAGAAAGTTGCTCCATCACCTGTAATCTCATGTGAGGAATCCAGCTTGAGGAGTCACTTTGCTGACCAGAATGGTGTACAGACCTATAAAATGGAAAATATTAATGGAGAAAGTAAAATAAAAACTGTTATTACTGAAGTGACTACCACAACCTCAACTGTGTCCACAGAGTCCAAAACGGTGTTTAAAGTCGCAGAGACTGGAGCTGCCAGTGATGAGAAAACCACAGTTGTTTCATCTACAGAAAACTGCGCCACCACCACTGTCACCACCACCACCACTGTGACCAAGCTCACCACTCCATCCGCAGACAGTAACTCTGATTTCATCTCTGTCCAAGAGCACAGTAAAACGGTGGTTACAACAACGGTCACCGATTCACTGACCACCCCAGAAGGCACATTGGTGACTTCTATGACTGTCAGCAAAGAATATTCCACAAAAGACAAAGTGAAGTTAATGAAATTTGCAAGACCCAAAAAAACTCGTTCTGGAACTGCCTTACCATCTTATAGGAAATTTGTTACCAAAAGCAGTAAAAAAAGCATATTTGTTTTACCCAATGATGACTTAAAAAAGCTGGCCAGGAGAGGAGGTATCAGAGAGGTTCCTTATTTCAATTACAATGCAAAGCCTGCCTTGGATATCTGGCCATATCCATCGCCAAGACCAACTTTTGGGATCACTTGGAGGTACATATTTTACATTTTTGAGAAAAAGTGTAGAATGTGATGAAATGACTTGATTTTTAAAATACAAGTGATACACAGGTTTGTGCCCAAACATGCAAATTTTGCTATTTATGATTCAGTTTTTTATATTGTTCAGTAAAAGTAGAATGGAAAACCTTTGTCCTGATGGTTTGGTTGGGTATTTTAAGTTGATTTTAAAATATAAGTCATTTTCTGTCATTAGGTATCGACTCCAAACAGTCAAATCTTTGGCTGGAGTGAGCCTGATGTTGAGATTATTGTGGGCATGTCTCAAGTGGGATGATATGGCAGCAAAAGCTCCACCTGGGGGAGGAACCACAAGGACAGGTATTGTTATTTTAAATTTCTTTGCAAAAGCTTTTGCTGTAAATTCTGAGTATTTCACTCCCTCAAAACATTTCTATAAAGGCTTGCTGTCAGCTGTGGCATTTGAATTTTGTTTGCTGTTTCTTTGCCTTGAGTATGTTGGGTTGATTGGAGATATAGCTTTATTTGTTTCTTTTATTAATGTACTGGGACTCATTTGTTGCAGAAACAACTGAAACTGAAATTACAACAACAGAAATAATCAAGCGGAGAGATGTTGGTCCGTATGGGATCCGGTCAGAGTACTGTATAAGAAAAATCATTTGTCCCATTGGTGTTCCAGAGGCTCCAAAAGGTTGGTTGGTTTGTTTGTTTGTTCGTTTGTTTAGACATTTCCCCCCTCCCTGTAATCCTGAGGTAAGATAATCTAGATCTAAGGTAGCTGTATCTTTATGCTAATTCAAACCATCAAGGGAGCAAATGCAGCTTGCCTGAACGACTCATTTACCTACCGGGAAACAAATACTGCATTTAACAAATGGACATGATTTATCTGAAGCTGAAAGGCCTTCCTGTTTATAAAATGGGACTGAAATCTCTTAATCTTGGTTTACACTTCAATTTCATTTTACAGTATAGCTTAATGTGTGTGTTTTGACTGTTCTCTAAAGAAACTCCAACACCCCAGAGGAAGGGACTTCGATCAAGTGCCCTCAGGCCAAAAAGGCCAGAAACACCCAAGCAAACAGGCCCTGTTATAATGGAAACTTGGGTAGCAGAGGAGGAATTGGAACTGTGGGAGATCAGGGCATTTGCTGAAAGGTAAACAAACTCAAGTGAACTTTTAAAGAAAGTAGTCTTAATTTGTATGATTGTTAAATAAAAGTTCCCCCTAGAGAACACGAACTTGGTCACTCTGATCACTAAAAACACATCCATGTTGTATTTTTACTGGGCCTTTTGTTAATGATAGTCAAGCTTAAAGTTATAAAGCTTAACTATTTGCTGGTACCAAAACTAAGGTATGCAGATATTTCAGATTTGTTAGAACTAATACTATGTTAATTTTTCCATGCTTATGAACTAACCACTATTATATGCTAAAAGGCTACTACTGTAATTCATGGAAAGGCTTTAGGCTGCTTTTGGCATGACTTTATACAGTATTTGTTAAATACTTCTATAATCCAAAGAAAATAACTGTGCACAAGTAAATTGAGCCTGAGAATATTCAAGTCATAAGGTGCATATTTTCAGTATCACATGCTTAGAGTTGGAACAAAATTTTTGAATCTCTTGGAAAGAATAATTTTAAATATATGTTATTACGTGGGTTCCTTGCAGTCTCAGATGTAATTATAAATTCCAGTTTTGATTAATAGTTTCCTGTAAGATGTTGCAGTAGTTTAGCATCAGGATGTTTCAGGGATGTTGCATGCAACTTCAGTAGTTTATTTTGAAATATTTTTAAAGCCGTGACCAGTTTTTCAATGATCTTCTGTCTCAACAGTTGCTCTTATGAGAGCAATTAAATTTGATAGAAACGAATGCAGTTTGATGGTTGGATTTTATGTGGTGGTATAACTTACTTTTGGTTGTGTCTTTGGCAGGGTGGAGAAGGAAAAGGCACAGGCAGTTGAACAACAGGCTAAGGTTAGTGAACAGAAGAAGGCAGAGGAATTCAAGGCCCAATTGGAGGCTCAGCTAAAACACCAACGTTTGGCTGCCCAGCAGGTGGGGAGCTGTTGGTTGTCCCACCAGTCAGCAACTGCACTGCTCACCACATGCATCACAGGCTGGGAAATGAACTTACCCCTTGCTTACACCATTTCTCAAATAGCGCCAACTGCAAATTAAGCCATCAAACAATGCTGCTGCCACTGTGTACATTTGTTATTTTGAAACAGGGTTAAAGCAAAGGTTTGTTCTGGATTGCCTTTTTTTCCCCCCACGTCATTTATAACGCTTTAGAAAGGTATAGTTTGTTTCCATTTTAAAAGAAGGCTGGGAAGCACCCATTTCCAGGCGAGGTCCTCAGTGTTCTATGTGTAATGGAAAGCTGCCTTGGAATACAGCTGACTTGGGAATACAACTGCATTTCATGCTTCACTCAAATCTTTTGATTTTATTCTATCTTTTCTGAGTTAAGCCCATTAATAATTTTATTTAAATTTATGTAGATATGTGTATGTATTTATATATAAATGTATGCCCTTAGGAAACCCGATGCCATGTTGGTATTTCACATACATTATTAAGAACAGTGCTTTTTCCCAACTTACTCCTTTTTCATTTCATCTTCCCTGACAAAAACCCAAGTAGTGAATGAGTGCTTCTGATTTGTGGGCATTACTATAGTGCTGGAATTCAAATTAAATAAATACAGAGATAATTCCAGTAACATAGGAAAAAATGTTAGATTAGTTGACATAATTTTAGAAGAGCCTACTGATACAATCCCTTCACAAAGGGGCTCTCTAGATGAAATGTGCCTTTTCAACAGTTACAGCACAGAAGGTCACTAGGTAAGGTAAGGGATTTTGAACCTAATTTTTTTAAGCAGGCTGCAAACTGGATTTACATTTAAAAGAATATTTTTTAAAATTGCATTCTCAATGGTGAAGCAGAATGAAAGTCTGGTTTTTTCGGTTACTGGCAGGATCTCAGTGCAGGAAGCTCTAAATTTAGGAATGCTAATAGTAAACTCTGTGTTGATGATGATATACCAATTACTGACCTAGATGTATGCACATGGTCAAAGCCAAATATAGATGGAAATTCTTCGATTTTTTTTCTAATCTTTCTGATTAATCTGAGACAAATTAATATGTTGAGGGTTTTTTTTTTTTTAAGTAAAATGTGGAGTGAAATTAACATAAACTGATAAGGTTTTTAAAGTTGCTATAAATGAAAATTTCTGGCTGTGTATTCTAAGCATATTTTTAGTTCTGGAGGTCAAGGAGCCTATTCTTCAATCCTCTACAATTTAAACTAAAATCCTACCAGAGGCCTTTTTCTCTCAATACTGGGTAGAGACAATGTTTATGTTGCAAAATCTGAAAATACTAATTATCCCTTTATTCCATTTTTTTTTTCTAAATTCCATAGAAACGGCTGGAACAGCAGAAGCAGATCCCTGCAGGGGCTGTGGTCCCTGCAGCCACCACAGCCAGCAGCCCTGCAACCACAGTCTCCACACCACAGAAAGTCATGGTGGGCCCTCTGACAGGCCCTGTCCCCACGGGAACCAAAGTAGTACTCACCACTAAAGTGGGTTCTCCAGCTACAGTAACATTCCAACAGAACAAGAATTTCCATCAAACTTTTGCTACTTGGGTTAAACAAGGCCAATCTTCAACAGGTAAGGAGCCATTTGTCATGGAAGGAACATGTGCTGGAGTTCATCCTGTGTATACATCACATTCTATATACACATCACATCTCCTCCAAATATGCAGCATTATTACATTTCTCGTTATCTTTGCTCTTAACTCCTGCTGTGCCAGAAGGACATTTCTGAGATTATACCTGTCTAGTTTTCACTTGTTTTGATTTGGTAGGAAGTCTCATTTCTGACTTGTCTCATTCATTACTTACAGTTTTTGTACTAGTAATCATTCATTAAAGCATTTTATGGTGTAACATACTGTTTCCAAAAAAAGAATCTTTACCAAAGAAAGCATGACACATTCAAAAAAAACAAAAATGTAAAAGTAATCCTGTAGTTTGCTGTTTCATACTTGAAAAACAGTCATTTCATTGACTAATTATTCTGCTCTAAACCTGCCTGTTCTGTGTGCCTCAATAGCCACTAGCACCCCCCCCCCCCCAGCCACAACCATTGCCAGCACAGGGCAGACCTTCCAGCTCTCAGGCAGCCCAGTAACGATGGCAGGGAAAGTGATAACTAAGCTGCCACTCCCTGCAAACAGCAAGATTGTTGCCGTCAATGTGCCATCAACTCAAGGAGGTAGGGCAAAGGGAACTGAATAAAAATTGTATTCCAGCTTGCTGCTTAATTCTCCTTTGACACTATTTTCCCAGTGAAGTAAACTGCGACTTGAAGGGGGAAAAATATTTTATATATATATATAAATACAAGTTTCCACAGCTTGTTCCCCCTGTGTTACATATTTGTGTCTGGAAGGGAAAAAATGCAAGATTTTGCCTATAAATTATTCTGCATTTCCTAGCACAAAATTAGGAGCTTTATTTTGAACAATGTGGAATGAAGCATGCTTTTTTTTTGTTATCTAAATCAACAAAGCAACTTTCTTCACAAAAATATTAATGCCTACAGCTGCTCTTCACTGATGAGGAGTATGGCTCCAGACTAAGATTAGCATTTTTGATTCTTGCCTCAAGAAGAGGACTTAATATTTTGAGATTTGTGAATGTATGTTGAACAGAAAAGCCCAATTCTCTGTCTCCATCATATTTAGCATTTGAGCAAGTCATGAAGGCTGCAGATTTTGTATTGAAATTTCTTAGGTGACAGGAGAAGCGTTGCCTGTTTTCTTCAGCACCACATGTTGTAGGTGAAAGGTGTTTAAACTGTTCTCTACATTTGAAATTAATCAGATTATAGCTTTTAATGGTTGTATAACACTAATTTGTGGCACCCTGTCAATGCAAGGACTTTGCAGTTACCATCAAACTGATATTAGCGAAGTTCATACTTTCCTTAACCTTTTCTAAAATATCTGTTTCCTAACTTAAAATGGACTATTTAAACTACTTGAAGCTGGACTACTGATAAAGTATGATGCTGCTTCTTTTTACAATATGACAAAGGCTCTCCCAAGACGTGTTGAAAGGCTCAAAGGCATTCTAGAAACCTGGAGACTGAGTTCTAAATGCCACCCTGGAGTTGCAGTTACCTATTTTGCTGGCCATTATGTCATTAATGAATGCTCAATTTTTCTTTAATTAGGTGTGGTTCAAGTTCAGCAAAAGGTATTGGGTATCATTCCATCAACTACAGGTGCAAGTCAAACCTTTACTTCATTCCAGCCAAGGACAGCAACTGTAACCATTAGGCCAAACACCACAGGGACGCTAGGAACAACAAGCACTTCACAAGTAAGATGTTTTTCTGGTTATTTAACTCAAAAAAAAAAGTGGGTGCATAGATTTTAAGTTACTGGCAGATAGTAAAACTTCTGGCTAATCACTTTTCAATGTTTTTGGCTCCTCTCAGCAATGGTGTGTATGGGTCCTTTATTCCAAAGAGGTACAACAGTTCCCTCCAATTGGGAAAATTAAAACACACAAGGAAAATAATTCAGGGCATATTTCAGGGGCTTTTTCCCTAAGTTTACACATGGTCTCCTCTTTGGTGTGCACAGGTAGTGCAGGGTACACCGCTGCGCCCCGGGATGACAGTGATCCGGACACCACTGCAGCAGTCAACCCTTGGCAAGACCATCATTCGAACACCTGTAGTGGTGCAACAAGGTATTCTGCCAGCCAGTAGGTTCACTTTAATATTTAAATTCCCAGTGTGAAATCCATGGTTTGTTTCTTCATTAATTCCTTGTGTATCATTGTGTCCCAATGCAAAAATCCCTCATTTTGATGCTTGACTTTTAACTAACGCCTTTTTTGGCTCTTGGATGTGTTGGCTGGAGGCTTTGTCAGTGTTGTTCATCACTGACACTGGGAAAGGTAGTACTTAATTTTAAGTCCATTCATTCTGGGGAAAAAAAAAGAAAAACTGAAAAACCCTAAAAACATATAGAGTAATTGTGCATTGAGAAAGCCTCCCTTTTTGTTGGTTTTTTCATAAAGAGAAGCTAAATGTTTGAAGTATTCCATATGCATGCAACCTTAAAATAGAAAACATTTTGCAGACATTTTTCAGTCAATCACATAAATGGTTTGTAAAGAAAATTTATGTGCAAACTACAGTGTTTGCTTCACCTGTCTGATCACTATCACACCCCACTGCAATTTGTGACTTGGAGGTTTCCTGTGCTTATGGTTAAAAAGCTCAAAACATGTTTCTTAGCTCAAATTCTTCTCTTCCAGGTCAGACACAGCAAGTGGTGACTCAAATAATCAGGGGTCAGCCTGTCTCAACAGCAGTTTCTAGTACCAGCACAGCTTCTTCCAGCACTGGGCAGAAAACCATCACAAGCTCTGGAGCAGCCCCTCAACAAGTTCAGCCACAGACCCCAGCACCGCCCCCTCGCCCTCAGCAGGGCCAGGTGAAGCTGACAATGGCCCAGCTCACGCAGCTCACACAAGGACAGGTAAAGCACTGGACAGTCCTGGGTGTGGAAGTGTGCTAACACCCATCCAGCCTTTGGATTTCAGCAGTGTAGTGCCTGTGCCCTTAAATTTATGTGTCTGGCTTCATTTAGGATGACCATTGGCATAATTACAGACTGAAAGCAGCCTAAATAGTAAATAAATAAAATAAATAGTAACTACAAAGTAAGTCGTTTTAATAGTAAAGTTTTAACTCCCACTTCCTGTTGTATTTCCCAGTAAGGTATCTGGCATCAGGAGTGTTCAGCAGTATGGAAAAAGAAGTCTTTAATAGCAGTAAGGGACATAATTATTCTGTATGGCCTATTTTGTAGACATTCAGATCATAATGTTGATTCCTTGTCTTTTGATTTGATGTGAAGATTTAGTTTTCATTCATGCTATCCAGAATCTCAGAGGAAAAGTTGCAGTATCTTTGAGCAGAGGAGGAAAAAGTTCTTAAAACTTCTGCTCAGATCATGAAGGTCTGTTGGCAAAAAATAAGTTTAGAGTCAATTTTTGGGTCCAAGTACATTTCTGTGATTTACCACAATATCTATTCTTCAAACTATAAATAATACATATAAATTATTGCAATGTACAGACTGCTGGTTGCCAGATAAGGTTTTTTGTAGGTGGAACAAGACTTGGAGTTCAAGCTGAAGGGGGAGGGTAGGTTTAGATTAGATACTGGGAGGAAATTCTTCCCTGTGAGGGTGGGGAGGCCCTGGTGCAGGGTGCCCAGAGAAGCTGTGGCTGCCCCATCCCTGGAAGTGTCCAAGGCCAGGTTGGACGGGGCTTGGAGCAGCCTGGGACAGTGGAAGGTGTGGGTGGAACTGGGTGAGCTTTAAGTTCCCTCCCAGCCTAAACCATTCTGTGAGTTTCTACACCAAAGACTCACAGGTTTTGTATTGTGTTCTGTTCGTTCACAAAATGTGTAACTCCACCCTAGTCATCTGGGGCGATAGAATTGTTGAAAGAGTATTTTATTATCTCAGATGCTAGTTTTAGATTTTAGGAGTATGGTATGTGATAAAAATATTGAATTTTGAAATCTAAACCCCTCATTATTCTGATTTTCAGCAAAGTCTGTCTAAGAATCGTGTCACTAATACATCAATATTAACTTTTTTTTAGGGTGGCAGTCAAGGTTTAACTGTGGTAATTCAGGGACAAGGTCAAACTACTGGTCAGTTACAGTTAATCCCTCAGGGTGTGACTGTAATACCTGGTCCAGGACAACAGCTTATGCAAGCAGCTATGCCAAATGGTACAATTCAGAGATTTCTGTTCACCCCACTACCAGCAGCTGCTACTACAGCTAGCACAACTACAACCACGGTTTCTACTTCAGCCTCGGGTAAGCACTGTTCTGTTCAGTCAGCAGGAAAAAAGCTTCCATTTTATTTGCATGGGAGTATTTATGCAGCTGGAGGTGGTCTGTTAGTGCAGTAAATTTGTTGGAAGTGTGTTGCAGAGTCTGTTGAGTTGCTGCATAGAGCTTTGCAGTAGTTCCAGAGGGTTTGAGTTAGTAAGGCTCATAGCCCTGCCATTTACAATTAATGGAATCCTCGTTTGTGTTCTTCTCAGCTGCAGGGGAACTGAAGCCGGCTCTCACCGGCCCTGCCCGCGGGGCAGGGGCAGCCCCAGGGCCAGCCCAGCTCGGCCCCTGCGCAGCCCGTGGGGGCGCAGCCCCAGGGTGCTCAGCCCGAGGCCCTGAGCCAGCCCGAAGTCTCCGGTGGCTCTGCGGCGCCCCCCGAAGCTCAGCCGTCCAAATCTCCAGCTCAGTCTCCAGCCCAGGCTCGGGGACTCTCTCCAGCGCCAGGCCTGATGCAGCCGCCGCCTGCGGGCCTGCCCCCAGGCCAGTCCCCAGCCCAGGCTCAGCATCCAGCTCAGGTGCAGACTCCAACCCGACAACCCAGTCCGATGTGGCCCCATGCTCCCATACAAATTCCAGCTGGGCTGCAGCAATCCCAGCCTCAGGTTCAGACCTCAGGCTCAACCCTTGCAAGTTTAAACCCTCAAAGTTTAAATCAGGTTCCTGTGCAGTGCCCAGCTCATCCTCAGCTGCACCTTCAGCAGCCTCCAACAAGTGTTACTGAATTGCCTCAGCTTCAGCTGCAAGTGGAAATCCTCTCTCAGCTGCAGCCCCATGCTGTGGCTCAGATACAAGCCCAGCAGGGCAGCGTGCCACAGATCAAGCTTCAGTTACCTCTTGAGATCCAGCACGGTAGCCCAGTGCAGGCTCAGCAGATTGCCAGTGTGGTGACAGTGCAAACAGCTAGTGTTCAGGAGCAGCTGCACAGAGTTCAGCAGCTCAGGGAGCAGCAACAGAAGAAAAAGCAGCAACAGATAGAAATTAAACATGAGCACACCCTTCAGGCTTCTAATCAAAGTGACATTATCCAGAAACAGGTAAAGTTAACAGAAGGAAATTAACACTTACTGAAGTAAGTATTGAAAGAAATACAGTTTGAAATGCCTGTTGTTGTTAACAATGTTAATACATTTGATAGGCAGTTAATTTGATTCTTTCAAAGATAGTGCACAATTGCTGTTGGCAATTTAATGACACATTCCAAGTTAATTCAGCACATCAAGTCACTTGTACCATGTTTGCATTCTTCTGTCACCTTGATTCTGTTTACCACTAGCTGCTGGGACAAATCTGTCTCTATTCTCAATTCAGGAAAGATAGGTCAGAGCTAGGAGAGCTGATGGAGAGAACACATGTGCAGTACTTTCATTACCTGAAAACTGAGGTTCCACAGAGGTATCTGAAATGGGATGCTGTTGGATGGCTGCAGGGCTTAAAAAATACATGTTATAAGACTCTTACCATTTTTAAAACAACCAGTCACTGAGGAAATACAGTCAACTTACATTTAGTCCCTGGATTTAAACCTGACATAAGCAAACTGTCCTGCTCTGGGGGTGGTGGTATTCATTTTCAAATTCTTTTTCAATTTTCAAATAATTGTTTTAAACCAGCACTGCTTCCCTGATAAAATCAGCTTTATTTTGTAACTCAGTGAAATAAATGGCACTTCAACTTTTTCTTTAACTTAAGAAATGTCCTGGTTCTGCCGATAATGCTGTGAAATACTGGCTAAAGTTTTCGTGTTGTATTTTGAAATCTGTATCATCCTACAGGTGGTTGTGAAGCAGAATGCTGTCATAGAACATTTGAAACAGAAGAAGACATTGACTCCAGCTGAGAGGGAAGAAAATCAGAGGTGAATGTGCATCACAGTGCATCTGTAGATGTCAAGTTTTTCATTTATTACATCTTTTAATGGTATCATAATGAAATGCTGGTTTGTAAAAACCTGGTTAAAGAAGTGTTGCTATTTTAAATTGGTTAGAGTAACATTTAGAAGTAAGTTTCATAATGATCTTTATTGCATTAGTATAATCTCAATTTTATTTTGATCATATGTTTTTTAAGTAATATTACATATTGTGTTTGAAGCTGGCCACAGTTCTTAAACTCAAGTAAAAACCATCCTTAAAGGAGCACAGAATGGAGAATTAATGGCTCTGCTGCAAAAAAAGCCTGGGTTTTGTTTGTCCTTTATCATGGCCATGTGTTTCCATTCTTGTTCCTGCACATCCCACTCTACAGAAGGAGCTGAAGAGTTGGAAGACAGATTGACAAACGGAGAGATTTTATGCTTGAAGCTGCTAAACAGAAATTTGAAATGTTTGTCATTTTTCATGGGGTTATTTTGACTCCTTTTCACACATACAGTTGCTCTAATTAGATAATCACAAGTGTGTGTCAGATACTAAGAAAAAGAAGATCGTATTTTAAAAAATTTGGATCATCAGATCACAGGCTCAGTTGATTACAACACTGTCCCTGGGTGCCACTCCTTTACTGTTCACAGTTGCATAAAGAAAAAGATGTGTTGGATATGCTCTTCATTTCATAGTGTCAGACAGCCAAATAGGTGTTTCGACTGACAAAAGTCCAATTTAAGAGAAAGATAAAAAGTATAGTTCTAGCTAGCTTGGTTCATGGTGCAGCTGCCTTTCCATCTCACTGATTTATTCTTCATCAAAAATACAAGGTGGGGACCTTTAGTCTGTGAAAAAAACAGACTGAATCAAGTAGATATAGAAGAGCAAGCTAAACAAAATTGTATGGCCCTACAAATATTTATCTACATATTACATTTGTCATCAAAATTCATCTGTCTGTCAAAGGACAAAATGTCCGAGACCACAGAGTTGCCAGCAGCTGCTTGTCCTGGCCATTGCTATTCTGCTGTTTCCTCTCAGCTCAATGGGAGTTGTTTTACATGGTCACTCTGGCAAGGAGAAGCATTTGGTTTTCTAGTGGTTTTGGAAAAGAATAGAGAAGGGAAAAGTAAATTCAGAAGAACCAAAATACATTCATTTTCTAATTTATATATAAAGCAAAATAAATGGAAGGTGCAGAACAAGTGAGCAGGAAAATAGATTTATAGTTGAATGTACAACAAGTAGATGAAAAACTAATCTTGAGCTGTCATTAGTGGAGAAATTGGGAACTGTTAATAGTGAATTCTATACAATGAAAAGTATTTGTCAGTCCTTACGCCAAAACACAAAATCTTGGTAGTATTTTGTGGTCACTGGAACGTAGAAATGTCTGTTTTAAAAGAAATTACAGGCTTCCAACTCACTTTCATCTTATATCAGAATGAAAATCCAGCTCTTTGAAACAAATTGTGGAAACTGAATTGAGTGAAAACGTCTCTTCATCCTACTAAAGCCAAAGCTTTGGGAGTTGGATGGGGGAGGGGAGGAACAATTAGTACTCAGATCATTTAAGTGAAATTGGGACTGGCCCTCTTGAGCCTAACAAGGGACTTGATCTCTCCCAGCAGTGTTCTAGTAAATAAGCAGGAGTGGAAGCACTGTGTGTTGCTAAATTTACCTTTTACATCTTAGGAAATATAATAATGAGCTTGCAGCGACTGGAGAATTGATTCTGCATTCTCAACTGGGAATAAACAGGCAGCTCAGCACAATGCCCTTTTCCTTTATTCCTTCCCCAGAATGATTGTGTGCAACCAAGTGATGAAATATATTCTGGATAAGATAGACAAAGAAGAAAAACAGGCAGCTAAGAAACGGAAGCGAGAAGAGAGCGTGGAGCAGAAGCGGAGCAAACAGAACGCAACCAAGCTCTCAGCTCTGCTTTTCAAGCATAAAGAACAGCTGAAAGCTGAAATACTGAAAAAAAGAGCACTTCTGGACAAAGATCTACAGATTGAAGTGCAGGTAAGGACAGAGTCTCAAAGGCTAATTTGATGTTAAGCTGGGGAGAACATTTCTGTGTTAATCTTTGTCTGTTTGCTCAGTGAGATTTTAAGGGAATTTACAGGAAGAAGCTGCGGTTGTGGATCTCTGCAAAGCTACTCATATGTCCTTTGAGGGCCTCTTGGTTTTCTTCTGGACTGAAATTACCTGCTTTCATGAAACAGCTTCTGATAAGTTACAGCCAGTGGGCCACTGTAGCCCAAGTGTGTCATCCCTTAATATTATGTGAATTGTAGGTTGAGAACATGAAAGAAATGCATATTTGAGTGGATTTAATTATTTTCTTCTGGTTAAGCATGGGGATTTTTGCATAGATTGTAACCCTGTCTTGCAGTTATCATATGAAGTGCCTCCCTCTATTTATTCATTTAATACACTTCAGGAGGAGCTAAAGAAAGACTTGACTAAAATTAAGAAAGAAAAAGAAAGAGCCCAGGCAGCAGCTGCTGCATCTG
>NW_008239321.1:55963-61688 GCF_000691975.1 Corvus brachyrhynchos | reverse complement strand
TGCTGCCCCACCACCAGTGCCACCAGCACCACCACAGCCACCGGCAGCCAGCATCACCTCCTCCTCCTCCACCACTGTCCCCATGCCAGTCTCCTCCCAGAAGAGGAAACGAGAGGAGGAGAAGGATTCCTCGGCTTCCAAGTCCAAGAAAAAGAAAATGATTTCTACTACCTCAAAGGAAACGAAGAAGGACACAAAGCTTTATTGCATCTGTAAAACGCCTTACGACGAGTCCAAGTGAGTAACGATGCCATAGCCCCTCCTGCATGTCCTTAGCTTTAGGTTTAGTGTCAGCTCTTAGTGCCAGGTAGTGCTAGAAGTGGAGGTAGTGGCAGGTTATTGCAGTGATCACTAGGGTATAGAGAATAAAGTCTCTATTTTCCACTAGCAGTTACAAATATTAACATACTCGATTGATACTGTTACTGTGTGTGGTTTATATTTACTCGTTTGCATGTCTCCATTGTGTGACCTTCCTGTCTCATATGCACATACTCTTTTCTTTTTTTTCCCTCCGCTCTGTTACTCTTTCTTTTGCTGTTTTGCCTCTGCCTCAGAAGCAAGTGACAATTTGGTTTGAGCAATTTCTTTTTAATAAGTAGCTGATGTTTTTCAGAAATAGCTTTGGTACCGTCTTCCAATAAATGACTTTTTTTTGTAAGGCAGTACCCAGTAAAGGGGGCTCTGAGTCACTGGACTGCAGTTCACTTTGGACAATGTTTCAGGGAGAAATGGTTTCCATGTGTTATTATTTGCATTCCAGGGTTGATAAAAATCAATATTTAAGCATTTGACAAAGTGAAAACTGCAGTTCTCTGTAGTTTGATTCTGACTGTGAATGAGGAAAAAGTATTTATGTTATGTACAGAGCTTGTGAAGAAATGCTGTAAGTGCTGGAGTGGAGAATCCAGTGGATTCCAGGGGATAGTGTTACATGTTCCTCCTTAAGGTAGAGGTGACTAACAGCAGTAGTTAGTAATGGTTAACATCTGAGAGCTGTGCAGAGATGTATGTACAGTAAGTCTGACTTCAGACCAATTCCAAGTAAGCAACAATACCCAAAAATACGAACTGGTACCATTTGGTGGTACTTTAAGGGCTGGTAACAGGAAAACCATAGATCTGGAGTGATGCATTTACTCCATGGGTCATGGTTCTTCATTTCAAGTTTAGGGCCAGGACTAGGAGACCTCTTGGTTCCTTCTAGCCTTTTTTGGGGTTTAATTATGTTTTTTTAATAAAGTTGAGATCTTGAGGTTTTGAGTAACTCTGACCATTGCACTATTACTTCAGCGTGGGAAATGGGGCTGCTCCCTGGACTGCCAGTGCTGCAGGAAGAGCAGAGTGATGCTCTGGCTGTTATGTCACTGTCACCTCTGAGGGATGTCCCCAGCCTCACTTAACTTCGTGTCTGTATGAGGTTTTCTGTTATCCAGCGTACTTAGGAGGGACCCTGTTCTCTGGCTGTGATACCAGAGGTCTGTGTGTTACTGCATCTGGAGTTAGTGAGTGAGCAAAGGGATTTGATTGTCAGACTAACTCTTTGTGTTGACTCTAGTGGTCATAGAGTGAATTTTGGTAGCTTGAATTGAGAACTGTGCTTCCAAGAAAATGAAATGTTAATAACTCAGTAGTATCCTTAGCAATATGACAGAGCTCTGCTGCTTTGCTTTTTGTGAATCTTGTATTTGATATTCCTACAAATGATGACTATACTGTTGAAGTACATAATCCTTTTGCTATTTGGAATTAGTCAAGTTTTGAAACAGTTTTCTGAGAATTTTTTTATTTTTTCATATATGTATATGTAGGCATTGGATACTTTTCCTCTTTATGCTGGTGTCTCTTTTCTACTTGAGAAAAGATAGGTGTGCTACTTGAAAAGCCAGTTTGTGGTATTTTATGAATACCCTGTGTGTTTCTTTGGATTTAGTAAAGCCTTTTAAGTTGTTTTGTGCTGTGTATTTTATTGCAAAACTATTACATTTATTTCTCATTCATGATACTCCAGGGTTATAGGGATTTGCTAATACTGTTTTCAAGGATGGTCAGTAAGGATATCTTTCCAAGATTCCTGCTTAGATTCCAATCTATCTGTTAAAGCATAATGTGGCACCTGCTCCACATTCCAGTGGCAAGGCTTAGCACCTACACCTGGATGCAAATGTGCTTCCACATCACCAGGACCAGACACGGCCTCTCTTGGGAACAGGGCACAGGCTGAGTTCCTTATAGTTGTCAGAATCTACGTCTAGCCATTCTTTATGGAAATGGGGTTGTGTGATATTTATTTTAGGATTTGCCTGACTGAAAACAAGAGAAAAAGCAGGATCTGAGTGTGCAGGATGTGTGCAGAGGCCCAGGAAATCAGAGATGCTTCCTGTGGAACATGGGGTAGCTACTGCCCTGCTGGTGCAACGCCCCAGGGTGTTGCCTGCAGGCTGACAGGGTGGCAGGAATTCCTACGGCAGCACCTGGCAGGGGGTTGAGGTCTCCAAAATCCAGGAGGATGGAGGTTCCGAGTCTGCTTGCTTTTGCTTAGGCAGAGAGAATGGATGTGAGTGTTGCCCATCTGGTTGTCACTGGTCATAGGTGTGTTCTGAGAGATCCATACACGAGTTACAAACATCCTGGCATAATATTTTACAGTTTCGTCACATCATTCTGTGCAAGGTCCCATTCCCATGATTCTGTCCCTGGTTCCCTTCACTTTGTGTCATACCATACCTGGTTCCGTCACACAGCTGTGTCTGAGAGGAGGCGTTATTCAGTCAAAATTCCACTTTGTCGCAGTTTTAAGTAGTTTATTATCAGATTTCAGTGCACATCCCCCTCAAAAAAAAACTCCAAGATTTAAAATTGACAGTCATGCCCTGACCCTGTTTTCTTTCGTATCATGTTACACCAAGATGTACCTACACACTGCTGGTTGCATGTTCTTGTAGTGTACTCGTAACTCCTAGCTGGTGTTTGCGCTTTGCTTTTGTTTTTTAAATTAACTGAGACCTACATTTTCAAACTTTAAGGAAATGTTTCAGTGGCTTTTGAGCTGCAATTTTGAAAATGTAAACCTTTTTTCTTTGGCCTTGTCTTTTTGTGCCTTTGACAGTTTTTCACACACACATTGAAGACAGTAGATTTTCAGCCCATAGTTTTGTCATGTCTGGTTACATATTAATATGTACATATCAATACATGTGCATTTTGATGAACTGTCAATTTAAATTGACCCAAGTGACCTTACTGCCAGTCTAGCTGCAGCATGAGATGTTAGTTTGTAAGGTTAGGGAGCAGGGAAGCTGAGACAGAAAGTAGCCCAGCAGCAAGTGCATCAGAGAGAAATGCAGGGAAAAGTTCCATGCCATTTGAAATGACAATTACATTGTCATTTTCATTGTGAACACTTTTAGGTTCTATATTGGCTGTGATCTTTGTACTAACTGGTATCATGGAGAATGTGTTGGAATCACAGAAAAGGAGGCTAAGAAAATGGATGTGTACATCTGTAATGAGTGTAAACGGGCACAAGAGGGCAGCAGTGAGGAGTTGTACTGTATCTGCAGAACACCTTATGATGAGTCGCAGTGAGTTCGGATAAGAACCTCTTATTCCATGTCTAGGTAGCAAAACTGCTCTGACTGTGCTTTCCTGTTCCTTGCAAAGAGTAAACAACTAGTTATTCTGCATATATTGTATTCATTCGTAATACAAATTGCTTTTCAGTAATTGTCTCCCCCTCCCAGATGTTTCTGTTCAGTAAATGTTTAGGAAAAGTGAACTTTCTCAGGGTGGTCAAAATGTATTGTGGTTTTTATTTTTAACAACAAACTACCAAGACACCATGTACTTTAATTGGGATTTATTTTCTTTTTTAATTTTATTTTCTTTAACAGGGGATGGTTAGAAAGACTAAAAGACAAATGCTGTATTTAGTGGGTTTTTTTGTGCTTTAATCTGATCTGGCTGGAGAACATAATTTTAGTAGGGGGGTATATGGTTGGTATATGATTATATATATGTGAATTATATACATCTTTTACTGTAAGGCTTTGTGTCATAGAATACTCCGTGTTCAGTTACAAGACTGAAGCTTCCATATGAAAAGTGCTTGTACAGAGTGAAACAAGCCGTAGTTGTAGTCCAGTTTGTGCAAAATGCATCTTGAATTGGTTTGGATACTGGCTGGGTGAGACTTCTGGCTTTACACTGTTCCTTTCATCTAAAGCAGAGGAATGATTTTTGAAATCTTGATTGCTTGAAAGTGTAAAATTTAGGAACGTGTTTTGAAATGGTCTGTAAATACAAAAACAGTTGGAGTAGAATTTGTCACTCTGAAATCTGACGTTACCTGTTGTCTTTAATCATGCCAAGTATCTGCTTGTGTGCAGGTGATGGCAGGTTTATGGGTTTAAATGTAACCTGGACTTGAAATAGTTGAAGCCACTGACATTTGGTTTGGCTCTTGCAGATTTTACATTGGCTGTGACCGATGTCAGAACTGGTACCACGGGCGCTGCGTGGGCATCCTGCAGAGCGAGGCAGATCTCATTGATGAGTACGTGTGTCCACAGTGCCAGTCCACAGAGGATGCCATGACTGTGCTCAGTCCACTCACAGATAAAGACTATGAAGGGTTGAGGAGGGTCCTGCGCTCCTTGCAGGTGAGGAGAAGGGTGGCAGCATCAGGGAGTGTGACAGACCCAGTGGGTCTGGGAGGAGGGTTTTGATTTCTCTTTAGTAGCTCTGAGATTTGAGGGAATAGCAAAGCTTTGGCACTGTGTCAGCTGCAAACTTGCTTGGCATTATTGTCCTGAGGAATATTTACAATAATTAGTAAATCACCACTCCTGAGTGGGTGAAACTAAATAATCCCTTCAATGAAAGGCTTTTAAAGGAAGCAGATTTAGAATCCCAAAAGGCAAAGTGGGAGCCCAACTGCACAGGGTATGAGAAGTGCCATGTTCTGTTCCCAGATCAGTTTTCTGAGGGTTGTGATCTATACTTCTGTACTTTGAGAGTTACCAGATTTCAGGAGTGTTCTCATAGGGGGTCATTATCAGCATGTAAATGATGGCATCTTGATAATAAGAATATGTCACTGTCCAACAATACAGTATATTTCTGGTTTCTCTGTCACTCCCAAATAGGCTTTTTCTGCTACAACTCTAAAGACTATTTAAGAATTCTGGTACAATTCTTAAAACTGTGGTAACAGAAATCCTCTAAGTAATAATTTGCATTGTCCTGTATTTTGCATACATTTATAAAAGCATATTAATTTTAGGGTACTAGAAAGCACTCTCAGTAAATTCATTCCATACTTTTCCATGCAGCCTGTTCAGAACAGTATCCTGTTATGTCTGAATTTCACAGTTTCCTGTTTTGAAGCTGAACTACTGGGTCACTGGCATTTAAAACTTTACCCAGTCATCAGATGAGAACTGGTTCCTTTTTCATATAATGCTGCACTTCTTCCTGAAATTCAACTCCAGACCCCAACAGATAAAAGGACGAAAATATTTACCTATTAATAGTACCTAGTTTAACTCGATTTTATATTTTAATTCTCTCCTGTTTCCCTGCCAGGCTCACAAAATGGCGTGGCCGTTCTTAGAACCAGTAGATCCCAATGATGCACCAGATTATTATGGTGTCATCAAAGAACCAATGGGTAAGTGTTGGTGAGAACAGCCTGAGTGAGTGGGTTTGGGCTTTGGAATAACAA
>NW_008239321.1:49110-55659 GCF_000691975.1 Corvus brachyrhynchos | reverse complement strand
TTTGGAAATAACAGTTAAGTTCCCGGCTCACAACTCCCAGCCATATTTTGCAAAATTCACAGGTTAGGCAGATGAAACACTGTGATTTCTCACTGATACATTCAGAAGTTCATGAAGGCTGTTTTATCTACTTCTAGGCTGACTCCTTCACCCTAAATAACTGCCTGTCTTACAGATGAAATGTGGAAGTCAATGCAGCAATAGGATAGAACTCATGTTTTTAAATTTCTTCATTTAAAGAGGACAATTTTTTTCTGTCTTTGTGCATGAGCTTCTCCTCCAGAGGCTGAGCAGGATGTGATGCTATGGAAGCATGACGTGCACGTGATGGAGTTTAAAATTATCTTCATATGACTTGATAGTAATAGTAAATTTTGTTTTATGTGTAATTTATCTTTAAAGCTGCAGGAACAAAATGCATTCAGATATTGTGAATGTGGGCGAAGTTGAAAGGGAGATGCTGCAGCTTTACAGTGCTTTACTCTAATCTTCTTAGAGCTCACCAGTTAAAACTGGATAAGCACTTGGATGTGAAATTTCTTGAGAAAATCTATCTCCTGGCAGAAATGGTGTTGGGAATGTTATTCCTTTCCTTCCAGTATTGAACCAATACCTTTTCATATCTCTAAATGAGAGCCAGTGTGTCATTAGAGCTTTCTCACCTACTCCTTACTCATCCTAGAAATAGGAAAGTTCAGTTTAGTATCTTGGCAAAATGTTGTGGTATGTTGACTGAAAACAGTATTTTGTTTAGAAATTGTGTCCTTTTCTGTTCCAAGTTTTGGACTGTTATGACAATGCTGAACAATTCCTATTCCATGGTGGATGGGTTAAAGTTTATAAGGAAAGCTCAAATTACGATACTGCTAGTGGAGTAAACAGAAGTGCATTTAGCCCTTTCTGACTTAAGTAGGAGGAAAAGGCGCCTCTAAGTATACAAGTAAATCTTAGTAAAATACATCAGGTAATCCAGACCCATCTGCAGTTTGCACACATTCGGGCATTACTGGTATCTCAAAATAAGCACCTTAAGGACATTTTTCAAGGGCAGATAGTTGTTTTTCTGGCTAAAAGTGCCACGAGACATTTACACAGCTATATTTGTATTTGACAGGTTTTGTTCCTCTCCCTGTTTTTAATTGATATGTGGATTAAAATGGGACAATTACTGTTCGTATCACCATTCCTGTCTCCTTAATGTGTCTGGTCAGTAAGGATGAGAGCTCTGGAATTTTGCATGACCCTGCACTTGAAATCTTTCATCTGTGCCATGTGTAATGTGCATATGCCCATGAGAATTGATAGTTTGTTCAAAGCAAGGCAGGAATTCAAAAAATAGTCAGGAGGTGATGGCTGTTACATGTACATGGTACCTGAATCTTGGTTGTCTGACCTTCCCTTCATTTCTTCAGAAAAAGCAGGGAGCTCCTTGCAAAGGTTTTCCCTGGTCATTGTGATTCTTGCATTTTATTGAATTTAGCTGCACACAACATATTCATGCCTAAGTGTCGCTTCTGAGGGAGACCTACTGGTGTCACCAGTCACAACCAGCATTCCTGGAAAAGCCTCTAACCTGGATAATGCTTTGTTTCCCACAGTCTTGACAATGTAGATTTCTGTTGAGAATGAAAGTGTCTCATTTAAATAATATTTGGTTTCTTTGAAGACCTTGCAACCATGGAAGAAAGAATCCTGAAACGCTACTACAAAAAGGTCACGGAGTTTGTGGCAGACATGACCAAAATTTTTGATAACTGCCGTTACTACAATCCAAGTGACTCCCCTTTTTACCAGTGTGCAGAAGTTCTCGAGTCCTTCTTTGTACAGAAACTAAAAGGATTTAAGGCAAGCAGGTAAGCTGGAGTGTTCCTAACCACAGATGTTGCATTGGCCCCTGAAATCTCCTTTCTAAGCTTATCCTGCATTCATAGAGGAATTTGCTGCTCTGTGGCCTTTCCTGGAAAATTTTGTCCAAATTAAGGTTTAAATACGGTTTTATGGAGGTTACTTTGGAATGTTTATTCAAAAGGAGTTGTAAAAAATTCGGGTGGTATCATAAATTTGCAAAATTTGAATGATACTTCAACTCATTGCTGCAGAAAACTTAATGAGAGTAATTACTGATCAGGACAAATACTGTGTCTGAGTTGTGCTGATGTTCTACTCTGCAGTAAATACTTCTCATGCTAATAAGAGACAATCCTGCTGTGAAGCTTATAATCAAATGAAAGAAATTAAAATACTTCAGTGTTACACCTTCTCTCATCTTTTTATAACTTACCACCTTTGAAACGGAGGGAATAAGTAAGGTTTAAAGTAGGAGACAGAAAATGAAACATAATTCAAAATTTACCTTTTAAAATTAAACTTTCTTTTAAAATTATTTTTTCTGAGGAAGGGCTGATGTAGACATAGATACAGACATTCCTGGAAAAGAATATGCATTTTTCTTTCCAGTTCAATACTGTAATAATTTTTATCAGGTAGTTTTCAACCCATGTTTCTGTCACTGCCATTAGCTGGGTCCCCAGCACTCACTGTGCTTGCATGCTGATTTCATTGCTGCATTTTATTTGTTATTGTTTTTCATTTATACCATCCGTCTTCTTTCTTTTCTTGCAGATTGTGATATCTTTAGTCTGAACTTTTTAACTGGAATCAGAACTGGATGTTGGGGTCACTTTCTTTTATTGTACAATTCAATGACATTAAACTGCCCTAAAAATCCAGGTCATTTGTCTAAAAAGTAAATGTTTTTGTTGCCAGCAGTCACAGTGGTGAACATCACTGTATTAACAAAAAATTGTTCCATTCCTCAAATACTGTATTGAGAAAAATGAAAAATTCATCATGGAGACCTTGTATTTTATTGTTTAAGTCACTAATAAAACTGTGAATGTCAAAGAGGAGTTTTGCTGAACTCTGCTTAGCAAAAATGTGACTTTAACATGCCTGTTCAGTTTTTTTTCTTTTAAGTTAATCCAAAGACTTCTTGAATAAATTTAAGCAAAGTAGACCTTATTATAAATATTTACAACTAAAAATGTCTTTTTGCTTTCCTTTCAATGGACTACTATTACGTAAATATGTGAGTAAAACTGATTTCAGGCATTTTGGAATATTCCAGTGACACACTGTATTTTACAAGTACCGAAATATTTGAATTCTGGAGGAGAAAATAGGCTTAAAATTCAGAGAAAAAATTATTTTAAGTGTCCTTTTTTATTTCTGAAGGGGAAAAAAATAAATGGAAGCAACATGGTGGTAATTCCCTCATTATGATTTATTTTTGGCAACACCTTGCAGCAACTGTGTTCTCCAAATTGAAGGGTGCTTAATTCTTCACTTTCTTCTGTATTCTGCAGGTCCCATAACAACAAACTGCAGTCTACAGCTTCTTAGAGTTCAGCGTGTTAACCAAACACACGAGCAAGGATCTGGTTGTCTGACAATTTTTAATTAAGGAGCCAGATGTTTTTAGTCAGGTTATCCTGACAAGACTTGATGTAAACTGCGTTTTTATTGGTCACAACAGTCAAATTATATTCTTGGCTTATTTTGTCCAAAGGACAAAGAAATAAAAATCAGCAGCACCACTTTCTTGTCAAGATCAAGTTGTTGTACTATTGTGGCAGAAGCAGGAAAACTTTGTTTTGTTGAAGGAGAAAGAGAGAAAGAAAAAAGATACAGTAAATGGGGTCACATTTAACTCCATGGAAATGCCACGTCTGTTCTTCAGTGAAGAAGCTGGTTTAAAGTCCACACAGAAAACTTTGACTGTATTTATTTATTGTTGCAAAAAAGACGCTTTTTTATTGCTGCCCTCATTTGTCAGCTAATTATTTTTTCTTATAAAATCCAGCCCCGGTTCCATGTAATCCATTCTGTATCTTAACATGATTCCTGTAGGTAAAAGTACAAGAAGACCTCTAGATGTCTTTTCTTTCTATGAAAGGAGCTGCTATGTACACATGTGCACATACACAGGACTGGGAATCAACAAGGAGTTTATCATTCATGGTAGATTAAAACAAGCTTGCATAAAAGTTGGGCTGAGTGGTCATGGACTACAGACTCTGTTGCCTTGAATATAACAAACAGTACAATTTGTCATTTACTCTGCACCAGACTGAACTGAGTAAAATCTATTTGAAGGTATCTTGTTTGTAAACATTTGTCAGATTCTAATTTTTTTTCTTTTGTATTAAAATTCAAAATATGGATGTATATGAAACAAAATAAATGGAGATCATTGTTCTCCCCACAGCCGTAGGTGTGTTTGAGTGTGCGCTGACATGTGTATGTGACACTTTGGGGATCTGTGCAGGAGTGTAGGGATTGCAAGGAACAGGGGTGGGAATGGCCAGGGAGTGGGACCCGATCGTGTTCCAGTCCCGTTATCCCAATGAAACATTCCCACAGTGGTGCCACAATGACTGTTCCAGCTGTGACAGGGTAAGAGGTGTCTGTGAGGTGTCCCTGCCCACTGGAGCTCAGTGATCTTTGCCAAGTGCTCTGGGAATGCTGAGCACCACCTGTAGTTGCGTCCCTGGGAGCCTCCTGGGCTGCCCCAGTGTTCCCTGTGGGAGCAGTGCTGCCCTGAGGGATGAACTGGAGTCCAAGAAGATGCAAATTGCAGATGAGGAGGCTTTTCTTTTGCTGTGTGTGACTGACTTGCTCTGGTACCTGTCTGTAGTTCCCAGCCCTGGTTTCCCTGCAGCTCCTCACCCACCTGACCAGCTCTTGCACTAACTCACAGTCAACTTCTGTTCTACAGTGGTCTGGGATTTACCTGATTTATGGATAAGCTCCTTTTGGGTTTAACCTCACACCTTGCTATGCAAGAACCTCCTCTGTTATTTTTCTTAAAAAGATGTTGCTACTGACCACCCTTTCTTACACTTCCAGCTCAGGTGTTCAGGTTCTTCTGGGGGGATTTTATCTACTAAAAACCCATGTGTTTTTGTACATACAAATGTTGTCATTTAAACTATCTGTGAAAATTACTAATTGTTCAGTGTGGAAACAATCCATTTATGCTTCTGAAAGTCAAAGAAGAGTAGTTGCATTTAGGTTATGTTGTCCTTTGACATTTTAAAAAGATGCTGCATATTGTAAGCAGTGTGTTTTAATGCGACAAGGAAGAATCTCACCTTTAACAGCACTGGGACATATCCTGCATCTCATCCCAACTTCTCAGCATTTCTGTACTATTTATTCATACCTAAATCCATATTGACATGATTTAAATCTTTCCTACCTGTAGGCAATAGATTGCTGTTTTTAACAAATTGTGGCAAACTGAAGAGTACTTTTTTGTACCTTATAGGACACATCATCCTAGACAAATAAAGTAATGTGTTTGACATGGATTTGGTGGTGTTTCTAATGAAACATTTGATAATGTTATTGGATATAAGCCTTGGCTTTGCCAGATCATACGTAACTGTGAATCAGGTTGATTAGGGAAATAATCCATACATGCAATTTAATGCTGCTGATTAATCACCCAACCCAAACCATTCTGTTATTCCATGAGAGCCTGTTTCATTGGGCAGGTCGAGGTACTTCTCTGGATTTATTGGTGGTGATGTTTTATAGTTAAATGGTGTTACAGAAAATAAATCACTTGTGATTAATCCCCACCTGCTGTAAAGCATAAAGTTCATAAGGTTTGTGATCTCTGCTCAGTTCTCGTCCTCTTTGTATTTTATAGATTATTGCAACAGTTGTTTTGAAATGGTCGTATGTTGTAAGAGGTATTGATAATGTGAGCTGTGCCAGCTTGATTTTCCTTTTCTGTCTCTTCAAATTTGAAGCAATTATCCTCAATCTCAATTCAGTTCATGCAGAAGTTAATGGAGATTTAAAGTACAGTAAGAAGTTTGGCTTACCCAAAAGCCTCGAGTAAACTCCCTGGACAGATGGGATGACAACAGTTATTCCTGTACGCATGGATTTCTGTGTGGTGCTGGCAGAACATTCCGTAATTATCCTGCTGGAAAGAAAATTATGGACTGTGAGGTACCAAAATTACCATGGCAGGTGTTGAACGTGACCGCTATCCAGTTCTCAGTGTGGCTGTTGATGGGAGAGTTTTGAAATAGCAAGTGCAAGACTGGAAATCCTCTCGATCTAGGAATTGTTGTTCAGGAGTTGTGTTTAGTATGTGATAAGGCTTTGGGAATGGCTCTGCAACAGGATGGCATGCTGCAGAGGATAGGTAGATTTTGTGCTCACTCATGACATGCAGGTGGACAAGAAACCCTGATCCAGCCCCCCCTCAGCCCGTGTCCGGCTGTGTCATCTGGGTGGGGCAACTTTGGGAGCAGCCCCAGCCCTGCTCCTGGTCCTGGCTGGGCACGCAGCTGCTGGGACACAGGTGTGTCCTGATGCCCCCGCCACTCCCCTCACCGGTGGACAAGATTTGGGGCACTTTGAAGGCGCGTTAGGGGTGAATTCGGCCCGCTCAGAGAGGGCAAAGGGACAATTTGAGAGGCTTTCTGAGGTGTCCTTCTTTTGCCTGCCCCCGCAAATCTCCCCCCTCCG
>NW_008239321.1:48032-48637 GCF_000691975.1 Corvus brachyrhynchos | reverse complement strand
GGCTCTGCGAGGGCATGAGAGCGGCGTGGGACTTGCCGTCACGTGATTGAGTGTGGCAGGGGTTTATGGCGCCAGTATGCCGGGGCTCAGCTTCCTGGCTGAGATGAAGCGCACCTTTGGGCTTTTAAGCAGTGCAAGAGCAGAGACGACCTCGAGAAGAGACTTTCAGATTCTGCCGTACATAGAGGGCAAGAGTTTACTGCGGAGCTTGCTCTCGCCCACATTCTCCTCCTGCCGGATTTGCTCCCGGGATGCCAGTGACTGTAGGAAAGGGGCACCCCGCAATGGGACATTTGTGGCTCAGCTCTAGACACAAATGTGAGGGGCAAACTGTCTGGCACTGGCCTTTGGGCTTCGAAGGTGCCAAAGCCGGGCCTTGCAGGGAGCTGCGGAGTGCCACGGCCCTGGCCGTTTCCCAGAGAGGGCTGGCTTCGTACCGGGGCTCAATCTCAGCCGGCAAGGAAAGCCGCAGCGTGTGGGGAACGAATCCCTGCTGTTCTCGTGCCCCAGGGCGTCCCCCGGGAGCAGCCGTGCTCCAGGCCGTGACTGTCACCTGCACACCTAAGGACCCGGATCTGCTGCTCCAAACAAAGGCTGCGGCACGG
>NW_008239321.1:44592-47975 GCF_000691975.1 Corvus brachyrhynchos | reverse complement strand
GCGGCGGGGCCACCACCCCCCAGCCCCCCACTCCTAAAGCCACAGGCCCCCTGGGACACTGCAGGGGCTTGTGGAAGCCAGCGGCCATTGTGACACAGTGGGGCCACACAGAACCCACGGTGCTTTGTGACCCCGTGGCTCCCAGGAGACCCTTTGTGATGCTGTGGAACTACATGCAACCCTGGCTCCACTGTTACACCACAGAAGCTCAGGGAACCTAGGAGATCCTTTGTGACGCTGTGGAACCTGACAGAAGCCTGGCTCCACTGTGACACCACAGAACCTCAGGGTGCCCTGGAAACAGTGGGGCCTTTTGGAAACTGACGGAACCCTGGGCACCACAGTGGCGCTATGGAACCTGGGTAGAACCGAGGGGCCACAGTGACACTGTGGGGTCTTTTGGAAGCAACGAGACCCTGGTGGGAGCCCATAGGATGATTAATCCTGGCAGGAACCTGCTCCAGGTGAGCTCCTCTCTCTTGACTTGCACAGCTGCTGCTAGGATCCTGCTGCGGCACTGGCTCTTCACGGGCTCACAGCTTCCATTGGGAATGGCTCTGCAACAGGATGGCATGCTGCAGAGGATAGGTAGATTTTGTGCTCACTCATGACATGCAGGTGGACAAGAAAGCCTGATCCAGCCCCCCTCAGCCCGTGTCCGGCTGTGTCATCGGGGTGGGGCAACTTTGGGAGCAGCCCCAGCCCTGCTCCTGGTCCTGGCTGGGCACGCAGCTGCTGGGACACAGGTGTGTCCTGATGCCCCCACCACTCCCCTTACCAGTGGACAAGATTTGGGGCACTTTGAAGGCGTGTTAGGGGTGAATTCAGCCGGCTCAGAGAGGGCAAAGGGACAATTTGCGATGCTTTCTGGTGTGTCCTTCTGATGAGACTGACGGCTGGACTTACTTCCTCACAGAGTCAGACCTAAAGACAGTCAGAATTTACCCGTGAGACTTTTTACCATGAAATTTTGCAGCTTCAGTGAAACCCACAGAGAAAGCCAAGAAGATAATCAGTGAGAACATGTTCAGGACACAAGGAGAGGATGTTCTTATTATGGGTCGTTAAGTGTGTACAAGTAAGAATTTGAGGATAATATGTAACAACTATACTTTTGCTTGTATAGCTAATTGTTTTACTCTTGAATGGTCATTGTTTGTTAGACAGCCTTGTCATTGTTTGCTAAGCAGCCAGTCTCAATAAGCCACAGCAATTGTGAAGAGGTATAAGAGTAGCAGTAGAAAAAATAAAAAAACTTTTGCGGCTTTGGATTACAACAAGTGTCGTGCTTTTATGTCTGTCTTGACATAGCTACATCTGGTGACCCATAACGTGATCCAAAGAGCCTGCCTGTAGAGCAGGAGGCCTGCGTGCAGGGCATGGGAGACGGAGACCAACGGGAGAAAAGTAGTGGGGAGAGCTACCAAGATCCAGATTGACTGCAACCTTTTTAAAGCTGAGCCATTGGGAACAAAATGGGAGCAAATACATCCCAAGAGGAAAAATCCATAGTTAATATATAGATGTTGATGTTAAAATGACATGGCATAAATTATGATAAGTTGATATTGCAAAGACTGTTACTGTGGTGCAGAAGTCAAGGGCATGAGACTACATGTGCCAATGCTTTTAGCGCACAGACATGGGAAACAGTGGGATGGCATATTTTGGTCCTTGCTTTTTGTGGAGATGATACTGTTAAAGGACTTACGACAACATAGAGGTTAGTTTTAGACACTTTGAAAGAACGGAAAAAAGAACAAGACGCTGCAGCAGCTGGCACAGCAGAGAGAACGGAGACTGATAATGCTGGTAGGACTGGGAACATTGCAGTGGGAGGGGTTGATGGGGCACAGGCTGGCAGGGCAAAACCTGTATTGTTTCCAATACCCAAGCCATGGAGGGATTCACTTACTCCCCCTTCCAACCCTCCTTCTCCCTCCTCTTCCCCCCCTCCTGTCCCCACGAACTACTTTGATCCACCTTTACCACCAGCTGTGCGGAGTGACAGTGATGGAAAGGGTGGGAATGAAATTGCACCGTCGGCACCCCTGCTGCCTGCTGCCGCACCCCCGCTGTCTGCTACTACTAATCCTTTTGTACAAGGTGCAAAACAATCCATGCCAGGGATTCAAAATGATAGCCTGCTTTATAGAGATACTTCAATTTTGCAACCCTTATCTGTAACTTTGGGCATGCAAGATCCTGCAGCTTTTTGAAGAGATATCAGGCTTGCAGCTTAAGCTGAGGAAGATTACGAGGCAGCCAAGCAACTTGTTATTCGCAATTACCATACTCAGGGGAGTTATATTCAGAAGACCCAGTAGCCTCTGCTTTTCCGGTCGTTGGAGGGAGAGGCCAGGTGCCTGATCAGCATGTTCCATTTAACTGGCAGGTACTATCTGAGCTACGCCAGCTTGCTACTAATTACAGTTTGGGGTCCCCTGCTGTGACAAAAATGCTGAAATTTATAGCAAGTGAGAATTAACTCCTTTTGATTTAAAGCAGATTGCTAAATTGCTCTACATGCTGGTTCAGTATGTGGTGTTTGAGAATGAGTGGAGGAGTTCTTGTGAGGACACTGCCTTAAATAATATGCGATTGCCTGTAGTTGATCCTCGGTTCAGTGCAGGTTTACCCCAATTAATGGGATTGAACACCATGGACGACCCTCAGCTACAGGCTCGCTTGCATCCTCTGATCCTAGAGCAGTCCCGTTGCCATGCTTTGCAGTCTCTGCTCTGTTTAAGGTGGCGAATATGTCAGCTCCTGAAAAAAGTTACACAACTATAAAACAGAATCCTAACGAAACTTTTATGGCCTTTTTGGACCACTTTTAGGATGTGATAGAAAAACGAATAGTAGATGTAAATGTAAAAGAAACTTTAATTTTGCAAATGGCACGAAACAATGCAAATGAGGAATGCAGAAAAGCTATTGATTTGCTGTCTATGAAAAACCCCTCACTGAATGATATGATTAATGGATGTGCAAAAATAGGGACTGCACTACATCAAATGGCTATGCTAACCGGGTGTTGCTACAGCTGTTGCAGCAGCTATTGAAGTTACACATAACTGTTATAGCTGTGGGCAGCCAGGCCACTTTAAATCTCAGCGCCCTCACAGAACTCTGTCCTCTGGAACAATTAGCAACAATAAGGTAGCCCCCAGAGCAATTCTGTGTAACCAATGTAATAAACAGGGACATTATGCGAAACAATGTAAATATCGTTTCCATGCTAATGGACAGCCTCTTAAGAATCAGGGAAACTACCAACAGAGCACGAAGGGAAGTCCCGTGCAGACACAAATACTTCCCCAGGAACTGTTGCGTCTGGCAAAAGTTTATGTAAACGGCTTGCTGGGAGAATAAAAGGTTCA
>NW_008239321.1:41833-43651 GCF_000691975.1 Corvus brachyrhynchos | reverse complement strand
CTGGGCCTGTAGGAGAATGTGGGATCCCGAAGGTATGGTCTACACCCCATAGGTGCAAGAACTGCCACGTCTTCTCTGAGGCAGGACCATTATCGGTCTTCACAATAGCCGGCATGCCTAGGACTGAAAAAGCCAATTTCCAATGGGCAATGACATCATGGCCTTTCTCTCCAGTGTGAGCAGAAGCTCACATAGCTGAGGAGAAAGTGTCAATAGACACGTGCACATATTTCAGCCGACCAAATTCAGGGATGTGAGTTACATCCGTTGCCAAATCTGCAAGGCTTTTAGCCCTCTGGGGTTTACCCCCACTGGCAAAGGCGCAGCGAGTCCATGACAGTCAGCACAAGCGCTGACAATGTCGCACGCTTCGGTTGGCGTTAAATGAAACTGCTTCTGCAGGGTGTGTGCACTTTGATGGAAGAAACCGTGCGATACCTTGGCTTGTGCAATTTTTTCAGGCTAAGGCCCTACCCTCGCAGGGTTGGCCAGCCTGTCAGCCCTGGCATTGCCTTCTCTAGGGTGGCTGAGCAGGCCTGTGCCTGTATCTGTGCCACCCCCTGGGGGAGCGACTGCATCAGAGGGCAATTCCCCCTCCTTGCACCCCAGTGAAAATTTCCCGACAAAGGCCAACCATCGGCATGAGTCTGAGATCTACAATAGTCCGAGCAATCCCCTGGCCTGCCACACCTCTTGCACTGGGGGATCACTGTGTTCTCTTCTTGGCTCGGCTTAGGCTATTTCTGGCTTTTTGTGCGTTTGGGTTGCTTTGGTCCACGACCAGAAGATGCGTGAACAGGCTGCAGAAGCGCAGCCAAAGCAGACCTTTTCTGATTCCCAGATCCCATTTTAGAGCAGGCCTCGACCATGTCTGTGGGCTCAGGTTCTCCTGGTAAGGCATCTATGATTTTTCAGCTCTCCTCGTTTGCGTTATCTCTTACTAACTGCCTTAAGAACAAGTGCCTTAACCCATTATTGTCAACCTGCTTCTCGAGAGAAGCAGCGACTTTCTCTACAAAAGAGAGGAATGACTCTGATCTCCCTTGAATTGTTTCAGTATATTGCTTTCTAGGAGCAGACAGCTCTATGGTTTTCAACAGGGCAGCCATGCCAACCTGCTGTGCTTGCTGCAGGACACTAGAGGGAAAGGTACCCCGTAGACTGGGATCAGAGAAGGGACCAGTCCCCATAAGAGCATCTGTCGCTACTGCACGTCTAGGATCGTCAGCAGGGGGCTGCATATTCCCTAATGCAGCTTTGTCGGCCAGCTTTCTCCAGGTATTCTCAAAAACTGCACATTGTACAGGTTGAAATAGGATTTGGCCTAAGTGCCTGATACCAAATGGAGCAAGCAAATCTGTATTTATCACCCTTAGTATTTGCATAACCTCAGCAGAACTGAGCCCATGTTGTGCAACCTTGGATTGTAGATCCTGTGCGACCTTCCAGGCAATTACCTCATGCTTATCATGCTGCCCTGAGTTTGGGAGAGCCTTATACACCGGGAAAGCTTGGATCTCCCCTTTTGGGGTGTCACTACCATCCTGAAAAACTGGCGCAGCATGTGGATGCAGTGTAACAGCTTCCCGATTACTCTCAGGATCCTCAACTCTGCATGGCATCCCCAGTGTTTCCAGTAAATCCCAACTGCCTTCCTCCAGAGCCCGCATCTTAAGTGACTCCCAGAAACAGTTGTAGTGTCTCGGATGCACTGTCACAGTGCAGTCCAGGAAGGTCCAGGGGCAAGACTGGAGCAGCCTTTTCTTTCACTGCCCGGCTATCGCGGCTTTACACCCCGGGGCCCAAGCCTCCTCTGCC
>NW_008239321.1:41156-41728 GCF_000691975.1 Corvus brachyrhynchos | reverse complement strand
TTGGGAGAGCCTTATACACTGGGAAAGCTTGGATCTCCCCTTTTCGGGAGTCACTGTCACCCTGAACCACTGGCACAGCCTGTGGATGCAGTGTAACAGCTTCCCGATTACTCACAGAATCCTCAAATCTGTTTGGCATTCCCAGAGTTTCCAATAAATCCCAGTCGCCCTCCTCCAGAGCCCGCATTTTAAAAGATTCCCAGAAACTATTGTAGTGGGTCGGATGCACTGTCACAGTGCAGTCCAGGAAGGTCCAGGGGCAAGACTGGAGCAGCCTTTTCTTTCGCCTCCCGGCTACAGCCGCTTTACGACCTGGGGCCAAAGCCTCCTCTGCCTCACTGCCTGACGATGAATCATCACTTAAAGGCAACTTTGAGGTGCCATGAACGAACAAAGGTGAGCAAGGAGGATTGGACTGACCAGAAGAGAAACTGACAGCACAAGCTGCCGTCGGCTGCACTGTGGTTTCAACTGCAGCCTCTTTCTGGGATGCAACCTCAGCCGGTTTCAACCGATTTGGCACTGGAGCTGCTGCAGCCGTCTCCGGCGCTGCTGTCATGGCTGGAGCTGCG
>NW_008239321.1:39942-41041 GCF_000691975.1 Corvus brachyrhynchos | reverse complement strand
GATATCCCCCGCCGCTGCTGCCGCAGGTTCTGGGTTTGGAGCTTCTGGCAGTTCCACTTCCGTGTTCACCGTATCTCTCGCTGGGGGCGTGGGCGGCACAAAAGGTACAGGCACAGTGTGCCCCGCACAGAGGGGCGCCTCTGGCCACTGCAACAGCTGCCTTTGCAAGCTGAGCAGTTCCAATAGCTGTCGTGATATGTTCGGCAGCTCTGTCAACAAAGGCAGATGCTGTATTAGAAGGTAGATTGCTTAGTTCTGCTTTTCCACAGCGCTGTCTGTTGCTACAGAGAGACGAGTCGCATCCGGGCATTCTCAGTGCAGCAGGCGCATGCGCAGCCGGGCTAGGAGCCACCATGGGCATCCAAGATACCAGCCCACTGAACTGTGGCCCCGAAAAAGCAGTGGCCGCCGCGGTGCAAGCTGGCCCCCCCCCCCACTGCCCCACCCCCCCCGCCAGTTTCTCTGCCAGCGTGGGGTTCTTGGGGGGCGCAGAGTCCTGCGACTGTGCAGGGTGACCCGGTACATGCTCCAGGGCATGCTCCGCCCGTGGAGCCGGGACGGATTTTTTGGGTCCGCCACCACACGCCCCTGGAGCCAGGTCAGTGGGGTCTCCTCCAGATATCTCTCCTTCACATTCCACTGAGGCAGGTGAGCCAGCTTTACTGCTACAGTCAAGGTCTAACAGCAGATAAAACAATGACCACCAAGTGCATAATAATTCTAGCACTGCCAGATCCCCAGATGGGAGCTTGCATCGTATAGCACAGCCTAGCTCCTGCCACAGCCCAAAATCCAGGGTGCTGCCTGCATTCGGGGAGACGCCATGTAGGGCAGCCCAGTCTAATAACTAACAAAGTGAGTTCTCAGAGATAGAGGCGTTCATTGAACTGATAACACCTTTCCAGACTGTTAACACAGTGTCGGTTTTTAAACCGCTGTTCACCATTCTTTCAGCCCCTTCAGACATCCCGGGACAGGGCGGGAAAGGGAACAGCATACCTCTAGAGAAATTCGGCTTGGCTCACAGCGTGCAGGACACTTTGCAGTGTGCACATCACGTCGGGGTCACCAAATATTACTGTATCCTGCAGCCGTAGGG
>NW_008239321.1:33283-38669 GCF_000691975.1 Corvus brachyrhynchos | reverse complement strand
GTGGCCCCGGCGCGGCCCAGCGGGGCGGGAGGGCTCGGAGCCCCCCCCCCTGCCAGCAGGCGACCTCCGACAAAAGGGGAAGTCCCGCCTTTCTGTGCGGTTTAAATATGTAAATTGTGAGAAGCATAATTGGTCTTAAAGACTGTCCATCAACTCAGGGTCAACCCAATACAGTGAGAGAGAAAAGTATCTCCTGGGCTTAGAAAGAAGCAAGAAAAATTCTTGCTAGCAGCAATATTTGTATCCACATGCACATGAACCTATAGGGCAAAACTTAGGTGCTTTGCTAATAGGAAGATCAAGTGCTACTTTGCAAGGAATTTTTGTGCATCCGGGAATAATTGATGAAGACTTTAAAGGACAAATATGTACAATGGTTACTACACCCACTCCTGCAGTTATACCTGCTCATACTTGTATTGCTCAACTTGTACCTTTCAAGTCTTGTGTTCCCAGGACCGGACTTAAAGAGAAAGGAGACCAAGGCTTTGGTTCTACCGGCGCACCTCAGGTTTTTTGGAATCAACAACTTTCCGAGCAGAGACCGCAACTGCTTTGTGAGCTAACACTGAAGGGGGCACAACCGCAGACTGTTAAGATCAAAGGGTTGATTGATACAGGAGCAGATGTTACATTGATTTCACTTCACAACTGGCCAAACTCATGGTCTGTCATTGCAGTGGGAAATTCAATTGCGGGTCTTGGGGGAATGACACAAAGTTCTTTAGGTACTCATTTTGTGCTCATAAAAACATCCAGACAACCAGGTTGTCTCAGTTCGCCCATATGTGACTGCTGTGCCTCTAAATTTAGGGGGACGTGATGTTTTTGGCCACTTGGGGAGTTACAATTGGCACAAAGTTTTAATAGGGGTCACTGTGCAGCAGGGTGGTTGCCACCCAGTAACACCCCTGCAATGGTTAACTGACTGACTGGTGTGGCAAAGTCAGTGGCCCCTGACAGAAGAGAAACTTGCCGCCCCGAACAATTTAGTTGATGAGCAGTTATCACAAGGGCACATAGAGCTGTCTGTCAGTCCTTAGAATACTCCTATATTTGTGATTCAAAAGAAATCAAGCAAATGGAGATTGGTGCACGATCTGAAATGCATTAATGCAGTCATGGAAAGTATGAGTGCACTGCAACCAGGCATGCCATCTCCTACTATGATTCCTGCAACATGAGACATTTTAATTGTTGATTTGAAAGATTGCTTCTTTAGAATTCCCTTACATCCTGATGATAGACCAAAATTTGCATTTTCAGTACCAGCTGTTAACAATGCTGAACCTGTAAAACGATATCAATGGGAAGTTTTACCACAAGGTATGAAAAACAGTCCAACTATTTGTCAAATGTATGCGGCCCAAGCTCTATTGGCTCTCAGAGAACAATTCCCTAACAATTATTGCTATCACTATATGGATGACATACTCACAGCATCTCCTTGCAAACAGGATTTGCAAAACATACAGCCAGAGCTTTTAAAGGCTCTTCACAAATATGGATTACAGATTGCACCTGAAAAAATCCAAACACCTGGAAGCACCCTGGAAATATTTGGGATTAAAAATATTTGAAAGTACCATATGCCGTCAAACTGTTCAATTTGACACTACGTTACATACTCTAAATGATGCACAGAAATTGTTAGGAACCATTAATTGGCTACGTCCCTATTTAGGACTCACCACTGCACAACTTTCTCCTTTGTTCAATATATTAGCAGGAGATTCAGATTTAAACTCACCACAGCAGATTACCCCTGAAGCTCAACAAGCCTTAGATAAGGTACAACAAATTATTTCCAATCACCATGTGTACCGTGTGGACCCTGACATGGATGTCATTGTTTTTGTTGTAATTCCAGAATTTCATCCAGCAGGTATTATTGCACAATGGTCTGATCATTGGTCCCCTGACGCATTGCATATTTTAGAATGGATGTTTTTACCTCACAAGCCTAGAAAAACAGTCATTACAATTTTTGAATTGATTGCTCAGATAAAGGCACCGATGCCTGCAAATTGCTGCCAAAGATCCTGCTAAATTTACTGTTCCTATTCAGCAAAATTATTTTGAGTGGTCCTTGGCCAATAGTTCTGCACTGTAGAGTGCTCTGCAGAGCTACACAGGACAAATTGATTACCATTTTCCCAGTCATAAATTACTACAATCACTGAATACCACCCCGTTATCAGCAAAACCTTAATTAAGTCATACTCCTGTAGATGGGCCTATAATATTTATGGACAGGTCAGGAAAATCAGGTAAAGCAATTGTTACCTGGAAAAATGAGGACGGATGGCAGACTTTGCAGGGTCAGGGTACTGGATCCGCACAATTGGTTGAATTAAAAGCAGTTACTATGGCCTTGCATCATTTTAATGAACCTTTTAACCTAAATGTTGATTCAGCTTATGTTGCAGATGTTGTACAACGAGTAGATTGTTCCCTTTTGAAAGAAGTTAGTAATGCTGATTTGTTTCTTTTGCTAAAGGCTTTATGGACAGCTGTTTTGCAACGCATGTATCCTTTTTATGTTTTGCATATTAGAAGGCATACAAACCTACCAGGATTACTTGCAGAAGGTAATGCCCGTGCTGATGCATTAGCTAATCCTGTTTGGGCAGTTCCTCAGCCAGGTAAACTAGCCCAGCTAAAACATCTCACACCTTTTTTCATCTAAATGCGCACACATTGTGTCAACAGTTTTCGCTAACACCTACAGAAGCTCGTGCTATTGTTAATAACTTTAATGGACCTTTACCCTTAGGAGTAAATCCCCATGGTCTTTTGGCCCTACAGCTTTGGCAGACTGATGTTACACACATTTCAGATTTTGGTAGTTTTAAATATGTACATGTATCTATTGACACTTTTTCCTCTGTTATATGAGCTTCTGCTCATGTGATGTAATTTTGCACTGGCAGCAAGCCTTTGCTGCTTTAGGCATACCTGCCTGTGTGAAAACTGACAATAGGCCAGCCTACGCCTCTCAGAAAGTTAAGAATTTTTTACGTCTGTGGAGTATCTCTCACAAATTTAGTATTCCTCATTCTCCCACTAGTCAAGCTGTTGTTAAACATGCTCATCACACACTTAAAACTGTTTTAGAAAAACAAAAAGAGAGAATGCAAGGGGAAACCCCGCAGTCCAGACTTTTGAAAGCTGTATATACAATAAATCACTTGACCATACTGGCTCATTCAAACAATCCCTCCATTTTAAATCATTTTTATTCCTTGCAGACCACCAGTGAAACACATTTGCCTTGAGCTAAAGTGTAGGTAAGAAATTTGCTTACCAGCCAGTGGGCAGGCCCCTGGGACCTTGTCACTTGGGGCCTGGATACGCTTGTTTTTCCACAGATACCAGACCACGGTGGGTGCCAGCAAGGTGTGTGCGTCCTGATTTGAAGCAGAATATCCCACTGCCTGTTCGGCCAGATCCTGAAGATAACAGCAACACAGGTTGATGACATTGGCAGGGTAGTTCAAGCTACCTCTGACCAGAGAGAGCATCGAGCACTGGTGACCAAGGAGGACTGTATTGCACTGTATATCCCTGTGATCAAGAGTATTGGCTTGCACTGAGATGTACTGGAGTGCAAATGGCAACAAATAACAGAAAAATGTAGGTGCCAATAAGCTCAGTTTTGCTGAGCTTAGTGCCTACTGTTTCTGCTTGGCCTGTTAGTCAGCCAAGAACTAATGTGTGCGTTACCCTGGCCGATGCGATGGGGCAAGATACTCTGTGCTTAGCTACTGCTACTCCTGACAATCGTTTTTCTACCTGCCTTGTTGGCTTGCCATTAGATGACTGGCCAAAGCCTAGGACAGTTAGCAAGCTTTTACAATCCCGTAATCACGCTGATGCTTGGGATCAATGGGTTTCATACCTTCCCCATGCAACTCTTGAGCCACAAGAAACAGAGCTTTTAGGATCTGTGAAAATGGACCTTTGTGTTAAGTTTAATTACTCTGGATCTGATCAGTCCAAAGTATGGGATGTTTCTCCTAACCAACCCATATTTGCAAATGAAAGTGCCTGGTGCAATTCCAATTCACCACATATTTCACACTACTACTGTTCCTCTAGCTTTGACACCAGGGGTGATTTTTATTTGCGGAGACTGAGCATGGGCTGTGATTCCATCACACATCAAGGGAGGTCCTTGAAGCTTAGGACGACTCTCACTGTTAACACCTAACACATCTATGATTTTACAGCATAAACCACAGGGAGGAAAATGCAGTACCTATGCGTTTGCCCCTGATTGTGATGACAGCACCAAATTCTGGCCACCAGGTACTTGATGGACTGTTTCCTTCTTTTCTCCACAAGTAGCAGCTGCTAAAGCATTGGGACTGCTAAACACATTAAGATGTTGGTTAGCTTGCTAAACTAACACCACTTCACTTGCTTTAGATGGATTATTAACAGATGTTGATTCAGTAAGTCATGCTACACTGCAAAATAGAGCTGCTATTGATTTTTTGTTGCTAGCGCATGGACATGGATGTGAAGATTTCGATGGAGTGTGTTGTATGAATTTGTCTGATCATTCAAAATCTATTCATGCCCACATAAAAGAATTACAAACAAGTGTGTTAAAATTGCTTGAAGAATAAGAATCTGATTGGCTTACTAGTTTGTTTGGTAATTGGCAAATTGCAGGATAGATCAAAAATCTACCTAAAATTGGATGCCTGATCATATTACTTATTTTTTGCATCCTGCTCACTGTGCCATGTTATTGTCTTTTTTTGCAAAAGGCCCTGAAAAAATCAATAAACACTGCCTTTGTAATACAAAAAAAAAGAGGGGGACCTGCTGAGGCTGACAGCTGGTCTGGGGGCCTCACAGAGTCAGACCTAAAGACAGTCAGAATTTACCTGTGAGATTTTTACCATGAACTTTTGCAGCTTCAGTGAAACCCACAGAGAAAGCCAAGAAGATAATCAATGAGAGATGTTCTGGACACAAGAAGAGGATGTTCTTGCTTTGGGTCGTTAAGTGTGTACAAGGAAGAATTTGCGGATAATATGTAACAACTATATTTTTGCCTGTTGTCATAGGTTAGCAAGCATAGTCCCAGAAGGGATGTCCTTGCTAAGGGGTGCTTACAGCTTCCTCTGGGACCTGATAGAACCTATCAGCTGGCCAGTTTGAATATGGACAATTCTCTAAGCCACTTAAAGTTGTGACCACCTCTGTGATCCACATTTAAGAATAGGCAAACTCCCCCTCCAAGCTCTCTCTCGTTTCCGGCGCTGGGACAGGTGGCTGCAGGGCCCAAGCAGGGCCCAGTGGGCCCGGCCAGGCCCTGCTTGGGCCAGGCCGGGCCGGGCCACGGCCATCCTGGAGCCATGGACCTGTTCCA
>NW_008239321.1:31457-33151 GCF_000691975.1 Corvus brachyrhynchos | reverse complement strand
GCGTGTATGCTGCGCACACGAGCCCGGTGCTCTGTGTCTTCGTTCTTCTTCCCTTTTTGGAGCACGTCACGCTTTCATTCTGGCGGAGGCGAACAGTCGCACGGAGCACTGTGCCAGCAGCGAACGGCTCCAGCGCACTGCTTGTGCCGAAAGACACCTGGGCCATGCAGTTTCCCTCTCAGAGCTATGTACCACCTCATTATGCCTCTCTGGTTGTTCTAATTTAGATGGAAAGCTACTCGGCTACATGCAAGCATGGCCTTTCTGTTTCACAGAGCCCAAACTGTTGGCCTAGCTCTCACTCAGCGAAATGGGTTAGGAGGGAAACCCTTGCCGGATTAGCCTTACACTGGCCAAGACTTTCAGCACAGCACCACAATCTGGACAATGAGGAGGAAAAAGGAAGAACATCTTTCCGTCCTGGCACAGTTCTCTGTCCTGGACGTCTCTCCGGATCTTTGCTCCTTGCGAGGCTGTCGTGTGCGCGTTGGGACTTCGAACTGAGAACAAACGTGCAGAGAGCACGGCCATCTGCCGGGACGGTGCAGGTTGCAAAGGAAACTCACATTTGCACCACATTCCAGTGTGTGCATTTGCACACTGAAATGTGGTGCAAATACAAGCTTCCACGCGTCGGGGGCAAGCTCTGGGTAAGCTTGTTGTCGTGGCGCAGTTCTCTGGGCGACACGTGGCCGAATAGCTTTCTGTTTACATTGCACCGGGCTCGTGTGTGCAGCATACACGCCGAGAGAGGAGCGTGGCTGCCACTCGCCTGCCTGCCGACTTCATGTTAGCAGTCGGAAGGAGGAAGTTCGATGGCAGCCCCTTGTGCTGCTACCTCATCCTCTTCTAGCCCTCCCTGGAAACAACTGGGCGTGCCTTGAAGCTTGGAGATGCAAAAAACACAGTGGTAGATGCAGATGAGAAGGCAAGTACAGGGTGCGGCGGGGAGTTTATGTGACTTACGGGAGGCAAGGGGAAGGTGCAGCCCAGCACTGGCTTTTACTTCTTCTTTTCTTCATGAGAGCAGCTTGCAACCGAGCTGCAAGAGCCAACAATGGGATTTTCATGCCTGTCGGAGAATGAAGCTACAGAGCCGCAGTTGATTTCCACAATTTTTAGCTGCTATACAAAGAGGGCTCTTTTGGACCGTCTTCTATCCTGACGCTCCCATCTCTGTGAGCTCTAGCTGCTTGAAATCGGACACCCTGAAGATGTGTGAAAGTGATTGCACTGCGAGTATCAAGTTCTACAGGGAAGAGGGAAAGTCGACAATTCCTTTCTCTCCTGGCACATCTCTCAGTCCGAACTGCAGCTGGAAACGCTGCGCTGTAACGATGGGCTCTGCCACTTTGAGAGAATGTGATGATGCACTATATATATTTGCGAAGGAAAGTGCGTGTCACTGGTGTGTTTCACCTAGCTTACAGACTTTAGAGGGACTATGAAGGCCAGTGCTGGCTTCTTGTTCGAGGACATTTTCTTTGCATGCAGCTACTGGATGTTTAGAAGGGGTTTGGGATCTGTGAGAGTTGGGGGGTAGGATGGTACACAAAGCTTGAGGGAAAGTGCATATCTCCAGGGACTTTGATCAGTGTGTGCGAGTTCAGAAGGCGCGAGTTGCATGTTGAGCATGTTCATGATGGCACAGCAAAGATTGTGAAAGAAAGAGGCGGTTGCTGGACCTGCCTTTT
>NW_008239321.1:28829-30652 GCF_000691975.1 Corvus brachyrhynchos | reverse complement strand
ATTCCTGCTTACAGCTCAACAGCTCTAACCCAGAGAACTGCCTGTTGGGAAAAGCCTTTAAAATCACTAAGAGCACCTAATGTGCAGATCCAAACTTGCTTTCCTTGCCAAATGAGCAACTACAAGCCCATCTCCAAAGAAATGGCATCTCCTCCTCCAAAATACATCCAGGGACCGATCCACCTCTAGTACTGAATACGTCCAACAGTTGCTCCTACACAGAAGGGGCCAGGAGAGAAATGTCTTGCTGGACTGTACCTGCCCATGGTACCTTAACATCTGCTCCAGCAACACTGGCACCATGTCTTTGCCTTCCCAAGGAAAGGCACGCTGAGTCCCATGACCTTGCCTTGCCTTCGGCACCTTGTCTCATTTTTCCTAACCTACCCTTGCTTTGCTTCCTTTGCCTACGTCTGCCTTGCCTCGCACTATCTCCAACTCCCTGGCTTTGCTTTGCTCCTCCTACCATTCTTCACCTTGCCTTCCATGCAGGCAAGGTACTGCAAACCAAGTGTAGGAAATTGTGGGCAAATCAAGGGAGAGGTAGGCCAGGCCAGAGCAGTGAGGGGAAAGCAAAGGGAGTGGTAGGCAAGAGAAGGCCCAGAAGTTAGAGGCAAGGCTGGCCATAGGAAGGTAAGTCCACTGATGGGTAGGCCAGGCAGAAACAAGAAGGGCTAGGCCCTAGAGGAAAACAGCTGGGGCAGGTCAAGGGTGGGGCATGGCTGTGCAAAGGAATGCAAGGCTACAGAGGGTTAGCAGGGGAAGGCAAGAAAACTTTTGGGTTGCCAAGGCAAAGCAAGGCCTTGGTACAATGTACAAGGTACAAGGTGAGAAGTACATTCAAGGATTGCTGGTACACAAAAGTGGCCAGGACCAAGTGTTCTCTGTGGCCTTGATCTCACATGTCTACTCTGCACCTAAAAGACTTGGGCTAGCTGCTTTACTTTGTATGCAAAAGAACTCTCATTGTGGTCCTGGATGCCAAGGCCAAAATGTGAATAGCCTGTCCAAAATTCAAGGTAGCTGGCAGCCTTGAACAGCCTTGGGAAAAGGTATACACTGGTCAGCTCCCCCGCTGCTTAGAGGCTTTCTCATGGGAAAGGGGTGTGAACTTTGGAAAAAAGTATAACTTGGTGTAACTGAACAATAAAACTGGAGCATGATGCTCAAATCATATCGGTGTTCGTATCGCGACTCTGGCTGGATTCCCCTGCTCCCAGGACCCCGCCCCGCTACACATGTCTACTCCGCACCTAAAAGACTTGGGCTAGCTGCTTTACTTTGTACGGAAAAGAACTCTCATTGTGGTCCTGGAGCCCAAGGGCCAAATGTGAATAGCCTATCCAAAATTCAAGGCATGCAAGGATTGGTCCCAGGCAAAAGCTGCCCATACAGACGAGTGTGGCAACAATGCGTGCTCCCCTGGTCTTCCAGGGGATCTTTCAAGTGATCCTGAAACACTGGAGATACTTGGGAGCTTTGAGATTCCTAGGAGGAGCAGGAAGGGGAGTGTAAGGCCATGAAATGTCATTAAAAAGGGGTCTTGAATTCCAGGTGGGGGAGGGGGGAGCAAGGTAATGCAAGGCAAGGGAGGGCAAGTGGTGGTTTTGTGAGGCAAGGCAATGAGGGTCCTAGAAGGAGACGAAAAGGCAAGGAAGGACCTGGAACAATGGGAAGGGAAATCAGGTGCGGGATGGCTGAGCGAGTCAGTGCAAGGCAGCGGAGAAAAGGCAGGCCGAGGGAAGGCTACAGAGGGGGCAGCAAGGAAATGCAAGGCATGCTGCAAGCCGGCCATGGCAGCAGGGGCGGGGGGGCTGCAAGCG
>NW_008239321.1:28024-28793 GCF_000691975.1 Corvus brachyrhynchos | reverse complement strand
CCCGCCAAGAAGGTGTGGGAGTGAAAGGTATAAGATGAATGTGTCTTTACGAAGAGACCGTGTGAATCTGCCTGTAGACAAGGCTAGGAACTTATGGATAGTGAAGTAACAGAAGAAACTATTAGTTCTAGAAACTGTTACTAATCAACAGGGACTGTTGCCCAGCCAAGGCCCTGTTAAATTGCTGAACCTAGAGCAAGGCAACAAAGACTTAATAGAATTAGGAATGGTTTCTTTTTCTTTCTTTTCCATACCAAAAGGGGAGGGTGCATATTAGAGGGGGGCAGAGAGTAGGCAGTTCGGGAAGCCTGTACCTTCCGAGTACCTCAGCCAGTGGCGAAAAGGAAGAGGGTGATGTGTCTGGGAACTTAGGTTAAAAAGGGGGCTGTGTCCTGCAACCATTTGAGAGACCCCATGGGAAAAGCCCCATGGCCTCTCCTTTTATTCAAATGAAGTTACAGGACTCCTCTGTCTCCTTTTTGGATATAAACCTCTGGCATTGTCGATTAACTTTCCCAACAGCAGCGACCTGCCGCGTGGTCTCTGTGCGCAGCACCCCCAGCACTCTAGGAGGTGTAAAGTAGTTCCCGGCGGCGCCCCCCACGCTTTACGGACGGCTGCGCGACCCTGGGGTGGCCCACAGCGCTCCCCTGCCCTGACAGGGCTGCCCGGGGGCTCCGGAGTCACCTCGTTACCGGCGTGGGTAGGGCCGGTGCCCCTCTCGACAGCAGCCGAGGAGCTGCGGAGCGGGAGGCTGCGGGGCAATCCG
>NW_008239321.1:19644-27410 GCF_000691975.1 Corvus brachyrhynchos | reverse complement strand
GGTGGGGAGCGGCGCGGGTGCCTGTCGGGCCGCTCCCGCCCAGCGCTGCGCTCCGCCGAGGCGTTTTCCCGCCCGTCCTGGGAAAGACGTAAGGGACACGGAACTTGGAGCTTAGCTGTCAGCTGGAGCAACTCCCCTCCATCGGCCACTTCTTTTTCCCGCCCCTGATTCAGCTACCTTGTGGTAGGTGCGGTGGTGTTGAAGAGAGGCACAGATGCTGGCATAGGTGGTGCGAGAGCTCCACGCAAGGAGCTTTGAGTGGCATGTGTGAGGGTAGGAGTGTACGGCATCCGTAGCTGAAGGCAAAAGAGGTCAGGGCATGTCATCAGCCGCAGTCATGCTAAGTTGTTCATCTTTGCAAACTGCTTGCCGAGTTGTTCTTTTCTTAGGTAATGGGGCTTTGCATCAACCAGAACTTCATGTGGTCAGTATTTGCAGAGAAGGTTACTCGGACTGTTGTTGAAGTGAGTGTAGCAGTTTATATGGTATTCTGCAAAAAAGTGACAGGTCTCTCTGTGTTCCCCAAACCTTAACAAAACTTAAGTTAACAAACCCCTGAAAATAGGTTTTGCAATACATCAGGTTTTTTTTTCTCCTACTACTATAGAGACAACCATAGTCACCTTGTCTTCCTGAAAGCAAAGGTTACATATTTTTGTCCAAGAGCATCAAGCACCTTTGATCAGCGTCGCTGTGCATGCATTAGCCGTGTTCTTATTCTTCCTTGGAGAACTTTTACAATACTCAGACCATCTGTGTTGGCTGTAGACTGCAGTGGTGGACTTCAAGGCTTCCAGCAGAAGGGAGATGCTGTCCACGTTTTGGATTTTCCTTTGTCTGAACCTTCAGTGTCCAAGGCTTCACTTTTCAAGCAATTTGAAGAGCTCCAGATTAAGACATGAACAGGTACTTGTTTTTTCACTGCCTCAGGTGCAAAGGAGGAATTTTCTTGACAAAAACCCAGCCATTTCATGCCATTAGTCAGTTGTCAGTTTACATAGTTTTAAGGCACAACAAACCCAATGTAACTGTGAAAAACGAGGTTCACTCTTTGTAAAATTTTAAGAAAAGTTTAATAAAAGGGACAATTAGGAGACAATAGCAAAAAGGATAGTACAGCCGGGTGCTTTAGCAGAGCCAAAGGCACACCTCTACATCCAAAAGATTGTCTTTAAAAGTACATCTCTTATTGCATATTCATCACAATCATGCATGAATCATAAATTCTTTGGAGTTTCTATGTGTCATCCCATCAGCCTTATCCTTGGCTCCATTCCGTCTCTACTCCCTCCATAAATTCTTCTCTCTCTGGTTTCTGGTTTTTCTTCTCTGATAAGATACTCTAGGAATGTGAAGACTTTCTCAGCCTATCTTTTTTAAATTGACTACATAAACAATAGACATTCTAGATCATGTATTACATTACAGAACCTAGGTAAAGTTTTTCTAACATTAAGGAACATGCAAAAAGCCAATATCACAATACATTCATAACAATTATGTAACATGCGAAAAGCCAACATCACAGTACATTTATAACAACACCTCCCTTTTCCTTTTTTTTTTCAGATCATTTGGCTTGAGCAGTATACTTTCTTTTCTAGCCTTTATTATTTCTCTTTTTTTTCATAAATCAATCTTGCTTCTTCAAAGGGGTCTTTGATATCATTTTGCTTCTTCAACACCATGATCTTTTGTGCCATTCCAAATGTAGCCAATTTTGGTTCCACAGGCATTGGTACTATTTGCATGCCTTGGACCACGGTAGATATTAATCGAATAAAACAGGGGATCAGGCAGGGGAGAAATATCAAGCCTGCGGTGGCACATAAAAGGAAGAAACCTAGCTTCTTCCACCATTCTATTCCCAATACATTATCCCACCAGCTAAGTATTAGTGCGGATTCGACTTTTGGACCAGTACATGGGCTGTTTTTCTGATATTTTTGGCTATATCTAGGACGGCATCCCCATGGTCATCTATCTTCAAACAACAGTCTGATGTATTAAATTTTCCACAAACACCTCCTGCTTCAGCCAATAGATAATCTAAAGCCAACCTATTCTGATACACCGCAGCTCTTGTTTGGCTTTGTTGGCTAGCTAGTAATTCCAATGCCTGACCAGTTTGGTTCGTTATTATTTCTACAACTGCTTGGAGTCTTATAATCCGATTTAGCATGTAAATTGGGGTTCGATACCCCCAACTCCCATCTTGTGCCCAGGTGGTTGGCCCATACATTTCAATTATGTGCTCAGCGGGCCATTCTTTGTCTCTCCATTTTTGAGATCCTCCAATCAATTCTCTTTTATTCCTTTTTAGATCCTTATACACTGGTATTCCTAGTTGGTCTCCGTCTGGCTCTGATAAAAGAAAGAATCCTGGGTGTATGATTCCCAGGGTACAACTCCCTTTCCACTGAGAGGGGAGCTTTGCATATGCCCTTTTTCCACATATCCAAAATAGGCCATCTGGTGCCCTCCGGTAGTCAACTTCTTGTTGATTTATATTTACTTACAATTCTTTTCCCGGTACGCCAAATCCATCTTTCTCCTTTTGGACATTTATTTCCCAACCTGCTACCACTTTTTCCTAGGTTTTCTGCAATCCAGTACTTTTTCCCATTTTGCATACAGTTTTCTACTTTGGATGGGTTAGAACGGTGACTGTTGACGTGGGTATGTGCAACAAAAAAGGAACCTCGGTGTTTTTCCACATACAGCTTTCAGTAACACCCATGGCATGGCTATGTCGGTATCCCCAGAGGGAAGAGACAAAAGAGGAGTGACAGATAAAGGAATAACAGAGCTCCGATATGGGTGATACCTCCACCCCCCCCGCCCCGTGCCTATGGGGTTGCTACCCATAGCAGGGGTATATGATCTTGGTGGCAAGTACAGTGGTCAATTCGGTCTTGCCCTCTATTTCCTTGTCACTTCCTCTTTGTTAATTTCCAGGCAAATTGCTTTTGACACTTCTTAATTGTAACTTCACACCGTTCCTCAGGTATCTCCCATTCAACAGGTACTAGTAATTCCCATTCACAAAGCAAGGTTACTATTTCAGCTGTTCTTTGCTCTACTTGGATGGGGAATAGATTTGGCGTTTGGCACTTCATGCAGTGAGAGTGTCGTTTTTGTGAACTACAATACCAATTTACAGTCTAGACATTTACATTTCAGACAGGGTATATGGTATGGCACTGTTGGAGGTAGCAATTCCTCCTCCTTTTTAAATAAATCACAGGCTAAGGCCAGAATATGAACACCCTCAGACCGAAATAGTCCTGATCCTCTTGTTTGTAGTGGAAGTATTCCTCTCCAAGGGGCATATCGGAGGTGTCTCAGGACTTGTCAGGGTAACAGTTGAAACCACCAATATAAGCTTGGCCTTATTTCCCAGTCAGGTGTGATTCTTGGTGTATCTCTTGAATCATTTGGGTTTTCCCAGCACATTACACCCCAGTTCCTGCTTAAGAGTTAACTTGGTATCACTAGGTGTAGATGTTACAATCCACTCCTTAGGTTCTTCCACGGGTCCTTTGATTCTGCTGGCATGGATCCACCCTCTCTCCTTGGTTCGGATTGCTGCCTCAGTTGTCAGTAGTACCTGAAAAGGACCTTCCGATTGTGGAGTTAAAGATTGCTTTTTCCATGTTTTTACTAGTACCCACTCCCCTGGATGGATATTATGGGTTTTAAAGTCTAAAGGTGTGGTTTGAGGGATTATCCCTTTTAACCGCAAATCTTCAACAGTCCTTGCAATTGTGTTGACATATACTTTAATACTCATTTCCCCTAATTCATAGGTAGCAGTTTCATGTTGGGTGGTCAGAAAGAGTTGCAAACATCATTTCGTAAGGTGACACTCCCAGGACTGACCTGGGTTGTGTCTGAACCCTTAATAAAGCCAGAGGTAGGCATTTTATCCATGACATTTGAGTTTCAATTATTAATTTAGTTAAGGTTCTCTTTAAAGTTTGGTTCATCCTCTCTACCCGGCCTGAACTCTGTGGGTGCCATGGGGTATGTAGTTCCCTATGTATGTATGTATGTATGTATGTATGTATTCTTAAGGCTTGAGTTAGTTGCTGCAGAACTTTTGACGTAAAGTGTGTCCCTCTATCTGAGTCTGTCTTATTAATCATTCCATACCTAGGAATAATTTGTTCTAAGAGGGTTTTATATACTACATTGGCTGTGTCTCTGATGGTGGGAACAGCTTCCACCCAATGGGTAAGATGGTCCGTTATTACTAACAAGAATTTCCACCTCTGCACTTGGAGGAGTTCAGTAAAGTCCACTTGGATACTTTGAAATGGTCGGAGAGCTAACTCACGACCTCCTGGAGTTGTTTTTCTCATCACCTTTTTATTTATTTTTTGGCAAACCATACATCTTTCTGTTATTTGTTTAACTAGCCCATAAATTCCAATGCACACATAATTCCTTAGAAAGTGATCACACAAAGCCTTAGTACCTTAATAAGTTTTTTGATGCATGTTTTCTAATATTTTTCTGGTGAGTGATTTATTAAGTAACTGCCTTCCATCCGCAAGTTTCCGTTTTCCTCATTCGTCTGGCTTTCCACCTATCTTACTTAATTCTTTTTCCTCTGTTTCACTGAATTTTGGAGTCTCCAATTTTTCGTTCTTTGAGGTCAAAATTAGCATAACCTTTTTTATCCCATTTTCTGCAGCATCCTAGCTTCTTGAAAAATTAGCATAACCTTTTTTATCCCATTTTCTGCAGCATCCTTAGCTTCTTGATTTGCCAAATTATTTCCTCTTATTTCTGAGGTCATTCCTTTTTGGTGTCCTTTTATATGTACTACAGCTATCTCTTCAGGTAATTTTAATGCCTCTAAAACCTCCAAAAAAAGTCCTTCATGTATCAACCCCTTTCCCTTTGAATTAAGTAATCCCCTTTCTTCCCAAATTTTCCCAAAGGTAGGTACTACTCCAAAAATGTACCTTGAATCAGTATATATAGTTCCCTTCTTGTGTGCTAAATATTCCAGTGCCCTTTATAGGCCATATAATTCGCAAGTCTGAGCTGACCAGTTTGAGGGTAATTTTCCTTTTTCAATGGTTTGCATAGTTCCCCCATCAACTAAAGCATACTCTGACATTCTTTTTCCTTGTACACATCTGGAAGAACCGTCTACATTTATTATTTCTCCTTCTGAAAGGGCTTGTTCCTTGAGATCTGCTCAAACTTTGGTTTGGTATTGGATAATTTCTAAGCAGTTATGTGTCAGGTTGTCTTTTGGCTCTCCATATAAGAATTAAACTGGATTTAGACTCTTACTTCTAATGTCAAATCATCACTATCTATCAGAATTGCTTCATCTTTTAGCATCTTAGAGTCTGTTAACCATTTTTCAGCTTTCTGGTTTAGCACATTTCAAACTGCATGAGGTGTGTACACTATCAGCTTGGTCCTAAAAGTAAGTTTACGACTTTCTTCTACCAAGATTACAGTAGCTGCTATAGCATGAATACATATTGGCCAGCCATGGCTTACTGGATCTAACATCTTTGACAAGTAAGCTATTGGTCTCTTCATTCTTCCCCACACCCGAACCAGAACTCCATGAGCTACTCCACTTTCCACATTCACATACAGATGAAAGGGTTTTTCTAATGAGGGTAAGCTTAAAGCTAGTACTGAGGCAAGTTTTAATTTCAATTCCTCTAATTTCTCATTATCCTCTTTGGTCCATTTTATATCATCTCCTTCTGTCAACTTTCCATACAGAAATTTTACAGCTTGTGTATATCCTTCGATCCATAGTCTACAATATCCCAATAATCTAAGTAGCTTTCTAATTTCTCTCCTTGAAGAGGGAGGGATAGAATCCCTTCAATTCTCTTGGGGTTTAATTTTCGACTTCCTTTGCTTATTAAGTGACGAAGATATTTTACTTCTGATTCTACAAATTGCAGTTTTCTGTCGCGATACGGTCGCGAGACAGTCGGCGATGAAAGAGACGGGGCAGATTGCTTGGATGCAATAAGCCGATTTTATTGATACAGGGTTGAGTATTTATACCTTTCAGTTCTATAAGCAGCAATCACTATAACAACAATATCTATGTTTCTTAATAACATTGCAAAACTAGAAGCTAGCACTAACTATCACAGGTACATACCAAGCATGCCTTTTATGCTGTTTCATTATAGGCCTTACTGCCTGCCACGGTTTGCGGCCTAGCAGCGTTAGCGCGTCTACTTCTGACATGAGTTTAGCAGTGCTCTCACTTCTGCTTTCTAGCTGTATCTCCACAGTTTCCCTTTTGATACTCTTAACCGCTTTTCTCCAAGAAAATTCAGAAGTTTTATTGTTGCTTCTCTGACTTCAATTTCAGCTTCCCCAGATAATAAGAGATCATCCACATACTGGATGATTTGTATTTCTGGTGGAGTAGGGAAGGCTTGTGATATTATTTCTAAAGCTTGTCCAAATAGGTTTGGCGATTCTGTAAATCCCTGTGGTAATCCATCTCAGCTGCTGCCTTCTCCCGGTATTTGGATCCTCCCATTCAAAGGCGAAAATATCTCGGCTTTCTTCAGCCAGTGGGCAGGTCCAGAAAGCATCTTTTAAATCCACTACACTAAACCACTGGTGCTGGGGTGGGACTTTACTCAGGAGAGTATAGGGATTGGGTACCACAGGATAATGAACCCGAGTCCTCTTATTAACTTCCTGAAAGTCTTGCACTTATCTATCAGTCCCATCAGGCTTTTTTACTGGTAGAATAGGGGTCTTATGAGGAGACATACAAGGTTCTAATGTCCCATCCTTTATTAGTCCCTCTATTACTGGTTTTAAGCCTTCTCGTCCTTCTAAGGATATAGGGTACTGACGTACATGTATGGGACATTCTTCTTTCTCAGTCGTGACCCTTATGGGGTCAATATCCAGTCCTCCTCTATTCCCTTCTCCAGCCCACACCTCCTTGTTAATTTTCTTTTTATCTTCTTGACTGAGTTCTAAAATTTTAGCCGTCATTTTCCTTTCTTTTGGTATAACTTCTACTCCCAACTCCACCTGTAAATCTCTCCCTGATAAATTGCTACCTGCCCCAGGGACTAATAAAACATCCCCCATCCAAATTCTAGTTTCCCCTTCCACTACCACGTCTTTTATGACAGGAACTGTAGAACTTTCTCTTTTTGCCCCTGTTACCTTTACAGTATCTTTATTTGTACTACAACTTCTTGGAGTATTCACTAGGCAGGTTCTTTCAGCCCCTGTACCAACCACAAATTCTAACTCCTCCTCCTGGGGACTGACTTTTAACGTTATCACAGGCTCTAGATGGTATTTGTCCCCCAGAAAATAGAGCCGGTGACATCCCTATTCCTCATCTGGGTTTATTTCTCGGAAGATTTTCACATCCTTCTCTAAATGAGGGCATTCTCTTCTAAAATGCCCTTCCTCTCCACAGCAATAGCAAGCAGTTCTAGAATGCTCCTGAGTTTTTGTCTGTACTGAGTTCCTGTTTTTCCCTTTTCCCCCTTTTCTAAAGCCCAAATTCCTAGGAGTGGTATTCGGAGACCTCAGATTCCTTTGAAAGTTACTTTCTCTCATAGTGGCTACCATAATTTTGGCTTCTACTTTGGCTTTTTCTTCATCCCTCCTGACATAAACTTTTTGAGCCTCTTTTAATAAGTTGTTTAATGATCCTTTGTGCCAGTCTTCCAAATTTTCTAGTTTCTTCCTAATATCTGGCCAAGCATGAGTGACAAAATTGACTCTTA
>NW_008239321.1:18731-19634 GCF_000691975.1 Corvus brachyrhynchos | reverse complement strand
TATAAAAGCCTGCCCAGTTACTGTTTTGGGATCTATCCCAGAAAATTGTTTCATATTTCTCTTAAGTCTCTCTAACCATTCAGTTGGAGACTCTTCCTTTCTCTGTTGCCCTTCAAAAGCCCTTTTAAAATTCTGCCCCCGAGGTGCTGCCTCTTTTATTCCTTTGATTATTAAATTACGGTAATCATTCATATTCCTTCGCCCAACCTCTTCATTGTGATTCCAGGCAGGAGGTGTCAATGGCATCTTCTGGTCTCCTGGCAATCCCTGTTGGTTCTCTCTTTCCCAAATTCTCATACCTGCAACTCTAATCATTTCTCGTTCCTCTTGAGAAAATAATATTTTCATTATTGCTTGCATCTCTTCCCAAGTGAAAATGTTTGGGCCTAAAAATTGATCTAATTGTTCAGCTGTACTGATAGGATCGCTAATAATCCTTTGATCTCCTTCTTAAAATTTCTAACCTCTGAAGAAGTGAGGGGGACGTTTACAAATCCTGTTCCCCCAGCTCCCATTGGAACTTCCCTTAAAGGGAACAAACAGACCTCCCCATCCCAATTCTTGTGTCCTTTTTCTCTTATGATACTTCTTTCCTGTCTTGGAGGGGTGTTGGGAGAGGGCTGTTCTGTAACTGAGCTCCCCGTACTTTGGTGTTTTGCTTCCTCTTTAAGAGGAACAGCAGAAGCGGTCGTTGCCAGGGGAACGGTGCAGGTGAAGGAGGGGGGGTAGGGGGTAGGAGTCCTCTCCGAGGCTGATTCCTCCAGGAGTGGGGGGGCGTAGGCAGGGACTGCCACCAGAACGGCCAAGGGGACAAGTTCTTCCGGTGGATACCAGAGTTTGGCGTGGACTCTCTGCACACGGTCCACAGCAGCCATGGCGGGAGGGACCTGGGGTGCTGGCGGG
>NW_008239321.1:13475-18246 GCF_000691975.1 Corvus brachyrhynchos | reverse complement strand
ATGGAGGGGACAATGCTTTCAGGGGGTCCCAGCCCTTCTCTTTCTTGTTTTCTCTCTTCTCCTTTTCTTGGGTCTCTGACAACTTAAAAATTCTTATCCCCTAGAGTCTGTTTCCCGCCCAGCATGAAGCGTACTTGCCTTCTTCTGTGTTAAAAGGTTCTTTTGAACTTATAAATACTTGTAAAGCTTGACAGATCCAAACTTCAAAAGAACCATATCTGGGCCAGAAAACATGGTCGGATCTTATTTCCTTCTCGGCCCAATCAAACATATAAAACTGTATCATTTTGACTTTGCTCTTTTTCTTTCTCTACATCCAAAAGTATTGCAGTTAGCTAACATAACTTCCAAAGAGCTTTCCTGGGGTATTTCCGCTGGCATGCCTCTATTCTCTTTTTTATTTCCTGACTCTTGCTTACTAGTTTTATGTCCCATTTTCTCAGAATCTTATCTGTCCTTCCCAGGCTTTTGTTTCCCACTTTTTTAATAAAAACCAACAAAACAAACAACTATTCAGACCCCACCACCTCTTTCTCCTTTCTTCTCCTAGAATACAAAAGTTCCCTCCTCTTAATAAAATATGCCTCTATGCAAAGGAAGCTAATGCTACTAGTGCTGCTCTCTCAGCAATGCTAATTGACATTAACTCAGCGCGACATGCAACACTGCAAAACAGGGCAGCCATTGACTTCTTGCTGTTGGCTCAAGGCCATGGATGCAAAGAATTTGACGGCATGTACCTTTTAATTTCAAATAGTTGGCTAATATTCACCCCTGGGCCCAATGTTCCAGGTTTCTTGGAGTAATCCTCAATTTAGCAGAATTAAGCCTAAATTTCTTGGATCCAACCCTCAATTCGACAGTCTCAAACCCCAAATTTCTTGGAGTAATCCTCAATTAGCAGAATTAAGCCCAGATTTCTTGGAATTTAATCCTCAATCCGGCAGTCTCAAAACCTAAATTTCTTGGAGTAATCCTCAATTTGGCAGAATTAAGTCCGGATTTCTTGGAATTTTTAGTCCTCAGTTCAGCAGTTTCAAAACCTAAATCTCTCGGATCCAATCCTCAACCTGGCTAATCTTTAGAGGCTCTTTTACTTTTTGTCTCGTTTCCTCGTGGTTTGTCCTAGGAAACTTTTGACTCCCCTCCTTCAAGGGATCCAATCCCTCCCCTGAAACCCTGTCCCAGTTAAACCGGGGGTTCTCCTTTTATCTTTTGCTTTGCCTCTTTACTGACTGCTTCCCTCGCGGGAGAGCAGAACCGCAGCCTCAGAGGCTCCACACTCGCTTTGCAGGTCTGGGGGCAAAGCCCGCCTCTCATGCACACATTTTCATCCCCCGTATTCCCCCAAAAAAAGAGGAAAGAAAAAATACTCACCTTTCTCTGAGTCTTCGTGCACAAGATTTTACATGTTTAACTGCTGCGGTATCTTAGGGAGCCTTTTCATTCCTTTCTTTTTGCTTTGTCTCCTCTCCTGTCCTCCAGGTGTTTGACCTGAAAACCCCCCTGACCACGCTGGGAAACACAAAGCGAGGCCGCCAAAAAGTGGGCAGGGGTGCCCCCCCGCTCTGGGTGCCCCAGGAGATCTCAGAGGTGACACCTTTTCCCCATACAGGCGACCAAACTGTGAAAAACAAGGTTTGCTCTTTGTAAAATTTTAAGAAAAGTTTAATAAAAGGGACAATTAGGAGACAATAGCAAAAAGGATAGTACGGCCGGGTGCTTTGGCAGAGCCAAAGGCACACCTCTACATCCAAAAGATCGTCTTTAAAAGTACATCTCTTATTGCATATTCATCACAATCATGCATGATTCATAAATTCTGTGGAGTTCCTATGTATCATCCCATCAGCCCTATGTTCCTCCTTGGCTCCATTCCGTCTCTACTCCCTCCATAAATTCTTCTCTCTCTGGTTTCTGGTTTTTCTTCTCTGATAAGATACTCTAGGAATGTGAAGACTTTCTCAGCCTATCTTTTTTAAATTGACTACATAAACAATAGACATTCTAGATCATGTATTACATTACAGAACCTAGGTAAAATTTTTCTAACATTAAGGAACATGAAAAAGCCAATATCACAATACATTCATAACAATTATGTAACATGCAAAAAGCCAACATCACAGTACATTCATAATAATTATGTAACATGCAAAAAGCCAACATCACAGTACATTTATAACATAACCAACCACCATACACCACGGTGCGGGCATGAGGCATTCACGTGGCACGCCTCACTTCCTCTATTCTAGCTGGGTCACTCTCCTGCAGTCCTCTTCTACTTAGGCTAAGTAACAGGCTGGAGCCATGATTTGACCACGCCTTCCCTTTACGAAGCTTTACCTATGGGTCACACTTCCCCCTTCTTTGTTTTTTAAGTGTTGCACAGCTAAAACTGTCTGTGCCAGTATGGCCATTATCTTATTAAGACTATTATTGATCATTTGTTGCACACAAGATAATATACATGGGATACATATCATAATCAGTAAGAGCACACACGGATAACTATGCCATACATTGCTAAGTGTTTAAACCATGTCCTGAAGCCGAAGCCAAGGTTGTCGAGCCATGAAGACACCCCCCACCAATCACCCTCATTATGTTGCTGTAACTGTTTAATGAGCTGCTTCAGATTATTGATAGTCTTATGAATAGACTCTGAATGATCACTTAAGTTCATGCAGCACATGCCGTCAAAATCATCGCATCCATGGCCTTGAGCCAACAGCAAGAAGTCAATGGCCTCTCTGTTTTGCAGTGTTGCATGTCACACCGATTTAACGTCCATTAGCACAGCTGAAAGAGCAGCACTGGTGGCATTAGCTTCCTTTGCAAGCCAGCAGCCAAGCTTATTTAAAGAAGCCAAGGCATGAGCAGTACCAATTGCTGGTACTAAACTGGCAGAGATGCGCTCTGCTGCGTTCTAGAAAGCTACCGTCGGATTGCACTTCTCGTTAAGAACCTGTGTGCTGCACCTAACTCGATGCTGTGCTGCAACAATTAGAGCAGTCCAATTTGGATGAAACAAGGTTAGTTGACTAATGGTGCAAGGTCCGCCAACAGCTGTGCCTGGTATACCTTTCCAGACATGCTCCCCGCATATTAAGAACAGGTCCTAGGGGAGAGCAACAGCGCTGATGCCAGATGTCAGTTGACTTTCCAAGGTCTGATTACACCACAAGGAAGCATTGCTGAAAATACCTTTAGGAGAGACATCAAAGTTAACACTGTTCATATAAACACCAAATGTACCATCAATGTAAAAGCACAGCAAAGTGCGCAAAGTCCCTAGGGTATCTAGTTCTTGTGGCTGCGAGGGCAAAGCTGGAAAGTCATGCATCCTTCTCAAATCTTTATACCATGTCTCATCCTGTCCTGTCCTGTCTTCCACCAGGGGTCCTGGCACCACCACATAGGCTGCAATATACCTGGGGCCGTGTAGTTTTGGTGCACGCTTTCATTATACAGCTTACCAAAGTGTTTCTTGTCAATGGGTACCCCTACCAAGCACATGAGAAAAGGATCACTAGCAGTTGTCATACAGATGCACATAGCATCGGCGTGCATAGCGGGTACGACACTCGGATTGCCTTTGCCAATCAGGATGATACAACAAATGGTCGCATACACCACGAAGGAACCCATTTCATGTGGTGACCTGTGGAGACACAAGCATAACCCCTTCCCCATGTTAACAAGTCTAAAGGTCCTGCCCACTGCCCTGTTCCTGGGTCCTTCACCATCACTGGAGGCCTGGGATGAGCCTTTGTATCAAAAGAATATTTCCTTTTGCATGCTGTTTGGCCAGCTTCATCTCAATTCAGGAAATTGAGAACATACAGGGCTTTTGCTAACCTATCATGTGGGCGCTCCAACTCCCCCTTCTTTTGTTTTTGAAGCATTGTTTTCAGTGTTCTGTAAGCACGTTCAACAATTGCCTGACGAGTGGGAGAGTGAGGGATACCCATGCTGTGGGAGATACCCCATTGCTGTAAGAACTGGCGAGTCCACTCAGAAGCATAAGCAGGGCCATTGTCAGTCTTTATAGTGTCTGGGAGGCCCAAAGTAGCAAAGCATGGGAGCCAGTGTTGAGTAACATCATGAACCTTTTCTCCTGTTTGGGCAGTTGCCATGAAAAAACATGAGAAAGTGTCAACAGTTAAATGAGCATACTTTAAGTGATCAAATTCTGGAACATGAGTAGCATCAGTTTTCGAGACAGAATTAGCAGTTAGGCCTCGAGGACTGACGCCTTCTGCTAAAGGAGCAGGAGGAATTCCACGGCAAGAGGGGCAGGAAAGCAGAATGTCTCGAGCTTGTGAGGCAGTCAATTGGAATTGCTTTCATAAAGAGCATGCATTCTGATGAAAGAAGTCATGACACAGCTTAGCCTGAGCAAACTTACTAGGCACAACATTTGTCATGACAATAAGATCAGCACAAGTTATTACCTTCCATGATAGGTCCAGGTAAACCTGTATGAGAATGGACACGAAGCACATAAAAGTCATGCTTTGTTGTTAATCAAAAGCCACAGTGTACACAGCTCTGCAAATAAAATTAGGTTATCAACATAGCGGAAGTATGAAGATTCCAAACGAACAACTATATCAGCGGCATATGCAGAATCACTTACAATGTTGAGTGGTTCCTGTGTGTCTCGGTTTTGAAAGACAGGTGTCTGCTAAGGAAGGCAGAGGCCCCCCTTGAAGTGGCAGATATAACCCCTTTTCCCTCCAAGTTATTATATTTTGAAATCAAG
>NW_008239321.1:11301-13096 GCF_000691975.1 Corvus brachyrhynchos | reverse complement strand
CTCCCCTTTTTGTCTTTCTTAAGTACAGCTATTTGTCCCCTAGCAACATGCATATGGGAGAAAATTCCTTTAACAGGAAAACCTAAGACTAAACTAAAACCCCAACACTGTGAAAACAACTGAAAAGCATAGCAGATAGCGGCTAACTCTAGGATTTGCACTGAAGCATTTTGCACTGTCAGAACCCTTTTATGCCATTGGGCAGTCACCCTCACACCATACTACTGCAGCTTTGCTGGTTCTGCTGGATGTGTCTGTAAAAACTGTCATTCCATTGACAGGAATCATGCTGCAGCAGCATTTTGCATGTAAGGGGAGGCTACCCACCTCTGTCCACAGGTGATGTGAAGGGCAGTGGATAGACAATTGTCCTGAAAAGTCTGCAAGTGCAATCTGAAAGTTAGTGTCCTCTGACAACAACCATGGCAAGTTTTCTTTGTTTGCAGGTACATGTGGATCATGGCCATTGAGCTTGCAGCGGCTTGCGGCCTTTCATGATTAGCTGCGCAAACATGTCATGGATAGTCCATACAGTTTTTGTTGCCGTGTGATCTAGTGCATCTACTATAGCTGTGGTCAGCTTTTTCTGTTCTTGCTTGTCCCTGTTATTACACACTCTCCAGGCTTCTCCCATTAATGCTTCCAGGTCTCCGCTTGCAGGTTAGCTCAATTTTTGAAGCTTAAATCTGATGTCTGGGCTTGATTGCCCTAACATTGGAGAAACTAACTGCTGCTTTCCCATGTCTGATGAGGGGTCTCGGGTTGTGTATTTCTGCAAGGCTGCACAGAGTTTGTCTACAAAGGCAGTAGGAGACTTCTGGCATCCTTGTTTAACTAGAAATATCATGGACCAATTTACTGCTTGTGGGATAGCATTTTCCAATCCAATTTTTATCTGATTTTGGTATTTAACTAGCAGTGCATAATCTCTTTCATCGTTTGGATTCCAGCTGTGATTAGAGGTGGGGAACGCCTGTTCTACGGTCCCTTGTAAAGCTCCACTAGCAATTTGCCCTTCTACATGCACTTTAGCTGCTTTTATTACTAGTTCCTTCTCTGTTTCTGTAAGCCCCGACAGCATTAAATCAACGTCACCCCAGTCAGGATCTTGGTTTCTTACAATTAATTCAAACCTTTTTGCAACTTTTTCGGGGTCTTCTCTGTAATTTCTAACTTCTTCTCTCCAGCTATTGAGATCACTAGTGGAAAAGGGAACTTACACTTGCATTGCTTCTCCCCCAGGGCCTATTACTTCTCTCAGAGGGGCTATCAGAGGCAAAGGTTATTTTTGCTTTACTTCTCGGCCGTGCTGTTATTGGAGTCCCCGAACTTGTTCCCTCCCCAGGATCATCTATCTCATCTTCGCTAGTGCTTGGGCTGGATGAGGGGTGAGCTGTGGATACAAAAATGCTGTTAGCAAGACATTTTCCTGCTTCTTTATAAGCCCGCGAGATACTTTTCTCTCTCACAAAGATAGTAGCAGAGTTCTATAAACACCTGTGACCTTGCAAAGCCTTGTTTATGGTACAGTAGAAAAATAGTTTGACAATGGAGATCTGTCTCGGTTTTGAAAGACAGGTGTCTGCTAAGGAAGGCAGAGGCCCCCCTTGAAGTGGCAGATATAACCCCTTTTCCCTCCAAGTTATTATATTTTGAAATCAAGGGCCTTTAGGCAAAGATGTGGGAAATAGGAATAACAGTTCTTTACTATATATATATATATATATATATATGTATATAACCAGTCAAACAAAACAACAACAACTATGGCAGTAACAGCAATCACAAACCCAGT
>NW_008239321.1:7212-11187 GCF_000691975.1 Corvus brachyrhynchos | reverse complement strand
GACGAGATGTATCCAGATGGGAGAACCCCACGGAGGCCCAGGCAGGCAGGGCGAGCAGGGCTACAGCGTAGCGAAAGCTCGAAGCAGCAGCGGAGCAGGGCAGCCACAGCTCGGTCTCCAGCAGGGCAGGGAAAGCGGCTTTTGGGGTCCCGGCGTTGTTTCCAGCAGGAAGAAAGAACGGCCAAAAAGAAAGAAGCAGCAGCTCCTTTCTCTGCAGCTTCTCTCCCCGGACGCTCAGAGCGAACTGACCCCACACCCAGGTGTAGACAAAGGAGTAGCCAGGCCCGCCCCACTCCCCTTTTTGTCTTTCTTAAGTACAGCTATTTGTCCCCTAGCAACATGCATATGGGAGAAAATTCCTTTAACAGGAAAAAAACTAAGACTAAACTAAAACCCCAACAATATTTTAGGATTTTAGCCAATCACCCCAAGGGGTGGCTGATCCTTTGTCCAATTAGACTATGAAGAAAAAAGTCTATAAAAGAGTTTGTGAAATAATTAAATCAATCAATCTTGCTGTACAATTCCTGCCTGTTGGATCTCTCCTCTCCTCCCTACCACTGCAGGATACTGTAATAGCGAGCGGTTGGAGGAGAGTGCGCAGCAGACCTTGAATAGCTCGATTGTAAATCCTGAACATCTATAAAGCTGTCTCTTTCATGCTTATCTGCTAACTTCAAACACTTCTGGCCTATACTGCAGGCAGAACAACATTTCTTCAGTTTCTGTTTACTGTCTTTTTCTAATGCTAAACAAAAGGATCCTCTGGAGCCAAATTTATGCCACTTTCCCTTTGCCACTCAGGTTTACTTCTCAGAATAAAAACCATGTTGGCATAAATTACTTCACACCACTTTTGCTGTCTCCTTAAAAACAACATTAACTGCAACAAGGTATCATAATGTAATGTTCCATTTATTCGCCATTTTTTTTCCAACTCTAATTTGTACAGGGGCCGCCACTGGTTAGGGGAGTTAATTAAATCTGCTTTTCTTTTAGTTGCTCCTGGTCTATCTCCTAATTCTTTCCAGTGTGCTAGTATACATCCTAACGGGCTTTTCTTTACTACTTCTTTGCTACTCGCAGACCCCATTTTACTCTTGGCTTTCTCCACTCCCCACCGAAATGTTTTTTTGACAACTCCACAACCACTTGTCAATTTTCTCCTTAACTTCTTAAATCTTGGAAGTCTCTAACGGCCTTCCACACATCAATTTTACAACTCTTAAAACTGCTCGAAAGTCACCGTACCGACATGACCTTTCTTACACCAATTTTACAACTCTTAAAACCACTCAAAAGTCACTGTACCAACACGGCCTTCTACACATCAATTTTACAACTCCTAAAACCACTCAAAAGTCACCATACCAATATGACCTTCCACACACAAAACAAGGAATTGGGGTCTTATAAATGAAAGGAATGAAGCAGGGTATTAGAACAGGATGGGGCATGGATTAAAATTCTTAATAAAGCAAACCATAAAAAAACTTCTGGAAAACACTCAAACAGTAACAGCTGTAAAGGCACCAACGCAGACAGTGAAAACTTTTAGCAGACACACAGCAGCCAGTAATAGTTGTTAGTACACACACAGAAAAGAAACACTGATTTTATACAAATTACACAAAACAATACATATAGCGATCAGACTTAAGATTTTTTAAAGCCAAGGCCAACAATAATAAAAAGTCATCAGACTTCCTTTGGGGCCTCTAACCCCTTGTCTTGGGGGTGACTTTATGATGTGTATCCGATATCGCTGGCCTATGCCCAGAAATTAATTTTGTGCCTTTCTATGCTTTTAAACTGAGCCTGAGAGGGAGGAGAGAAAAAAAACCCCGAGCAAAACTTTCAAAGCAGTATGCAGTTTGTTTTCATGTTTCAAGGACACACAGATATACACACAGACTCCTTTTGCTTCTAACAGCAGCGGCAGGAGCAGGAGGAAGCGCTCTGCTTGCTTTTTTTTTCCAGCCAGCTTTCGGCCAGTTTTTCAGCTCCTTTTCCTCTGGAGAGTTGAACTTTGTTTTCCTGGGACTCCGATTTTCCCCTTCTTCTCTGCTGGACAGTTTCAACATCAGAATACATTGGGAGGACTTTTCACTGAGGCCTTGGCCCTGGAGGTGGGCCCACCACCCCATCCCAGCTCCAACGAGGGGAAGAGAGAGACTACGGAAGGACTCTGAAATTTTCCCAGGTTTTCTCTCAGAAGAGTGAGAGGTTTTATTATTTAGCATTATTATCCTTTTCCTGTGTGTTTGTTAAAGAAATAGTTTTTATCTCTTTCACTTTCCTTCGAGGAAAATTTATTTTTTCCTGAACCTGGTGGGGGAGGGGTGGTTGTAACCTGCCTTCTCTCAGGGGATATATTTCCAAATTTGTCCAAACCAGCACATGCCTTGGTACCTTTTTTTGGGATTTTAACCCCCCCTTTTTTCTTCTGGGGCCTCCAATCCCTTTGTATCCCTTCAGGAATTCTTCCTGTGATAGTGCACCCAGCATATGTTGTCACGTATGTCTTACGGGAGCTTCTTAACCAAACAAACCAAGAACATTTTAAATCAAGTTACAAATACCTTGAATTTTTGCAGTCAGCCGGTCCTTCTCTGCCCCCGCAGAGAGCCAGTGAAGCGCAGAGTCCCTCCGAGAAAATCTCGGGGCATGACAAGGGAGTCCCCAGCTTCCACGGATCCTGCAGCCAGGCAGAGAAGTCCTGCCACGGTAGGTTTCTGCAGAGTGATGCCCGAAAGATAGGCTGGAAATAAATTCCCATAGACCGATGTCTACAGAGCAGGTATTTGTTTATTGCAGTGGTGGTGGTGAGGGGGACTTTTCCTCCTAACTCACCCGCCTTTGTCAAGTGCTGTGGTATATTTATACAGTAAATTTTGTTTAATGCTTCTCTGTCATTACAACATCATCACATACGCGCTGGAACTAATTTACGTAGCATGATCCCATGGTTATTAGATAATTCTTTGCACTGTGCTTGTGCTTCCCCAGTTCGGGGGTCTTCGGGGGTCTTTGATGAAGGCTTCTAAAGTCTTCTTTGCACTTGAACTTTTCAACTTTGTCTTCGGGGCATGCGTAGTTACGGTGCTCCTTGGTCCATCTGGTCTTAACTGGCCTAAATTCTTTGTTTTGTGGCTAATTGGCTTTGTGCCTGCCAATTTCTCATTAGTACTACACTTATCTACTTCTAAAACTATACACCTGGTAAGTTGTTTTGGTTTTTTTTCCCCTCTCTTTTTGTCTATTCCACATTTAAGCAACTAGTTTACTATATACTAGCAATTACATTGTACAAAAAAAAGTTACTCATATCAGGTTATATGGGGTATCAAAAGTTATGATTCAGGTTATATAAGCATCAGGTTATATAGGTATAGAAGTTATGATTCAGGCTACATAAGTAAAAGCTATGATTCAGGCTATGTAAGTATAGAAGGCTATGCTTCATGTTATATTGATATTCTTGAGGTTATATTGAAAAAAAAGTCATGATTTAGGTTATAATGATATTAGGTTACACAGATATCTTATAACCCAAGTTATATAAGCACTTTGTAACTTTGACCGAAGTTAGATAGACATCAGGAGGATGCAGGTGGATTTTGTGCTCACTCATGGCATGCAGATGGACAGTAAAGCCTGAGCCAGTGCCCATCCCCAGCTTGTGTCCGGCTGTGTTATCAGGGCGGAAAAAAATTGGGAGCGGCCCCAGTGCTGCTTCTCATCCTGGTTGGGCATGCAGCTGCTGGGAGACGTGTGCGTCCTGATGCCCTCACTCGCCCCCCCACCCGTGGACAAGATTTGGGGCACTTTGAAGCCATTTTAGGGGTGAATTAGGCCGGTTCAGGGAGGGCAAGGGGACAATTTGAGAGGCTTTCTGGGGTGTCCCTGTTTTGCCCCCCACCCCAAATCTGTCCCCTCTATTGGTACTCCCTGCACCGGCCCTACCGGGTCCCT
>NW_008239321.1:5699-6107 GCF_000691975.1 Corvus brachyrhynchos | reverse complement strand
CTCCTCCAGCTGCCGGGGGAGCAGCAACTGCCAGCCACCTGCTCCTGCAGCCAAGGGCCCAGTGGGACACTGGGGGGGTGTTGGGGTTTTAAGAGATCTAGTTTTTTTCTGTTAAAGGAATTTTCCCCCATTCTGTTACTAAGACGATAAATTGCCAGGTACTTAGGAGAAGACAAGGGGGCCTGGCCACTTCTTTTGTTTCACCTGGGTGTGGGTTCAGTTCGCTCTCAGCGTCCGGAGAGAGAAGCTGCAGAGAAAGGAGCTGCTGTTTCCTTTTTTTTCAGCCATTTTTCTTTTCTGCTGGAAACAACGCCGGGATCCCAAAGCCGTTTTCCCTGCCCTGCTGGAGGCCGGGCTGTGGCCGCCCTGCCCCGCTGCTGCTTCGAGCTTTCGACGCACTGTAGCGCT
>NW_008239321.1:0-5486 GCF_000691975.1 Corvus brachyrhynchos | reverse complement strand
GGGCGGACCGCCCCCCGGGGGAAAACGCCCTGACAGCCGAGAAGGCTGGGACTGGGTTTGTGTTTGCTGTTACTGCCATAGTTGTTGTTGTTTCGTTTGACTGGTTTTATATATATATATATATAGAGTAAAGAACTGTTATTCCTATTTCCCACATCTTTGCCTAAAGGCCCTTGATTTCAAAATTATAATAACTCAGAGGGAAAGGGGTTATATCTGCCACTTCAAGGGAGGCTTCTGCCTTCCGTAGCAGACACCTGTCTTTCAAAACCAAGACAGGGGGCTTGTGGAAGCCAGTGGCCATTGTGACACAGAGGGGCCGTACAGAACCCACAACTGCGTTGTGAGCCCGTGGCACCCAGGAGACCCTTTGTGACCGTGTGGAAGTACACAGGACCCTGGCTCCACTGTGACACCAGAGAAGCTCAGGCAACCCTGGGTCTGGCTGTGTTATCAGGGTGGGAGAAATTTGGGAGGAGCCCCAGTACTGCTTCTCATCCTGGCTGGGCACACAGCTGCTGGGAGATGTGTGCGTCCTGATGCCCTCACTCGCCCCCCCACCCGTGGACAAGATTTGGGGCACTTTGAAGCCATTTTAGGGGTGAATTAGGCCGGTTCAGGGAGGGCAAGGGGACAATTTGAGATGCTTTCTGGGGTGTCCCTGTTTTGCCCCCCACCCCAAATCTGTCCCCTCTATTGGTAGTCCCTGCACCAGCCCTACCGGGTCCCTTCTGTGCCCCCCAAAAGCCCTCACGGAGGGGGATGGACCCTGAATATCTGTTGTGCCATGTATATGGGAAGCCCCTCCCCTGTTACCCACCCCCCTCCATCCTTGTCCCTGCGGCCTTGCAGCCGCCAAAGGGGACCAGGCTGAAACAAGGAGGGGACTCCCGGCCAGTGCAGTGTGAAGGGGTTCACTTTCAAACAAACGTGGGGTTGTAAAGTGGACTTTGCCACCGCAACAGGGACATAAGTCAATGATGTTTGAAAAGCAGCCATAAAACATAGCCCCTTTAGTTTGTTGGACTGTTGCAAGTCTGCAAAGCTCTGTTGACAGGTCATTGGAAGTAGCTGTTGGAATCTAACTGCAGTTTGAACTTCATCGGTCAGCATCACCAGGAGGCTTAATGGTTTAGGTTGAGAGGTGGTGCATGTTTTTTTCAGAGTAATGGCCCAATGAAGAGCAGTGTTGATTGCCATGACTGCCATTGTACCCTTCAAGAGAAATGGGCTAGGCTTAGCACTGTGTGAGAATTCCTGGTTCATTCTATCAGAACTCCCTTGGTTCTGTTGGCTTGGTTTAACAGCTGGAGCAAAGGTACAGCAGTTCCTAGGGCAGAAGCAGAAGATACCCAAAGCTCTGGACTTCATTGTCCTTCAGCACAGCGTAATTGAGTGTAGTCTAATTGGAGGAGTCCTGAGCACCAGTGATATAAGATTTTTCTGAAGTTCTTAGTGCTGTCAAAACAAGAAAGAAGGAAGGTGATGAAGATGAAATCCTTTCCTCCTAAATCTGTCTATGCAACAACTTCAGGGGTAGTTGTACTGTGTACTCACCTATTTTAGCACTGAAAGGATATTGGAGTACTTAAAGAGATGTCTCCTATGGAGTACTAGAAAACTGCCATAACGGTAACATGTTTTCATACAGTAGTTTGAGTAGTTTGAGGAGTAATATATGTACAATCTTGGATGTTTAATCCTGCTGGCTCAAGAGCCACTGTTGAGCTTTTCTGTTTTAAATCCAGTCTTAGAGCTCTGCAGGGATCCCTGCAGCATGACATTGTGACAAGGTGATTCATGTATAAACCTTAGATGCTTTCCTTATATCTTCAACCAGCTTTGAAAATCAATGATTATCTTGCATGTTGCAACTTGAGAGTCACGGCAAAGGTTTCACCAAACATTTTGGAATATCATGCTACAGCTTTCATTCCTATGGAAATAGCATTGAGCATATTGCTGGCAAAATGCTGAAAGAATGAGCCAAACCCAATACCCTTTAATGGGAAGGATGGAAAAAATTTAGACGTGTTTATTTGAACTAAAATTACTGTGGACCAAGCCTAAATGTACTTCACACTAAATTCTTAGAACTGATTTTAAGGAAAGGAGGAATGTATGAGCTGCTTGTGTTTCAGTTCACTTGTAATCCTGGTCCTTCTCATTTCCTTTTCATTGTAAAACATTTCTCAGGCTCAGTGTGCAGATGTGCAATCGGTTCTGTGTGTCCGTGTAACTCAAGTAGTCAGGATCAGATGGGTTTCTGCAGTAAAAGGATACAATGGAACGGGAATATGGCCTAGAGTGGAAACTCCTGTGATTTTGCTCCTCTCAAAACATTTCTCCTCTCAAAATGGATCTCTGTAGCAAACTTGACACATTCTTCTACTCCGAAACCTGGGGTGTTTATTAGGTGACAGTGCTGTTCCTGCTGTGCACCTTTGCACCTGGCTCACAGACCATTTTCACACAGCCATGGTCCAGAATGTGGGCAGACAAAAACCCAGCAGTTTTCTCTTGCCTACTTGACTTTTCAAGTTCTTATTATGTGATTATTGCATTACTTTTGTCCATGATATCTGAAATAATTTACCATGCATTTTGAATACAGTGCAAATACATATTTTACTCCTAGAAATCTGAAAGTGAGTTATATTTAATAGTAGTTTGTGAGCAGTGTGGCAATCAAGCCTTAAATATGCCAATCAAGCTTGTAAATAACCCATATTATCAGTCAATCTCTTCAATATATTCATGTCTTTATATGTGAATTTATTCCTATATAATAGAAAACTCAGAGCAGTGGCAAAGCAGGGGTGGGGGCAGGGCAGCGGTGGCCTGGCTCTGAGCAGGGCAGGGAAAGGCAGGCTCGGGATCCTGGAGTTTTTCCCCTGAGGCACCCAAGCAGATGGTGAGAAGTCCCTCTTTTAGCGAAGGTAGGGTGTTAAGGTCCCAATGCAATGGCCACTTTTACGAGCAGAGCTGCACTCATGGTAGAAGAAAGGCAGCAGGAGACAGAACCCCGCAGCGGTGACGAATTCTCCCCACAGCCACCACAGTCTCCCTTTCCCTCCAAATGCCAAGAGCACAAGAGCTGGGGGCTGCACCCAATCCCGTTTTCCCAGTCCAAAGCTCTCGGTATCTCTGCCCTCCACGAGAAACCCCCAGGTAAAGAGAAAGTAGACAGCTGCAACCCCTCCCCTGAGCTGTGACAACGTCTTTGTCCCTCTTAAGTATCCAATGGTGATTGTCTCCTAGCAACACACACGGGGGACAACTCCTTAAGAAAAAATAAACCAAAAAAAACCAAACCAAAAGGAGAACTCCTAAAACTCCAACATAAAGGTGAGTGTCACTTTCCTTCTCAGCTACACGTAAAAGCACATGCTCTCAGTGTTAGGGAAACCCAACAGTGGTTCCACTTCAAACCAGTGTATGTGCCAGGACAGAAAGCTTTCACTGACCTTGCCTTGCCTTTTACTTGCATCCTTTCCTCTTCAGAGCACGCACTGAAGCTATGCACTTTGCTTCTCAGCTGAGTGTATTGTCATATTGCCGGAATCTCCTTCTCACACAGACAAACTGCTTCTGCCAAAACATGCCGATGCTACGCGCTTTCCTTCTCAGCTATTCGCACCATCACATTCTGTGTCCCGCTTGCAGTCTGAATCTAAACCCAGAAGTTCTGCCTACACCTCGCACACGCAGATGTGCAAGGACGAAAAAGTTGCTCGGACCTTGCCGCTTACACTCGAAAATGTCCATTCCCTCCGCAATGAAATGACAGCTTTCTTTGCTTTACATCCTGCAAACTTCACATGCACACGAACGTGCGTGCGCGCACACACACACACACACTGGAGCTATGCACTTCCTTTCTTTCTCAGCTGAACTAACCCATCCCCCACCTTGACTTTCTCTACCACTTTTCTCTTGGCCTTGTCACGCATGGACAACAGATGTCTTTCCTCTTAAGACACCCATGGTGTTGCCTACCCCTCCCTTACATTGCCTTGCCTTTCCTGCCCAACATTGCATTTCCTTGTCATTCCTGACCATTCCTTTCCTTTGCCTTCCTGACCTATCCATGTCCTTCCCTTGCCCTTCTTACCAATCCAGTTCCTTTCATTGACTCGCACACCCATCCTGCACCAGACCTCCCATTTGTCCAGGTCCAACCTTTCATTTCCTTCTCCTAGGACTCTCATTGCCTTGCCTGCCTCTCCTTTGTCTTGCCTTGCAAAGCCACCACTTGCCTTGCCTTGCCCTTGAAGGCATTCCTTGCCTTGCATTACATTGCTTGCCTCTCCTCCACCTGCTATTCAAGATCCGTCTTTTTGTGGAATTTCTTCAAATTGCCTTGCCCTGCCTGCCCCTCCTAGGACTCTCAAGGCCTTCACATACCTCCAGTGTTTCAGGAGCATGTGAATGGAAGCCCAGAGGAGGCCACATGCAAGCACACCTGTCTGTCCTGGCAGCTTTTTCTGGCACCTATCCTTGCATGTCTTCAGTTTTGGACAGGCAATCCATATTTTTGCACTTGGCGTCCAGGACTACAATGACAGCTCTTTTGCATACCAAGGAAAGCAGGGAGCCCTAGTCTTTTAGGTGCAGATTAGAGACGGCCCATGCGAGATCAAGGCCAGACAGAGCAGTGGTACTGGCCGCTTTTGTGTACCAGCAGTCCTTGAACATACCTGTCACTTGCCTTGCCCTGGCAACCCACCTGTTTCCTTGCCTTGCCCTGCCAACCCTCCTTAGCTATGCCCCACCCTTGACCTGCTTACTTCTTTTCTCCAGGGCCTTTCCTTACCAGGCCTACATCTCCTTGGCATTTCCTTGCCTTTCCTGCCCCCTTCCTTTACTTTGCCTTGCTTCCCCACACCTTGCATTGCCTTGCTGTCCGGTCTGCAGCCTTCCCTCGGCCTGCCTTCCCTCTACTGCCTTGCATGGACTTGCTCACCCATCCCCCACCTGACTTCCCTTTGCATTTCTCCAGGTCCAGCCTCTCATTTCCTTCTCCTTCTAGGACTCTCACTGCATTGCCTACCTCTCCCTTGTGCGGTGCAGAGCCACCACTTGCCTTGCCTTGCCCCTGAAACCCTCTCTTACCTCCCATTACCTTGCTCACCCCTCCCCCACATGGAATTCAAGACCCCTTTTCTCCTGGCATTTCCCAGCCTTGCCTTGCCCTTTCTGCTCCCCCAAGGACTCCCAAGGCTCTCATATATCCCTAGTGTTTCAGGAGCATGTGAGAAGAAGCCCAGGCAAGGTTCTGTTTGTCTTTCTGGGCAGCTTTTGTCTGGGACCAATCCTTGCATGCCTTGAATTTTGGACAGGCTATTCACATTTTGGCCTTGGCATCCAGGACCACAATGAGAGTTCTTTTGCATACAAAGTAAAGCAGCTAGCCCAAGTCTTTTAGGTGCAGAGTAGACATGTGAGATCAAGGCCACAGAGAACACTTGGTCCTGGCCACTTTT
>NW_008239320.1:0-666 GCF_000691975.1 Corvus brachyrhynchos | reverse complement strand
TCCAGCAACAGTGAGTGATTCCCTTTCCATACACTCAGTGTTGCTCAGCATTGGGTTAAGCTTTGGCAGCTGCCAACACCAGGACTTTGGAAGGGTCATAAGTGGGATCTGGCTCTGCTGTAAGGGCATATCCTGCTCTCCTCTTCCTCTCCCCATCTTGCCTTCTCTGATTTTCCCTTTAATTCTGAGAGCCACTGCAAGGGAAATTGTGGATACTTGCATGATCTGAGTGTTTCCACATTCATTCACTGAATCAAGATGTGAGCTGGGGGGACTGCTCAGTTTCTGGGGTGGTCCCTGCACAGGACAGGGACACTCAGAATGGCCTGCCTTCCTCTGGCAGGTAGCAATCCCTTGACCAAAGCAGTGCTTCCTCTCAGACCTAAGTGGTTGTTCTTGAACCCTTTCTACCATGTACTTCCCTCCTGAAACTGCCCTTTCCACTTTTTGACTCCCCTCTTCCAGAATCAGCCATTCCCCTCTGGATCTGGATCCTGCACTGTGTCCTCACCTTGCTCCTCCTCTCATCTGCCCCCATCATCACCCTCATCCTGGAGAGGCGGAGCCCCTGGGCCACTGGGGCTGCCCAGCCTGGACACATCCCCATCCCCAAGGCCTATCATGGTGTCGCGTAGTGGTAGGGAGAAGAAGAGAGATCCAACAGGC
>NW_008239319.1:0-473 GCF_000691975.1 Corvus brachyrhynchos | reverse complement strand
GGCCAATTCATGATTATTTCCAAGATCCCAGGGTGATTAGGGTTTCCAGTACGGGCGTGCTGTGTAATCAAGGCAATCCACTTACTCCATGTGGCGTCAGTGGCGTGATGTGTGGAGGGAACCTTTCCTTTGAACATCCAACCCAACACGGGTAGTCAGGGTGCCAGGAAGAGTTGTGCTTCTGTGCCACTTACCTCTGAGAAGGTTTGAACTCCTTCATAAGCTGCCAGGATTTCCTTTTCTGTTGGGATATAGTTGGCTTCAGACCCTCTGTAGCTTCAGCTCCAGAATCCAAGTGGTCGGCCCTAAGTCTCACCAGGTGCCTTCTGCCAGAGGCTCTGTTGTGGATTAGCACAGCTTGGGTTTTAGTTAAGGAGAACTCCACCAGCCACGGAAGTGATTTTTTTACAAGGGACCTCAGACAGCTTCTTCTAGACCCAACAGAACCGATCAACTGGCTAGTTTGAATATTG
>NW_008239318.1:40659-40963 GCF_000691975.1 Corvus brachyrhynchos | reverse complement strand
TCCCCCAGCTAGAGAGAGAGGGTACACCCCACCAGCTGTTTTTCCTGTGTGAGCATGGGGAAGACATGAAAAGGTGGGATGGGAAACCCACCTCTGTCCTGGCAGCGCGGGTGCGTGAACTCAAGGAGGGAGACACTAACTGTGGGCATTCCGCTAAGGTGAAAGTAGCCTCAGCCTCCCATGACCGAGCTGCCAGGTACTACAGAAGGGAGGATAATATGTCAGATCCCCTTGAAGGGACCTCAATCATGTACACCCAGGGAAAGAATGATAACCAGGGCTAGAGGGGCCCTGCCTCTAGACA
>NW_008239318.1:39464-39904 GCF_000691975.1 Corvus brachyrhynchos | reverse complement strand
GTGGATATAATCTGAGATTCTGAACACCAGAGACAACCTTCCCACTGGATTTCCAGAGGACAGGAGCTACATAGCCGCCACTGGACCTTCTGAGGAGGAGCAGACCCTTTTTCTACAGGATCACGGCTTCAGGAGGACTGCAGCCACCATTCTACCAGACTGCTACCACCCCCCTGACTAACAGGGTGCCAGGTTGTATCCTGACTCTGTCAGTTTGAACCAGTGTTATCCGCCTTTATTTTTTTTTTCTCCCCCTCCTTTTATTTCCCTATTAAATTGTTTTTCTGACTTGATGTCTCCCACTAGTTTGTTTTCAAAGTAGTACACCCATCCACAAGATGATCCATGAGCTGGAGAGCCAAGAAGTGGTCAGCAAGACCCACTCACCCTTCAATAGTCCCATCTGGCCTGTGCGCAAGTCTGACGGGGAATGGCGATTG
>NW_008239318.1:35375-39085 GCF_000691975.1 Corvus brachyrhynchos | reverse complement strand
CCTTGGGAATGACAAATCCTGGTTTGAGAGGAGAAACAAGGGGTGAGCGCCTTGGCCTGGGGGTTCCTCCTGCCCAGGCCCACCTATGGAATTCTCCGGGGCTTTTGTGTCTATAAAAACCCCAAACCACCACGATTCAGCCCAAAAAACCCTCCCAGCACTTCCCCCTCCCTGATCTCTCCGCTTGGGGTTCTGAGGGTCTCCTTTCCCTGGGCTCATCGTGGTCCTGTGGCTCCTGGGGTTCCCCCTCTCTGGGGTCCCACTCAGCGATGATCCAGGGGGTTTTGCGGTTCCCAGGGGTCCCTTCTCCCCTGATTCTCTGCTGCAGGTTTCCAGCGATCCCAGGGGTCCACCCTTAGCCAGGCTCACCCCATCTCCAGGCTGCCGGGGGTCCCCCAGCTCCGGGCTCGCCCCTCTCCCCTCACCCCACCCTGGGGCTCCCGGCGTTCCCCTCCACCGCTCTCCCAGGGGGTCCCCAAGACCAATGTCCCCCTCCCACCCCCACACCGGGATGGAGCCCCCAAAATATCCCCCGAAGGGCCATTTGCGGCTCAGCTTTGGGGTCCCGCAGGATCCAAACATCGCCCCCCCTCCCCTGCCCCAAAATGAAACCCTCCCAGGGACCCACAAAGAGATTTGGGGCTCCATTCTGGAAGCTGTGAGCTCCAAACACCCCCCAAGAGAAAACACCACTCGGGGAGCCTGTCACGATCTGCTAATACAAGTGAGGGTCGTGATGGTTCGTTCATCCATCTCAGAGTGTAAAAGGACACAAGAGATTTCAGTTTTAATCAGAACAGTGCACCTTTATTAAGTGCCCACAACACGATAATACGACAGAGGAGAGAGAGAGATAAAGAAAACAAAGTAAAAAGAGTAGAGAGGAAGAAGGGGAGGAATAGCTACCAACAGATGGACAAAGTCCTTGTGGTCTCCTGCCAATAGATTCGTGTTCTTTCCGTGGGGAGATCTCATCTCGGTTAATTTAGAAAGTCCCTTTATAGCCCTTTTCAGAAGTGAGGGGCAGCTGGCCAAGAGCTGGGGAAACCTCCAGCCGTTGTTATGGGGCCCGTTGCTTTGGGAAGCACGTACAGGACAGGTGTACAGGACTGATGCCATGAAGATTTTTGCCTTTTCTTTTATACCCCTGTTATACCTTTTTACAACTTCTGTATTCCTAGTGCTTTTTGCCTACATTCTTGGACTTGTTTGTCAAGCTAAGAGACTAAACATTTTAGAAGCTTCGTAGCTAGGGATCCGTGTGCCCCAGACCCCAAGGTCCTCTCCAGAACACTCTCCAGAACACATTCTGTAAACTAAGATAGAACCATCCAGGGGAAGGTTCCTTGGGGAGGGGGGCTCACTTGAGCCTCTCACTGGGGAATTTTTGATAGATATGCTAATTAGTAAAACCTATAATGTTATACCAGATCCTTTGGGGGTGGGTATTTTTGCGGGGTGCATTTCAGTGCATTTGACCTGGACGTGTGCACCTAAGGATCCTTAAAATAAATACCAAGGTAAAATCCCTTTTCCCCTTCTAACCCTGTATGACTCTTGATTTTAAGACCAGGAAAAGGCATCAACGCCTCAAAAGCAACGCACTCTGTCCTTGTCCTAAAGGTCTGTTGAGCCCCGTGGGGATGAAATGGACGGAGGAGTCTAAGATAGTTACTGTACATGCGTTGATGAGATCCAAGCCCAAGCTGCCGGAGGTGGCTGGTTTCAAGGCTGAAACGCTCCTGCTGCTGCTGAGGGGGTTGGCTGAGAGATTTGTGTCTGCATGCGGGGCCGACCCGCGCTCTGTTTCGCGTTTCCCAGAATTGGTTTGTCGTCAATATCATATTTAGAGTGGCACTGATTAGCAAAATATGGCCCTTTTCAGCAGAGCGGGCAAATGCCGGGTTTTTTAGACTCTGTTCCCTTTAAGGCATAGCAGTCTTTCTTAAGGTGGCCCAGTTCTCCACAGCCAAAACAAGTATGTCCCGCGGGACCGGGAGCCACCTTAAAAGCAGCAAAAGCAGCAGCCATGGCTTCATATTTCTGCTCTGACACTGTACCGTGTCGTAAATCAAGTCCTTCCGGATGGGAGAGAATTTACTGAAAGTCCTTGCAAGGAGTTTAAAAGATAAATTGAGACTTTTCCTTTAGTTTCAATGCTTCCAGATAGTTGTTTATTAAGTCTTATCAGAGGAACAGAGCCACTAGCGTGACTCAGGTACAGCATAGAAGACAGAAAAGCAGGAGTGAGTGCTAATTATCAAGATTTACACAGTCTTTTAAAGATATTTTAACCAATAGTTACTGAAAACGTACATTATTTTTACTTTCCTACCAATTATTCAGTAACACGACTAGGAACTGCGGAATTTTCTATCCAATCATTCCAAACTACTTTTACTGCAGAATATGGAGTAGTAGAAGAAGAAGAAGGTTTAGAGAACAACAACTATCCTCCATTTTGATATTTTTTACTCTTATCTATGTACTACAAAGAGAAGCCTAAAACCTCTAAATTTTTCACCCTGTGACAATCTTACATAGTAGTCTATCACCTAATTCACACCACTGTATTTTCTAGTTGTTGTCTGACTGTTGGCAATTTTTTCCAAGGTTTGAAGCTAAAACACTGTTGTTCAGGGGGGTAAGAACCCTTAAAAACAGGCAGAGAAATATTCTCGGCACTCTGGGTTCCTACAATGCTCCACCATTCCGATACGATTGCAAGCTTCAACCATTTCTATAATTCTGGGGTTTTTAAGTGGCCTTAAGACATTCTGACAATCCAAATCCGAATTCTCAACCACCAATTTCAAAAGAATAACATCGCGGGCCTCTCAATGTGATACTTGTCTCTCTAACGCCTGTTGCAATTGATCTATAAACTGCATGTAGGACTCTTTCGGCCCCTGGGTTATGGATGTAAAGGACTTTTGCTGCTTGCCAACATTGGGGACTTTCATGAAAGCACAATATGCATCATCTTTAATATCACTTAGGGCGTCGAGTGGGATATCCTGTGCTTGGGCTTCTGGTGTGGAGTGCTGGTCCGTTCCCATGAGGTGGTCAAATGTTAAAGTTGCAAGCTGTTGATTTGCATTCCCCGTGTAAGTTTGCAATCTAGCTTCTAACAACCTCCTCCACTCTGCTTCCCAAAGTGCATACTGTGTAGGCAAAAGGAGCAGCTGGGAAAGCGATTTTAAATTGTGGGGGGTCATAACATAAGAATTGAGCACAGTAGAAAGCATATTGGTAAAATAAGGAGAGGAAATACCATAATCAGTCACGCAACATCTTAATTCCTTAATAACTGAAAAAGATAGTCCTTCCCATGCTGGTGGTCTCTGGCCGTGATAGATCACTGGTGCTACTATAGCTTGAGCTATGTCTAAGTGGCCAGATTCCAAGACTCTTTGTTTCAACTTGCCCCAGTTGTTATGCAAATTAGAGAGATTTAGATCAGGCTCCTTCTCAGGATCTACAGATTCAGAATCAAAGAGATCGTCTCCAAATTCCGAATCCCCATCAGAAGTGGCAAATTGCATTGTGGAAGCCCATGTCGGAGCACTGGTGGCTTGTGTTCCCATGGGTGGCAGAGGAACAAAAGATGGCAGGGATTCTCCTGCGGTACTTTGGCAGGGAGTTGCAGCTGGCGGGGGGGGCAGATTGGGAAGGGCTGCACAGCGGGTGGGGCCGCAGATGAGGCAGGG
>NW_008239318.1:32660-35333 GCF_000691975.1 Corvus brachyrhynchos | reverse complement strand
GGGGCAGTGCAGACGGAACGGGGGAGCTGCGGCCAGAACAAGTGGCAGGAGCCAACTTTTCCTTGGTAGCTTCCTGAGCTTTAAGTCTCTAAAATTGGTCTCCAAACAGGTAACAATTCAGCTACTAATTTGTCACCTTTAGTTGCTTTGTCCCAAAGTCTCACCCCCACACGATCCCATAGTTCCGCTGAAAAAGCCGTGCTAGGACTTTAATGTGTGATTCAGCCCAGCGCAAAATCAGCTTAAGAGAGGAAGAAGCAACCGACTTCCCTTGCTTCTCCAAAAGTTTAGACATAAGTTCATAAATGTGCTTCTCTTCTGAGGACATATTACCGCCCATGTTCCCCACAGCTCACCTTCAAAACCTGAAGGGATTGATCAGCCGAATTCCCACTTCCTTTCAGTGACACTTCAAGTTCTGTGGGGCACCTCGGCCGGATACCAGATAGGCAATTTGTCATATTCCTCGCACAGGTACACCATTTGCGGAGATTAAAGAGACACGGACTCTGCTGGTTGTTGCAAGCAAAGCTGGTTTATTGTACAAGTTACCAGCATTTTATAGTTTACGACTTCTGGGCAGATCCATAGGCTCAAACCCTCCTGCCCCATTCCCATAGCAACACTATCAAGTCCTTGCAGATTCCTTCTTGTGACAGCAGTGTCCTGGCTAATCATCTTTTTGCGCCAGAGGCTCAGGTTATGGCATCCTGTTCCTCCAGTGTTTTGCCTCTTGTTCTTGCCTTGGGCTTTGTTTTGTCTCTGCTTCTCCTTCTTGCCTTTTTATCTGTCCCATGGCTTTCGCAGCACCAAGGCTAGAAGGTCTTCACAACTCTCAGCTTTCATCTCTCTCTGGCTCCTGTCACTACGTAGCCTCTTTTATACAGTTTCTTAGCTGTTTACATAGTTTTAAAGCACAACAAACTTGATTCAATCAATCACCATACACCACAATGTGAACACGATAGCCACGCAGCATGATTTTCTACCTCTAATTCAGCTATGCCTCTTTCCCACAGTCTTTCTCTAGCAGAAGTAACAGGCCTGAGCCATGATTTTACAAAGGCAACAAGGCCTCCATTTTATAAGGTTTTACCTATATGCCACAGGGGACCACATTTTGTAGCCCAGGTAGTGCAGGGAGTGAGTCATTTATTAGGAATACAATGGCAACTACATATACCATACAGGCCACAGGCAAGTGGACAAGTAGAAAAGATGAATCATTTAATAAAGCAACAATTAGCCAAAATTTGTCAAGAAACTAATTTATATTGGTATCAGGCTCTGCCCATGGCTTTGCTAAGAATTAGAGTAAAACCACGGCTTAAGGAAAAACTAAGTCCTTTTGAAATTCTGTATGGAAGTCCCTATGGAACAAATGTGATTCATAATGACAGTGTGGCTCTGGTAGGGCAAAGCTACTTAATAGATTATGAAAAACATTCAGGTCAAAAATTGCAATCAATACGCACTACAGCTGTTAATTGTCAACCACCGCCACCTGATAAAGCCTTTCATAATGTGAAACCAGGGGATTGGGTTTATGTTAAGTCTCTTTCAGGGGATCCACTCCAGGAGAAATGGGAAGGACCTTATCAGACACTGCTGACCACTCATACAGCAATTAAAGTACAAGGAAAACCGACTTGGATCCATTATACAAGGACCAAACCTGCACCAAAACCAGAGTGGGAGTCAAGAAGAACAGGACCCCTGTGCCTTAAAATATGAAAAACCAACAAAACCTGATTTGGACCATATTAGTAACATTGGTAATTGGGGTGGGCATTTGGGACCAAAATACATACCTTCCATTGCTCAAAGGTGTTGTTGAGAATTTTAATCTAACTGATTGCTGGATATGTTCCCAGCTGCCTGAAAATTCTGCTGGAGGCTTTCCTTTGGTTGGGGCAACATTCCCTAATACAACATAAATCCATGCTGCACTTAGTACTACAAGCCTTTCACATTATGTCACCATATCCCTAGATCAACTTCAGTGGAAATTAGAGCTTGAAGAGCCCATAAATGAGTCCTTGCTGGTACTCTGTGTGCAGGGGTTCTGGGAGGAATCTATACCTAAAAACTCAGGAGGAAATGAGACAGACTCCAAATGCGGGAACTTAACATTTATAAGGGAGTTATCCTAACTGCTCAGAATTTTGGACCTATGGGGGAGCTAATATGTGGAATAGGAATCAAACAAGATGAGGACCAAAGCCCGAGGGTTGGCCAGTGCCCCCAGGACAGGGTTGGTATTGGATATGTGGACTCAGTGCCTATAAAGTTTTACTCTTGGGATGGCAAGACCACTGTGCGATAGGACCAGTATTTCCCCACATTAATGTTGTTTCTCAACTACAAGACTTACTCTGAACTTTTATATGAAGGGCCAAAAGGACATCAAACCCCTTGACAGATAGACCCACTGGATTTCACAGCTTTACCAGATGGTTTATACCCAGACTCGGAGTAAGTGAACTAGAGAAATCAATAGTGAATTTTTCCGCTACTGTAGAAACCATATGTCTTGGGGTGACCTTATGATGTGTATCCCATATCGCTGCCTATGCCCAGAAATTAATTTTTGTGCCTTTCTATGCCTCTAAACTGAGCCTGAAAGGGGGAAGGAAGAAACTGAGCAAAACTTTCTCAAAGCAGTTTGCAGCT
>NW_008239318.1:30052-32345 GCF_000691975.1 Corvus brachyrhynchos | reverse complement strand
ACAGGCCACAAGCAAGTAGACAAGTAAAAAAGATGAATCACTTAATAAAGCAACAATTAGCCAAAATTTGTCAAAAGACTAATTTATATTGGTATCAGGCTCTGCCCATGGCTTTGCTAAGCATTTAGGTCAAAAATGACAATCAATACCCACTACAGTTGTTCATTGTCAACCACCACCACCTGATAAACTCTTTCATAATATGAATCCAAAAGACTGGGTTTATATTAAGTCTCTTTCAGGAAATCCGCTCCAGGAAAAATGGGAAGGACCTTACAATTTGGGACAAAACACAAACATTGCATCAGATTACCTTAGATAACACTTCTTGGAAGTTTAAAGAAGATAAACTTAGAGCATGGTTACCCAACTTATCCTGGCTTAAACAATTGTTTGTAATAGTTATTTGTGTTATTACATTGTTATTTACAGTTTGTATTAGTAGTTATTGTTGTATGATTTTATGTACTTGGAATCCCGATGCTTATGCTCAATGGCAAAAGCACAAACTTAGAAACAAGATAGAGAAGGGTACTTATTTTCAAGACATGCAAGATTTGTAAAGAATTAGAAATGATCAAGAAAAAGGGGGGATTGAAAGGAGTTGATCAATAGTTAACTCATGTAAGCATGAGTTAACTATTAAGAGTCAGCAAATATTAATCACAAGCCTAAGAAGCAGGATGCACCTTAGCCTTGTCAGGATAAGAGAAACAGAATGCACGTTGTCAAGATAAGAGGAACAGAACCTATTGAAACCGGCATGAACCAGCCAACGAAGGACTGCCCATGCTTCAGAAAGAAAGGTGAAAAGTGCAGAATGGGGAAGACTGCCGGCCTTCATTGGAATGACTCCTGAGGAAGACTCAGAGCCTTCCTCAGTGCGACCACCAGAGTACATTGCACTTGCGCGTCACGTATGCTAATGATATTAATGACTTCTGAGAAGTAATTTGTATAACCACTCCTACCCCAAGGAATGTAATGAATATGCATGAAATGTAACTGTATATTGTGCTGTGTAAAGTGCTGAGCATGGGTGTTAGGAGGAGAGACCCCCCACGCATCCAGGGCTGAATAAAGCAAATGCCCACTTCTCTGTCTCTGAAGTGTCTCTAGGCTTGGTTTGGAGCGAATCAAGATGTATCAGAAATTCAGATGTAGCTGGAACTGCAGGGTGTCCTAGCAGGGCAGGGGGTGCGAGTTACAGTGTGGCAAAGAAACCTCGGAGCAGTGGCAGAGAAACGGCGGGGACTGGGCAGTAGCCACCCAGCTCCCGAACATGGCTGAGAGGCTCCCTTGGAGGGGAAGGGGGCTTGGGGATCCCGAGGTTTCCCCTGAGGCAGTCGAGCAGATGGTGAAGGGTGCTTTGTTTGGTGAGGTAGGGTGTTAATAAGGTCCCAGTGCAATGGCTGCTCTTACAAGCAAAGGCTCGCCTATGGCAGGAGAAAAAGCAGGATGAGGCTGGGCTCCAGCAGCAGCAGTGAATTTCCCCCCCCTGCTCTGCCAGGCAGCAGCTCATCTGTCCTCCTCTGAAGCTGAGAGAGCAAGACAGAGCTAGCAGCTGCCCCAGCCCCTTTTTTCCTGGCCCAATTCTCGAGGTATCTCTTCCCCTCTGAGAGAAACCCTCAGATAAGAGAAGTGCAGCCAGATGCCCTCCTCCCCTGAGCGTGGCAACAGCTTTTGTCTCTCTTAAGTACCCGGTAGTTATTGTTCCTTAGCAACAAAATGGGGGAAAATTCCCTAACCTCCAACAGTACACGATATGGCAAAAATTGGAAGTGGTACACTAATTCTACAAGTTTTATAATATTAGTTGATTAGTATACCTATAGTATATTGTCCAATTAGAAGGTTAGTTGTGAAAAGAAATGAGATAGTGTAGTGGTTTGGCCCAAAATACTCATTACTGTTTACCTTCTGTGAGATAAGAATTAGGAGAAAAGCAAAGCAGGCACCAAACTTGAAGGAATATAAAGAAGTTTATTAATAGACTGTCGTGGGTTCGGTTTGTAACCGGGCAGAAACACCAATTTAGTGTAGTGGTTTGGTCTAAAATACTCATTACTGGTTTGTGGGATATGCCCAGCCACTGCCCTGGAGGGATGTCTGCTGAGATAAAAGATTTTGCAATGGCCCAGCAGGACTCCCTGGAAAGGCAACTACTTTTGGGTCATGGCGAGGAAAGGTAGACCCACAATCCTTTGGGAGACCCTATGCAGATCATTCTGTAACCCATTGGTCTGTCCCAGACCCTCTGTAATCCATTGGTCCCCTTGCTGATCCCCTGTAT
>NW_008239318.1:26716-28465 GCF_000691975.1 Corvus brachyrhynchos | reverse complement strand
GAAAGAAAAAAAGGGGGGTTTACATTAGAAGGGGGTCTGTATTAAGCAATTCGGGAAGTCTGTACCTCTCAAGTACCTCAGCCACTGGGGAAAGAGAGAGGGAAATGCAGCCGGGAAATTAGGATAAATAGGAGGCTGCGTCCTCTAACAATTTGAGAGATCCCAGGGGAAATGCCCCATGGCCTCTCCCTTTATTCAAATAAAGTAACAGGACTCCTCTGTCTCCTTTTTGGACATAAACCTCTGGTGTTTATGGATTAATTTTCCTGACGGTTAGGTAATAATTCCCGGGGTCCTGCCCCACTGGAAGTGGTCCAGAGGCTTCTTTGCCCCACTTTTGTTATGTCTGTTGAGGAAGGGGCAGTCAATAACTAACTCATGTAAGCACAAGTTAACTATTGGGAGACAGCAAATGTTAGTTCAGACAGCAGATGTTAATTACAAAACCTAAGAAGCTGAATTCACCCTAATCTTGTCAAGATAGGGGGGACAAGGATTATCTCAGAGACCGCTGAATCATTCCTCAACGGACTACGCATGCCCAGGGAGAAAGGTGAAAAGTGCACTGTGAGGAAGACTACTGACCTTCATCAGAAAGACCCCCGAGGAAGAGGAGACGCCTTCCTCAGCGCGACCACCAGGACACACAGTGCATTCGTGACCCATATGCTAATGATATCAATGACTTCTGAGAAATAATTTGCATAACCGCGCCTGTCCCAAGGAATGTCATGAATATTCATAATTTAACCCATAATACTGTGTTGTAGGGAGCACCGGTGTGTGTGTTTGGAGGACCGATCCCCACACACCTGGCGTGCCGAATAAAGCAAATACCCACTTCTCTGACTCTGTCTCTGAAGTGTCTCCTGGCCCGGTTTCGGAGCGATTCATCTGGCACCCCGAGATGGGACCCTCTCTGCCCGGCTGCTGGATCCACGGGTAAGCAGACCTCCCAGTCGCGACCCTGAATTTTCAGGGGGAGCTCAGCTGTCCTTTGGCTCACAGCGGGGGCAGACAAGGACCATCTGCACCAAATTAAGGTATTTGCTATTCCTTTTAAACACAGAAATACCTGCAGGTCCAGGGTTCGAGTCCCTGAGGGTGGGTTGAAAGTCCCGAGGAAGACTGGGTCTCCCAAAATTAGTCCTGGGCAAGAGGAAAAGTACTTTTAAAGGGGTTGGACCCCCCGGGGTTGGACCCCCCTGTGAAAGGTACCTTTAAGGGGCTGGACCCCGCTGTCATGTGCTATTGTACTGCTATCTTTTGTTTTGTCTGTTGCTACTCTGCTGCTGTGTGAATGAGAGTGGATGAGACGTGCTGTCAAAGTACGAAGCGAGTGAGGGGCTCTATCTGTGGTTCCGTACCCCGGCGATGGGCTCAGCCAGAGAAAAGTGAAGCGTTTGGCAAAGAGTGAATGAGTATAAATCATATAAACCGTTGGTTTGGAATTCAACCTTACTGTCCGAAGGGGAGGTGGATTTTTAGATGGGAAAGATTTTAGTTACTGAATTGAGAACACCCAGGCCCCAATGCTTTTCTAATATAGCCCCAGCTAATTTCCCTTTTGAAATCCCGTGCCTAGTGTGGAAACAGTTGTGAAGCCTGGGTTTTGTGTACATGTATTAGAAAGTGGTATTGTCTATTAGAAAGAGTGAACAGTGTCCAAGTTGCTGGAGGAGAGAGCTTGGTATTAGACAAGAGTGGCAGAGCATGGCTTTGTGGAAGGAAGGAGTTGGTTCTCTGGTT
>NW_008239318.1:18110-19951 GCF_000691975.1 Corvus brachyrhynchos | reverse complement strand
AGTGCAAAACCTACAAAACTCATGAGATAAAGACAGTTCAATACAGAAAGCAAAAGCTATGCACACCAGCAAAGCAAAACAAGGGATTAATTCACTGCTTCCCATGGGCACACAGGTGTTTACATCCCCAGGAGAGCAAGGCCTCAGCACAGTTACTTGGAAAGACAAACACCATCACTCCAAATGGTCCCTCCCTCCTTCTTCTCCCCACATTATATAGTGGACATGATGCCATATGGTGTGGAATTTCACCTTGGTCAGTTGGGTGTGCCTCCTCCCACCCTCCCATATCCCATGCCAACATGCCAGTAGGAAAAGCAGAGGCGGCCTTGGCTCTGTGCAAGCCCTGCTCAACAACAACAAAAGCATCTCTACATTATCAGCCTGTGTTCAGCACAAATCCAATACACAACCCCACACCAGCTACTGTGAAGAAAATTACTCCAGCACAGAGGCATGTCAAATTAAGCCTATCAAGTCTATCAAGCAAGTCTATTAAAATAATTCACTATCCTTTTTTCATGTGCATAAGCATCAGTCAAACACATATCCTAAACTCTACCCATGTAGTGGGGGATTTGGCTGAGATTTTCTCATGGTGTAAATCCTTTGGCATACTTGCAGTTGTCAAGGTGATAAAGTTGACAGTATTTCAGTGAGTATGCTTGTTGTGATGCATGAAATTGTCAAAACTGCAATGGTCATGCAGTAAATGAAAGTATAATTCATTTTATTGGCTTTTTCATTGGTAATAAAGATTAGGGTTAGAGAATTACTCTTGTCCTCAAGCCCACTGGACCTTTTGAAGATTTCTGGTGGATTACACATTGAACAATACTTTTTGTTACTAAAAATGTGAAGATGCTAACTTGCAAGGTGCTGAGATTAATGGTATTGAAAAGTATCTTCACTGCTGAGCTGCAATAGGTGCTTTAAATACATGTTATTAATTACTAGTAATTATTATATCTCACTGCTTTTAATAAATGGTCAAGTATTTATCAGTATACTAATAAGACATATGTGTATTGTCAGCATGTAAAACTTAAAACTCTACTGCCAAAAAGAAAAATATGAGTTTAGTAGAATACGATTACTTTATACAAGTGCTCAATGAATAATTATCTTACTGGGCAGCTGAATGACTTGCGTTTATCTTTCTAAAAAATACAATCCATTCACATACTCCAAACAGATGTGAAAAAAAAAAAGCTTTGATAAATACAGAAAAATTAAGTGATATTTTAACACTTTCTGACAAAACTCATTTCTGCAGTCTCCAATAATTTTTGCTGAATTTGTGGAAGAATTTTATTTGACATTCAAAATGGTTTGATATTGTATCAGTGCTAACTATTAATGTACCTCTTCAGATCATGTGGCAATTTGTGTTCATGTAATTGGAGGAACAAAAACACTCCCAAATATACATTATTCCTCAAAAGATGAACTGTTCAGCACTGGTAAAGATTGGTGAGGAAGAGAAGCTCTCTGTAGGTCACTAGTATTTGTTGAAGTTAGTGAAATGATATCATTAAAACAGAATGTCCAGGTTTGTAAGGACCCAGAAAGAAGTACATAGTGTCTGTCTGTGATAGTGAATTCACACGGAATCACAGAATCACAGAATCACCAGGTTAGAACAGACCTCTAAGATCATTGAGTCCAACCCATGTCCTAACACCTCAACTAAACCATGGCACTCTGATGCCTTTTCCTGGTCTTAAAATCAAGAGTCATACACGGTTAGAAGGGGAAAAGGGATTTTACCTTGGTATTTATTTTAAGGATCCTTAGGTGTACACGTCCAGGTCATATGCATCGAGATGCACCCCCCCGCT
>NW_008239318.1:16315-18052 GCF_000691975.1 Corvus brachyrhynchos | reverse complement strand
CAAAGATTCCCCAATGAGAGGCTCAAGTGAGCCCCCCTCCCCAAGGAGCCTTCCCCTGGATGGTTCTATCTTAGTTTACAGAATGTGTTCTGGAGAGGACCTTGGGGTCTGGGGCACACTGATCCCTAGCTACGAAGCTTCTAAAATGTTTAGTCTCTTAGCTTGACAAACAAGTCCAAGAATGTAGGCAAAAAGCACCAGGAATACAGAAGCTGTAAAAAGGTATAACAGGGGTATAAAAGAAAAGGCAAAAATCTTCATGGCATCATTCCCACTAATAACCTGGGGCAAAGGGTTTGCTTGTGTCTCTACAGGTATGGGACCTAGGTGGCTTCCTGCAAGCAGAAAGAAGCTGACAACTCCACAAGTAGAGAAGAGAGTACGCAGATGTGGACTTCACCGAGACGATCACCCATACCTGCAATCTCTTATTTTTATTGTTGAAATTGTGAACTTTGGGTTTTATGTCAACATAAAAACTGTGAGAAGAAAAATATTGAAAAGCTATTTTGGCAAATAATCCTTATTTCTCTATTTAAAGAAGGTACAAAGTATCTTTGGGCCTCATTAAGTGAAAGTAAAACAAAATTGGAAAAATACAAAAAATATTCTTAAAAATTCGTTTAGAGATTGAGATTTGAGAAGGAGTCTTTTGCCAAGAGAACTTTCAAGAAACATGAAATTTAATCAAATGTTAAGTTTGTTGTTTGCTCTGTTTTGTTTGTTTTTAATAGTGCATCTTTGCCAGTTGATCAACCTAAGACCAATGTTTGGGTGACTTTAGCTAATGCTTTAGGGTTGGATACTCTATGTCTGTCTACCACAACTCCAGAAAATCCATTTTCAACTTGTCTAGTCAATGTTCAAATAGAGAATTGGCCAATACCAGAAAAAATTGACAGAGCCCTTCGAGGTACCTTTGCAGGATCAAAAGTTTGGGAATACTATACCCCAGTAAACACATGGGAATGGTGGACTCCCTATCTTCCTAAAACCTCTGATGTACCCCAAGAATTAGAAATCCTTGGTTCTGTAAAAGTAAAATTGTGTTGAGTTCCATTCTACAAACACTAATTAATCAATGATGAGAGATGTTTCTCCATATCACCCTGTCTATAAGAACCACTCCTTCTGGTGTAATAGTACTTTTGTAGTTTCATCTGCACCTAGCTCTATTCCTCTGCAATTACCAAGAGGAATGTTTTTTGTATGTGGAGACAGAGCATGGCCAGCTATCCCTTCAAACATTAAGGGTGGTCCGTGTACTTTGGGAGAGCTTACATTATTTACTCCTAATATGAAGACAATTGCCAACGTGAGACACAGACAAAAAAGATCCGTTCCGCATCAATATGGACCAGAGTGCAAAGATGATTTTACCCCATGGGGCTATGGAAAAAGGCTTGTAACATCTCTTCTTATGCCACCAGTTGCCTCAGTAGTTGCATTAAAGCAGTTGGATCGGTTGGGATGTTGGCTGAATAAACAATCTAATGCCACATCCCTCACATTAAGTGGCCTTTTAGCAGATGTCAAAGATGTGAGGCATGCAACTTTACAAAATAGAGCAGCCATTGATTTTCTTCTGTTGTCCCATGGACATGGATACAAAGACTTTGAAGGGATGTGCTGTATGAATCTGTCTGATCACTCAGAATCTATTCATAAGAGCATACAACAACTTAAAGAGGGTGTGTCGAAAATAAGAATCGATGATGGAACTTGGCTGGATAATTT
>NW_008239318.1:10440-11810 GCF_000691975.1 Corvus brachyrhynchos | reverse complement strand
GTTGTGCGTTCACTCTCCCTGCCAGAAACAGGGAAGGGCCTGCTTCTCAATATGAGTGGACAGTACTTCCACAAGGAATGAAGAACAGTCCCACCTTGTGCCAGATGTATGTTGATGCTGCACTGAAACCGGTTCGAGTGCAGTGGCCGAAAGACATCATTTATCATTATATGGACGATATACTGATCGCTCAGCCAGACCCAATCACCCCCCAGCAAGAGCTCCTCCTCACCAATCAGTTGAACCGGTATGGTTTGATTGTTGCGCCCGAAAAGGTTCAACGTACACCTGTTTGGAAGTACCTGGGGTGGAATATCACTGAGGCACAAATCAGGCCACAGAAGGTGACAATTCAAACCAATCTCAAAACCCTGAAAGATGCACAAAAACTCTTGGGTGACCTGCAGTGGCTGCGGCCAGTTGTTGGCATCAGTAATGAGGATCTGGAGGTGCTGCGGCCCCTGCTGAAAGGGACGGATCCTTCCTCGCCTGTTCAGCCCACACCAGAGCAGGTGGATACTATCCAGCGTATCAGTACTGTTATTGCAGACAGAGCAGTTGATCGAATGGACGCTGATATTCCAGTCGACTTTACTGTCCTCCACGGAGAGAGTCAACTTATTGGTGCACTGACTCAGTGCAAAAAGAAAAAGGGGGAGCAAGTTAGGGTGCTGGAGTGAATGTTCACAAGCCTACAGCCCAAAACAACATTGCAACCGAAAATCGACAATGTGGCAGAATTGATACAGAAAGGACGCAACCGTATAATACAAGTCACTGGGCAAGAGCCAGGAAGGATCTACTTGCCAATGAAAAGAAATGAGCTTGAGTGGTATCTGCAATATTCTCAAGCCTTGCAAATTAGCATGTTAAGCAATGCCCAGCAAATTGAAGTACAACCACTCAAGGCCCCGGTACTGAAATGGATGACACAGCATACATGGATTCAGATTCCCAAAAGGAGCAAGCACCCACTACAAGAAGCAGTAACAGTGTTCACCGACGCCAGAAAGAAGTCCCGACGAGCAGCTGCAACGTGGCAAGTTCAAGGACAATGGTGTCACCAGATACTAGAGGCTGAACCTAGAGATTCCTTGCAGACCCTTGAATTAGCCGCAGTGGTCTGGGCTTTCAAGCAATGGCTGACTGTTAAGCTTAATGTAGTGACACTCATTATATGTTGCTGGCATCGTAGAACGAATAGAGGATGCTAGGATAAAAGACATAAGCAACAGACGCCTGTTTGAACTACTGCGCCAGCTCCAAGCAGCCATTGGTCAGAGAACGTGTGCCTATGCTATAATACACGTTAGGAGTCATCAATGGACAGAGGGCCTGGGCGAAGGGAATGCCTATGCAGATCAGTTAGT
>NW_008239318.1:7730-9763 GCF_000691975.1 Corvus brachyrhynchos | reverse complement strand
CAGGAGGCAAGGAAACACTGCCCCACCTGGTTTCAACAGCTCATGAGGATGGTAACAGAATACACTGCAACCCAGGACATTACCCCAGCAGGACCTCTGTGGGTACCCAGCTGCTGGACTCGTGCTGCAACAGAGCCTGCAGTGAACAGCGCCGACCCTGGATCCTGAAGCGCATCAACGTGAGGAGGAAAGGCTGAAAAGGGCTGTTGTGCCCTATGTATATAGACTGCAAACCTTACTTGGGATAAGAGCTCACTTTCTATCACCAGAAAGATTAGTAGAGTTGCTTGCATATGATCCATTTGAGCCAGGTATAAATCCTGTTCCCCGGTTTAGTAAAAAACAAAGAGATTGTTTTAGCTGTAGTAGTGTGAACTGTAGAGCTTGGGTTAAAATATTTTGTGGTTGTTGTAATAGAAGAATTTGGGTATACCAAAGAACCTTAGTCCCTTGCTGCACCAGCTGCTGGCACGACCGAGAGAATTGGTTCCAAGCCTTGTAAAATTATACTGGCTGCTCGGTCGAACAATCTTTGCCTCTAATTAAAAGCATAGCTACACGACAACGCTTGTTGATTGTGTGGCAGTGTCAGCAAGGTATAAAGTGGTTAGAAGAGTTTAAAAGGACCTGCATATTAGACCTACAGTGTGGAAAGGAAGTTAGCATTCCTGTCTCACATGAAGTGTTAGAAAATGAGTGGAATGCACAAAACTGCAGGTGGAAAAATATTAAGTTGTCTCGGTCTAATACTTATCGTTTCTAATGCTTGCCTGGTACCCAGCTCCCAAGCATGGGTCCCAGTGCAGCCCAAGACGAATATTTGGGTTACTCTGGCTAACCTAACCAAACAGAGTACTATCTGCCTATCTCTTTCTTCTCCCGGGAATCCATTTTCCACTTGTTTAGTAGGATTGCCAACAGATGCTTGGCCATGTCCGACCCGTATCCCGACCTGTAATGTGACTAATTCATCTGTCACAGTCAACAATTGGGATCGGTGGGTACCCTACTTACCTATTGCCCCTGCTGAAACGCAAGAGCTAGAGTTACTAGGATCTGTAAAAGCAGATGCCTGTGTTGTGTTTAATTGGACAAGTGAGTCATGCATACAAGAAAACTGCAAGATGAATAAACATCTCTGAAACAGCTATCAAGAATCTGTCTGTCCATATATATTTCCTTTCCACGGGACGCCTGGTTTGGTATATGCATGTTGCAGGATCCCCACTGCAACATACCTGTAATGTGACTAATTCACTTGTCACAGTCAACAATTGGGATCGGTGGGTACCCTACTTACCTATTGCCCCAGCTGAACCACAAGAGCTAGAGTTACTAGGATCTGTAAAAGCAGATGCCTGTGTTGTGTTTAATTGGACAAGTGAGTCATGCATACAAGAAAACTGCAAGATGCCTCCCACTAATGTAAACTCCAGTCTACCAGTGTATCGCAATAGTTCCATTTGGTGCAATTACACTGCTACAAAGCTGTCCATATCTACTAACTCTCCTTTAGCTTTGCCATCTGGTTGCTTTTTGATTTGCAGTGATCGAGCATGGTCAGGAATTCCTTCTCGCTTAAGAGGTGGACCATGTACAATTGGCAGATTGTTGTTGCTAACACCAAATACATCAACAATATTGCAAATGACCCAACATCACGGGGTAAAGCGTATGGCTCATCAGTTTACAGCTGAATGCTGAAATGATGTTAAATTTTGGTCCCCACCAGCCATAATAAGTGAGTCTTTTTTAGCACCTGGAGTTGCTTCTGCCGGAGCCTTGAGTATATTAAACAAGCTAGGCTGTTGGCTTGCTAAGCAAACTAATGCAACGTCAAAAGCATTATCAGAGCTTTTAGTAGATGTAGATTCAGTGAGGCATGCTACCTTGCAAAACCGAGCTGCGATTGAATTTCTGTTGTTAGCTCATGGACATGGTTGCGAAGATTTTGATGGAATGTGCTGTATGAATTTGTCCGATCACTCCCAATTGATTCACAAGCAGATAAGTGAGTTACATCAATTAACCAC
>NW_008239318.1:4631-7371 GCF_000691975.1 Corvus brachyrhynchos | reverse complement strand
ATGTGCTGACCATGAGAAGGGAGGAAAAACTTTGATCTCTCAAGACAAAACATAAAGCTTGCCAAATGTAGTCTTTTATCTAACCCAATTATGTAGAAGTAAGAATGTGCCTTTGTAAGTTTAAACTAATTAAAGAACTGATAAGCCTGTATACTTTCACACTATATAAGTGCCTTTGTATTGCTAATAAACGAAGCTTGTTTACCAATCACATTGATTGTCTGCATGGCTTCCCCCACCCGAAGTCCGCAGTATAATAGAAGCATTTGTGTGTACGTGACATGAGAAATTATTGGTCAAGACACGGCTGCATTGCAGTGACAGAGTATTCAAAGGTGATAGATCATAAAGTCAAAACAAAGTTTCATTTTAAGTGCCTATTGGATTAGAAAGTTATAAATTGCTGTGTAGCCCTTTGTCTTGTGACTATTTCTTCTTATGGCAACTTATATAGCTCTCCTGTGCACGCCTCTGGGACTGATGCTTGTTTGTTATTTTAAGTAATAAATCGTGTATAACTGCGATAGTCCCATCTCTTTAATAAGAACTCTGACGACGATGAAGTGGCACTAAATTAGGCACTAATACCTGCCCTCAATCTCTGCCCACCGTATGGATGGTGTTTTGTGGCACCGTGGGAACTCTTGGGGGAGAAGATTGGACTATGCAATAGGTGTCCCTTTGTTCAAGAACCATAGTGGGTTGTTACAGGAAACGGTGACAGTAACTGTACCGTTTATGTTCACAGTCTGAACCTCAGTAAGGATAAAAAGTTCACGTGGTCCACGCACAGGATCTCCCCTGATCAGAATGTCTGTAGTCCTGTCCAAAAATCCAATCTGTCCCACAGTTATCGTGTGCAGTGTATTGCCCTCAAAGTGGAAAGAAAGCTCACTCATCAAGAGATGATGAGTCTCTGCTCGCTTACAGTTCTGAGGTCCATCCTTCAGGCTGGAAGCATGGTGGAGGGAAACAGCTCGATGCTTGGTGTCCTTGCGTGGGACTGTTCTGAGCTCTAATGCCCGTTTCCCGAATGTTTCTGGTGATGGTGTTTGCATGTGGGACAGTCTGGGGGGACAGACTTGGAATCCTTGTTATTATCCTTTGGTTCAGGGCAATTTTTAACCAGATGTTTAAAGCTTCCACAACTGAAGCATCTTGGCTTCTCTCTCTGTATCTTATCTGAAGCTGCCTGTGCTTCCACCACCCCTTTTGAAACTGCTTGGGCGATAGTCACCTCAGGGGAGATGAATTTGGTGCAGGCCTCGATCATTTGGTCAGTGGTAGCAGCTGGATCCAAAGAAAAACCCCGGAGGATTTTTTTACAACTCTCATTTGCATTTGCAATGGCCGATACACAGATCAATTCTTACTGGGCTTCCAAATTCTCAACTTGCTTTTCGACTGACTCGTTAAGTCTGTCAATGAATTTTATAAAAGATTCATCGACTGCCTGCTTTATGGTGGAAAAATTATGAGGGGGTGGAGTCACTAGGCATCAGAAACAAAGCTCTTTCAGCTAGCCGTTTAATATCTCCCAGGACTACTCCAGTAAGCTGCTGTGCCTGATCCTGGGGCCGTTCTAGAATCCCCTCACCTCAAAGCAGGTCTAATGCCAAATTCGGTCTGTTGGGATCCCTCTAATAGCTTTGGAGGAGGTCCTGTAAAAGCTTTTTACAAGTCCTCTCCCACAGCATGTATTCTGCAGGGGTGAGAAGGCACGACATAATGTTTTTTATGTCATGTGGGACCAGGATGTTTGCAGCAAAGGTAGCCTGGATCAAGTTTTTAAAATAAGGGGAATCCCCCCCAAAACCTTTTCCCGCTTTACACAACTCTTTTAACTGCTTGTAGAGAAGTGCCTCCCATCTCAGGTTCCCCCCTCCTCTGTTGTAGCTGATCTTCTTCTTCTTCTTCTTCTCAAATCGAGACAAAGGTGTGAAAAATTAGGTTCACTCTTTGTAAAATTTAAAAAAGCATTTAATAAAAGGGACAATTAGGAGATAGTAGCAAAAAGGGTATTACAGCTGGGTGCTTTGGCAGAGAGCCAAAAGCACACCTCTACGTCCAAAAGATTGTCTTTAAAAGTACATCTCTTATTGAATATTCATCACAATCATACATGATTCATAAATTCTTTGGAGTTTCTATGTATCATCCCATCAGCCTTATCTTCCTCCTTGGCTCCATTATGTCTCTGCTCCCTCCATAAATTCTCCTCTCCGGTTTTGGGTTTTCTTCTTCTCTGATAAGATACTCCAGGAATGTGAAGATTTTCTCTGCCTATCTTTTCTAAATTGACTACATAAACAATAGACATTCTATGTCATGTATTACATTACAGAACCTAGGTAAAAAAAAAGCGGCGGGCTGGGCTGCAGCGGAACAGATACCCGTGAAGAGCGGAAACTCCACTACTAAATAAGTAGTAAAGTAGGTATGTTTTATTCCAGCTGGGACGCACAGGGGATCGCTCCTCCAAAATCATGCGTGCCGACAGCTGCATTCAGCTCGGTATTTATCGGGTTACAAGTTCCATATTCATTAAGTTTCGCAACACGACTATACATATTCATCACCTAGCCCCGCTCAGCCTTGCTTCGTATTATAATGAACCCAAAAGTCATTTGCATCCGCGTTGCGCTTGCGCGGTGTTGTTTGGTGTTTTTGGTAGGGGTCTCCGAGGGTCTTTTTGATGAAGTCAGGAGGTCTTCCTCGTCCTGAACTTTTCACCTTTCTC
>NW_008239318.1:2553-3624 GCF_000691975.1 Corvus brachyrhynchos | reverse complement strand
CGGGCGCTGGTGTGGGGGTGGGGTGGGGGCTAGCGGGAATGGAGGGGACAATGCTTCCAGGAGGTCCCAGCCCTTCTCTTTCTTGTTTGCCCTTTGCTTCTTTTCTGGGGTCTCTGATAACTTAAAATTTCTTATCCCCTTAGGCTCCATGTTTCCCACCCAGGATGAAGCATACTTGCCTTCTTCTGTGTTAAAGGGTTCTTTTGAATTTACAAATACTTGTAAAGCCTGACAGATCCAAACTTCAAAAGAGCCATATCTGGGCCAGAAAACATGGTCGGATCTTATTTCCTTCTCGGCCCAATCAAACATACACAACTGTATCATTTTGACTTTGCTCTTTTTTCCTTGTACTTGGGTTAGTATTCAGGTTAGCTAACATAATTCCCAGAGGGCTTTCCTGCGGTATCTCTGCTGGCACGCCTCTATTCCTTTTTTTATTTCCTGATTCTTGCTTACTGGTCTTATGTCCCATTTTCTCAGAATCTTATCTACCCTTCCCAGGCCTTTGTTTCCCCTTTTTTCTTTTTTTTTTAAACAATCCAGACCCCACCTTCTCTTTCCCATTTCCTCTCTTAGAATACAGAAGCTCCCTCCTCTTAATGCAATATGCCTCCCTCCAGAAAATAAAGTTATATTTCACGGTTTAACATTTCTATCACATACATTTTCATTCATTCTCACTCACTCCTTTTTATTGTTCCAATATCTCTTTCTCTAGCACTGTCAGTCTGTTGGGGTTTTAAGAGTTCTAGGTTTTTTTTTCTGTTAAAGGAATTTTCCCCCATACTGTTACTAAGATGACAAATCGCTGGGTGCTTAAGGAAAGACAAAAGAGCTGCCCACTGGAGGTGGGGTGGGCCTGGCTACTCCTTTGTTTCAGCTGGGTGTGGGGTCAGTTCGCTCTCGGCGTTCGGAGAGAGAAGCTGCAGAGAAAGGAGCTGCTGGTTCTTTTTCTTCGGCCGTTTTCTGCTGGAAACAATGCTGGGATCCCAAAGCCGCTTTCCCTGCCCTGCTGGAGGCCGGGCTGTGGCCGCCCTGCCCTGCTGCTGCTTCGCGCTTTCGCTGCGG
>NW_008239318.1:260-665 GCF_000691975.1 Corvus brachyrhynchos | reverse complement strand
CTTCTCTCAGAGGATATATTTCTAAATTTGGCCAAACCGGAACAAATTTAGTGGCGCCCAACTGTGTGCCTCGAAGGAAAGTGAAAAAAACTGTAGCAATTACATTTTGGCTTGAAGTTACTTATTCTGTGTTGGGGTAAAGTACTCACCATGCTGGTTGAGTTCATAATGGCTCTCTGGCTTGATGTACTCATGTCTTTTTGGTCCTTAGGCTTCATTGAGGTACTGGGGTTTTTTTTGGTCCCTAGGGTTGTTTGCTATCCACAAACTTGCTCCAATCTTGTCCCTGATATGTAAATTTTACAGAGCAGGGAGACGAATCAGGATTTCTATCTTGCTGTGCTCGGTGATAATGATTTATAAGAAGTTGACAGAGGTACAGGCAGCTGGTCGCAGTATGTATGA
>NW_008239318.1:0-210 GCF_000691975.1 Corvus brachyrhynchos | reverse complement strand
GTAGCCTGTTTTGGGAATTTATTAGTAATGGCACCCAGATTGTTAGAGGAGGATGAGACAGGGTTTCCCTTCCCTTTAAATTTGATAGGTTATCTTTTGAAAATGTTCAGTTTCCCCTGGATGTTAAAAAGATCACCCTCCTGGTATTTAATCTGGTAATCTTCCTCCATACGTCTAACAGCTTGTCTAGAATGAGAGCTCAGATTTCCA
>NW_008239317.1:56658-56995 GCF_000691975.1 Corvus brachyrhynchos | reverse complement strand
GTGCAATAGGCATATGCCAAAGCCCAGCATATTACAGTGAACTCTTTCTCATTAGACTTGTCATTGCATTTCTCTTTCAGATATTTCCCCACCTCAGCTGGGTTCTGAATTTGTTCAGGGGGGAAATTCCAAGCTATTGGGTCAGAGAATTTCTTCAGGGTTTGGCCCATATACTCCCATTCCCCACACCACTCAGGATTTTCCACATCTGGGTCAGGTGTCTCAGCAGTCACCCTGGAAATCTGAGCTCTCATTCTAGACAAGCTGCAAACCACATAGAGGAAGCTTACCAGATAAAATACCAGGAAGGTGGTCTCTTTAACATCCAGGGGAAACT
>NW_008239317.1:54396-56519 GCF_000691975.1 Corvus brachyrhynchos | reverse complement strand
TGGTCCTTTGTCCAATTAGACTATGAAGAAAAAAGTCTATAAAAGAGTTTGTAAAATAATTAAATAAATCAATCTTGCTGCACAATTCCTGCCTGTTGGATCTTCTCCTCCTCCTCCTCCCTATAGCTGCGGGACACGGTGATATACCGTAGGAACCAGGCCTGCAGTAATAGATATATAGAAGAAGCCTACCAGATTAAATACCAGGAGAGTGGTTTCTTTAACATCCAGGGAAAACTGAACATTCTCAAAAGATAATGTATCAAATTTAAAGGGAACTGAGATGAAAGGCAGGGAAAACCCATCTCCTCCTCTAACATACTGAGTGCAATTACTAATAAACCCCCAAAACAGGGTACTGAAACTAGGACTGGAGTTAGGACAGAGAAACCACATATCATACACACTTTGAACAACTGCATGTACCTCTGTTAACTTCTTATAAATCGTTATCACCAAGCACAGCAAAATAGAAATCCGGATTTGTCCCCCTACTCTGCAAAAGTTTCATATCAGGGACAGGATCGGAGCAAGTTGTGGATGGCCAAACAAGCCTAGGGACCAGAAAGGCATGAGTACATCAAGCCAGAGAGGCATTATGAACTTAACCAACATGGTGACTACTTTACCCCAACAAAAAGTAATTAAATTCAAATCAAAATGTAATTAGTACAGGTTTTTAACTTTCCTTTGAGCGATGCAGTTGGGCGCCACTAATTACTTGTGCTGATTTGGGCACATTTTGGAAATATATCCTCTGAGAGAAGGCAGGTTACAACCATATCTCCCCCACCAGGTTCGGGAAAAAATCAATTTTCCTCGAAGGAAAGTGAAAGAGATATAAACTATTTCTTTAACAAACACACAGAAAAAGGATAATATTGCTAAATAATAAAACCTCTCGCTGTGGAGAGTAAACCTGGGAAAATTTCAGAGTCCTTCTATACGTAGCCTCTACCGTCCTCCTCAGAGGTGGTACGGGGTGGGCCCTCTTCCGGGGCCTTGATGGAAAAAACCCCTCCCGATGTGTTCTGATGTTGAAACAATCCAGCATAGAAAAAGGGAAAAATCGGAGTCCCAGGAAAATAAAGTTCAACTCTCAGTCTCCCTCCAGAGAAAAAAGGCCAATATCTGGCTGGAAAGCAAGCAAGCTGCTTCCTCTGCTCTCTTCCGCAGAAAACAGAACACAGAGGAGTCTGTGTATCTGTGTCCTTGAAAACAAACTGTAAACTGCTTCGAAAGTTTTGATGGGCTTTTTTTCCTCTCCCCCCTCTCAGGCTCAGTTTAAAGGCACAGAAAGGCACAATGTTAATTTCTGGGCATAAAGGAGCGATAGGGGTTACAACATCATAAAGTCACCCCAAGACAATACCTTACAGGATCTCCAACAGCTTTTGGGAGAAGTAAATTGGATCAGATCTATGTTAGGGATCACCAATGATGAACTTGCTCCAGTTTTTGACTTGCTAAGATGAGACTGTGACATTACGTCTCCGAGGATTCTCACACCTGAGGCTCAAAAAGCTCTTGACAGAGTAGCAGAAGCATTTCAGAAAAGACAAGCACATCGTTGTATTGCTTCACAACCATTTTTTTCTTGCAGTATTAGGAGAAAAAATGCAAGTGTATGGTCTTATATTTCAATGGGATGCCTCTGCAAAAGATACTTTGCTAATAATAGAATGGGTCTTTTTACCTTACAGGTCTCCAAAAACAATCTTCATGACAATGGAGATGTTAGCACAAATAGAGGTAGAGCAAGGCTGTTAGCTATGACAGGCAAAGATTTTGCAGTAATTTATTTACCTTTGAAGAAACAATATTTTGATTGGTCATTACAAAAATCAGAAGATCTGCAAATTGCATTATTGAATTATTCAGGCACCTGTTCTATTTATTTTCCTAGCCATAAGTTATTACAGGCAAAGTTAAGCTTTAGAGAAAAACCTCTGTTAATGCAGTACTTGTGCTCAAGGCACAAGCTCTGGCATGCCCCAGGTCAGAGAGAGTCCAACTGCGTTACTTCTGTGCATCGCTGAAGCAACTTCGGCATCAGGAAGCGTGCTGCTGGCTGAGCTAGCTAGCTGGCTTCTTTGCAGAGGGGACACGGCAGGGGGCCATGG
>NW_008239317.1:49532-53147 GCF_000691975.1 Corvus brachyrhynchos | reverse complement strand
TGTAGGTACAAAAATGCTGTTAGTGAGGATCTTCTTGTTATTTTTCTAAGTCCGTGAGAGACTTTTCTCTCTCACAGAAGAGGTAGCAGGGAATGTAAAGAACCAAGCCACCTGCAACCTTGGAAAGTCTTGTTTATGGTATAGTAGAAAATATTTTGATAATGGATGTTTTAGGATTTTGGCCAATCACCCCCAAGGGGTGGCTGGTCCTTTGTCCAATTAGACTATGAAGAAAAAAGTCTATAAAAGAGTTTGTAAAATAATTAAATAAATCAATCTTGCTGCACAATTCCTGCCTGTTGGATCTTCTCCTCCTCCTCCTCCCTATAGCTGCGGGACACGGTGATATACCGTAGGAACCAGGCCTGCAGTAATAGATATATAGAAGAAGCCTACCAGATTAAATACCAGGAGAGTGGTTTCTTTAACATCCAGGGAAAACTGAACATTCTCAAAAGATAATGTATCAAATTTAAAGGGAACTGAGATGAAAGGCAGGGAAAACCCATCTCCTCCTCTAACATACTGAGTGCAATTACTAATAAACCCCCAAAACAGGGTACTGAAACTAGGACTGGGGTTAGGACAGAGAAACCACGTATACACACTTTGAACAATTGCATGTACCTCTGTTAACTTCTTATAAATCATTATCACCAAGCACAGCAAAATAGAAATCCGGATTTGTCCCCCTGCTCTGCAAAAGTTACGTATCAGGGACAAGATTGGAGCAGGTTGTGCAGAGGCAAACAACCCTAGGGACCAGAAAGGCATCAGTACCTCAATCAAGCCTAGGGACCAGAAAGACATGAGTACATCAAGCCAGAGAGGCATTATGAACTCAACCAACATGGTGATTACTTTACCCCAACAAAAAGTAATTAAATTCAAATCAAAATGTAATTAGTACAGGTTTTTAACTTTCCTTCGAGCCATGCAGTTGGGCGCCACTAATTATTTGTGCCGATTTGGGCAAATTTTGGAAATATATCCTCTGAGAGAAGGCAGGTTACAACCATACCTCCCCCACCAGGTTCGGGGAAAAAAAAAATTAGTCAAAGGAAAGAGATAAAAACAATTTATTTAACAAACACAGAGGAAAAGAATAATAATGCTAAATAATAAAACCCCTTGCCCTGTTGAGAGAAACCTGGGAAAATTTCAGAGTCCTTCGGTTGTGTTTCTCTCCCCCTCCTTGGAGCTGGTACAGGGTAGTGGGCCCACCTCCAGGGTCAAGGCCTCGGTGGAAAGTCCTCCCAATGTATTCTGATGTTGAAACCATCCAGCAGAGAAGAAGGGAAAAATCAGAGTCCCAGGAAAACAAAGTTCAACTCTCCAGAGGAAAAGGAGCTGAAAAACTGGCCCAAAGCTGTCTGGAAAACCAGCAGGCTGCTTGCCCACTCACGCTCTGCTGCCGCAGCTGAATGCAGAGAGTAGTCTCTTGTCACTCTTGTCCCCAGAGAATGGTTAAAATCACGACATAAATCCAGGTCAGATGATATGGCCGAAGCAGAGCTCCGCTCCATTTAATGAAAAACTCATCTTTTATAGTGTGGTTCGCTATAAAGAAATTACATGATTGGCCTATTCACCCACCACACCTCAAGGTGATAGGTTGAGCAGTAAGACACCCATTTCCAAATATTATTCTCACAAGACTGAAAACAATTCTACTGTTCTCACAACAACCTGCTCCTGTGGAAATGGTTTACATTCTCTCAAACTGTTGTCCATCAAGTTCGCATGAGAACGAAAGCTTTCACAGAGAAGCTGTGAGAAGCTGGATTTCTCTGTTTCCCAGCTAAAGCATGAGAAAGGAAAGACTTCACAAATGCTTCAGTAGCTGGAAAATGTCTCTGCTCCCGCCTTTTACCATCCACAGTCCCTATCTCTGTGTGACCTTGAACAAGCTGCAAACTGCTTTGAAGAAGTTTTGCTCAGTTTTTCCTCCCCCCTCTCAGGCTCAGTTTAGAGGCATGGAAAGGCACAAAATTAATTTCTGGGCATGGGGCAGTGATATGGGATACGCATCATAAAGTCACCCCAAGACACACTGCATGATGATACAATTTTGGACAGCACTGAAGTGAGGAACTTGGGATCTCTCTTGTGTGGTGTGGATATTGACCAGGGGATTGCAAGAAGGCCAGAACATCTCAGCCTTTGGATGTGAACCTTAGCAAGTGTGAAGAAGAGAGACCTTTGCCAAGAAGACCTCCAACTGAAGTGAGGCCTTTGGAAGACCATGGAGCAAGGAATCCAGTGCTTGTGGGAACTGGCTGTGATAGATATCCTTTTCTCAAATGATGACCAAACCACTAAGAGTCCAGACCTGGTAAAATGTACAACACTGATGTGGCTCAAGCTCGCATGACTCAGGACACAAGCATACTCCCCCTTCCTAGCGATACTGCAATGGAACGAGGGAAACGAAAGAGTGGGCGCTATGACAAGCAGGCTCTGGACATATGTAGACACTGTCCACACCCCGACATGAGCCCAAATCTTGGCAGTGGAAACAGACTTGACTGAGCATATGCAAAAATTGGAAGAAAGAGTTGAAGACAGCTATCAGAAACTCAGGAAGGAGCTTAAAGAGGACTTTGTCAAAGTTTTGTCAGTACAGACCAGAGCCCCTGCTATCAGAAGCAGATGTCTCCACAAAAATACAAGGCTTTGGTTGACACTGGCACACAATGTACCATGATACACATGGGGACATGTGGGGGTAGAACCTGTTTCCATTTCTGGGGTGACAGGGGGTCTCTGTTGGAAGCTGAGGTGAGCTTGACTGGGAAGGAGTGGAAGAAACACCCTATTGTGACTAGTCCAAAGGCACTGCGTATTCTTGATATAGATTACCTCAGGAGTGGGTATTTCAAAGGCCCAAAAGGACATCAGTGGGCTTTTGGGATAGCTGCTGTGGACACAGAAGGCATTAGACAGTTGAAAACCTTGCCTGGTCTTTCAGAGGACCCTTCTGAGGTAGGACTTCTGAGGGTTGAAGAGCAACAGGTACTGATCACCATCACAACAGTGCATTGTCAGCAATAGCACACAAACTGAGACTCCATGATCCCTACCCATAAGATGATTCATGAACTGGAGAGCTAGGGAGTAGTCAGCAAGACTTACTCACCCTTTAACAGCCCCATATGGCCTGCATGTAAAGTCTAATGGAGAATGGAGGCTTGTAATGATGCAAAACAACACAGACCCTCCAGGCAGGTACAAAAGGGAACTTGTTTATTGCAAAAAACGGGCCTTTTCAAGCAATTAGGCCTTTATCAGTAACATTGCATTAAAGCACAACAACCAACCACCATAAACCACGATGTGAACATGTGATGGTTACATAACTTGTTTTCTACCTCTAATTCAGCTGAGTCACTCCCAGAGTCCTTTTCTACTTAGCTGAAGTAACAGGAGTGAGCCATGATTTTACAAGGGTAACAAGGCCTTCATTTTATAAGGTTTTACCTATCTGCAACATAGACTGACAGTAGACTATCATGGCCTGAATAAAGTCACACCATCCCTGAGTGCTTGTCTTGGGGATGGTTTTTGTTTTTGTTTTGGGTCTGTAATGGTCACTGCTCCCCCCCCTCCCCCCCC
>NW_008239317.1:46368-49311 GCF_000691975.1 Corvus brachyrhynchos | reverse complement strand
TAATCCCCCGCCCAGCCTTCACTATTTTCTGCCACTGCTTCAGGCTTTTTACTACACTTTAACCCGACACCCCACGTCCACCTGGATCCTGCTGCTCCTGCCACTGCTTCGGGGATAGTTCTACACTTTGATTTGCCGCCCCCGGGGGTGTGCCCACCTCTGCTGTTCCAGCCTGCTGCTCTGAGTTTTCCTGCTGCAGTCTATTCAGCTTCCCCAGTGGCACTGAGACTGGCTGCCCCCCATGAGTTTGCAAAGGAAAGCCCCTTCTCGCTTTCTCCCGCCAGCTGAGTAGCCATTAACCACGTGGAGAGGCAGCTGGGGCCACCACCCCGCGGCCACAGCGCCCCCTGCAGCCGTGGGGGAATCATCGCACCTGCCCTGTCTGGATGGGAACCAACAGTGCCCCTGCCGGCTGAGACTACAACTACACCAAAGGGGAAAGTGCTTGACAGCCGAGAGAAGGCTGTTGTTGGGTTTCTGGTTTTGTTTGTTGTTGTTGCTTCCATTGTTGTTGTTTCTTTGCCTTGTTATGCATATATATATATTAGTAAAGAACTGTTATTCCTTTTCCCATATCTTTGCCTGAAAGCCACTTAATTTCAAAGTTATAATAATTTGGAAGGAAGGGGGTCATATTTTCCATTCCAAGGGAAGTTCCCACCTTCTTTGGCAGACACCTGTCCCTTAAACCAGGACAGTGCTTCCATGCCGGACATGCCGGAGCTTCAGTATGACCTGGAGTCCAAGGAAGCAAAGTGGTGCCACAATCGATATTGCTAATGCACTTTTCTCCATTCATCTAGCAGTAGAGTGCAGGTCACAGTTCGCGTTCACTTACATGGGGATGCAGAACACCTTGAACCTACTGCTTCAGGGGTGGAAGCACAGTCCCACCATTTGCAATTGACTGATCCAGACTGCACTGGAAAATGGGTGAGGCTCCAGAACACGTGTATAACATTGACAATATCATTGTACGGGGGAACATGGCAGAGGAAGTTTTTTACAAAAGGGGAGAAGATACTCCAGATTGTCCTGAAAGCTGATTTTGCCATCAAACAAAGTAAAGTCAAGGGACCTGCCCAGGAAATTCAGTGCCTAGGAGTAAAGTGGCAAGACGGTGTACTAGTTTGAAAACAAACCAGTGGGAGGCACCAAGTCAGAATAACAATTTAATAGGGATATCAAAGAAAATAAAGGCAGAAAGCACTGGGTTAAACTGACAGAGTCAGGATACAACCTGACACCCTGTTAGTCAGGGTGGCAGTAGCAGTCTGATAAAATGGTGGCTGCAGTCCTCCTGAAGTGATGGATGTGGTTCTGTTGAACCAGTGATCCTGTAGAAAGGGTCTGTTCTTCCTCAGAAGGTCCGATGGTGGCTCCTATCCCCTGGAAATCCAGTGGAAAGGTTGTCTTGGGTGTTCAGAATCTCAGATTATATCCAGGATGGAATGCTTGGTTCCTCCCTCTGGGTGGAGCATCTCACAATGGGATGATGAGTCATGAGGCCAGGTGTTGATTAGGCTCATTAACAGAAGGGAGTTAGTCCAGAGGGAGTTATCTCTGAGTCATGCGGCAGGGCATTGATGGGCCATTAACAGAAAGATAGTCCAGGGGAAGGAGGCAAGGAAAACACTGCCCCACCTGATTTCAACAGCTCATGAGGATGGTAATAGAATACACTGCAACCCAGGACAAACGGATGCCAACAGATTCCAACCAAGGTGATCAATAAGATAACTGCTATGTCCCCACTGACCAGCAAGAAAGAAACACAGGCTTTCCTACGCACTGTGGATTTTTGGAGAGTACAGCCAGATTGTAAATCCTCTCTGCCTTGTGACATGAAAGTAAAATGATTTCAAGTGGGTCCATGAACAACATTAAGCCTTTGAACAGATCAAACAGGAGATTGCCCATGCAGTAGACCTTGGACCAGTCAGGACAGGGCAGGGTGTGAAGAACATGCTCTACGCTGCAGCCAGGGAGAATGGTCCTTCCTGAAGCCTCTGGAAGAAGGTACCTGAAGAGACTTGAGGATGACCCCTGGGGTTCTGGAGTCAGGGATACAGAGGATCTGAGGCCAGTTATACCCTAACTGAAAAAGATATCCTGGCAGCTTACGAAGGGGTTTGAGCCACCTCAGAAGTGATTGGCACTGAAGCACAGCTTCTTCTGGCACCCTGACTTTCATTGATGGGCTGGATGTTCAAAGGAAAAGTCCCCTGCAACACATCATGCCCCTGATGCAACGTGGATAAGTGGATTGCTCTCATCACACAGCAAGCTCGAATAGGAAATCCAAATCGCCTTGGGATCTTGGAAGTCATCATGAACTGCACTGAAGGTGAGAATTCTGGACTATCATCAAAAGAGGAAGACATAAAGTCCCTGTGGTGCATATGAAAGGTATGTTAGGAAAGACAGTTTGGATTAATCCTGCCTTGAGCAAAGGCAAATCCCTGCATGGGTTTTTGCTCAAGGACCTGGTTAGACTTGGTGGGTAGGGTAATGGAGAGGGATGGGCAAACATGTTGTGTACCTCAGGGGGATTTGACTTTGGGTGAGAACAGCCTGTAATGTTGAATTGCATATGTAACACTGTTTGCTGACTTCCACTGCCACTGCATGTCATAAATACCATGGGCAATGAAAATGGACTGCTCCCATTATACCAGTCATGTGTGGGAGTGTGTCTTGTTTGGTTCAGTCCGGGTCTCCCCTTTGGGTTTCGTATTACTGTACCATCCCAGTTTATACCCTCCTGGTTTCGTGTTCATAACCCTGCTTTCTCTATTTGTCTCCTCCCAGCCCCCTGCCAATCGCTCCAGCACCCCTCCCAAGCTTCTAGAAAGTTCTGGCAGGGGCGTCGAGTGATTGGTCTTGGGGGGAGGATCCCTCCCTTCCTTTCCCAAGATAGGTTCCCTTGTGTGTCCCTCATCC
>NW_008239317.1:34766-35404 GCF_000691975.1 Corvus brachyrhynchos | reverse complement strand
GACCCACGAGCCAGACCTCTGGTCTCCCGGATTCCGGAGGGGGGCCCCCGCAGCCTCCTGCGTCCAGAGCTGACCGGGCAAACGGGGAACCGCTCCAAAAAGGACGCAGAGGCAGTCATGGACCAAATGAACTCAATCCATATCCTGGAGGATGGTCAGTGGTTACTTATCGCTTTTACTTCTTTTTCTTTTACATCTCAAGTTCTTTTACTCAGAGTTTGAATTGAGACGCAGGAGATCAAGGATTCTTGTTCGGACTTAGTTGTTTATTATATCTTATCAGTAATAGAGCTGCACAGAGTGTGCCTCTTTTTTGGAAGGGTGGAAAATGGCTGTGAGTTTAAATTTTCCAAGCTTTTTAAAGTCTAAACAAACCAATTATGAATATATTTTTACTTACAATCCAATTACTAACTGTAGCGGGTTGGGTTTGTAACCAGGCAGAAACACCAATTTAGTGTAGTGGTTTGGTCCAAAATGCTCATTACTGTTTACCTTCTGTGAGATAAGAATTAGGAGAAAAGCAAAGCAGGCACCAAACTTGAAAGAATATAAAGAAGTTGATTAACAGACCTAAAAGAGGGAAAAAAAAAGAAAAAAATTATACCACCTTCAGAACTCTCCTCCTCCCCCCACCT
>NW_008239317.1:33601-34542 GCF_000691975.1 Corvus brachyrhynchos | reverse complement strand
CCTCATCGCTTCCATCTCTCCCTGTTCAAACTTCTCATGAAATTACAGCTGCGTCAGCATCTGCCTATCTCAGCGCAGGTGCTTTTGCTCTCAAGTTGAACGCTCCACCCCCCCATGCCTTCATGAAATTACAACGGGTACTCTGATATATCATAGCTTCACAACAGACTTTCAGCTTAAAGCATCTCCTCTTTCTCCTCCCTCAGGTTTTCAGCTCTTCACAGCACTAAAAGGGTTAATCTCACCTAGGCCTTGCAGCTGGAATGTCGCGTATTGCTGTTGGTCACATGACAGCGGTGCAGCTTTAGCTGAATCTTGGCCGCACTGGAGAGGGGGAGCCGAGCTGCTCCGTCTGCACACAGCAGGGGCTGTGGGGGGGTTCCGCAGGTGGAACAGGGCCCATCGGCTCCACGATGGGCCACGGCCGTGGCCCCCGCATGGGGGCCCACAGCCACCTGTCCCAGCACCGGAAACAAGAAAGTCTTCCTCAGGGTTTACTATTCTTAAGTGTGCATCACAGAGACGGTCACAATTTTAAGTGGCTTAAAGAATTGTCCATATTCAAACTGGCCAGCTGATAGGTTTTGTCAGGTCAGGTCCCAGAGGAAGCTGTAAGCACCCCTTTGCAAGAACATCACTTCTGGGACTATGCTTGCTAACCCATGACACTAACTTTTCATGTTCTGCAGTGCGGAACTTTTGACCCAATGAGAGAACATTCAGATTTGAGAAGAAGGAGAAGAAAGAAGACATAAATCCACACCCAAAATCCTCCATATTGTAACCTAATATTACCTATATGTTCTAAAGCTAATTTTCTACATTTCTACATATTTCACCCAGTGACATAACTTTTAATTACACAGCAACAACTTCAGTGTTATCACACAATTTAGGAAACTTTTCCCAGGGTTTTGGATCGAATACAGTGTGTTTCTGAG
>NW_008239317.1:31395-33554 GCF_000691975.1 Corvus brachyrhynchos | reverse complement strand
CAGGGTTCCAACATCTCCCCCTCCTGTTTGAACCATGAACACTGCTTTAGCTGCTTTGTTAAACCATTGTCGGATACACTGAAGTAGACAAGGTACAAGTACCATGATGACTATAATAATAATTAAAACATACATGCCCAATTTCAAAAACTCTCTCCATAGTGGAGTGAGGCTCAACCAGTCAAACAGATCATCCAACCATGATCCTCTTTCAACGCTGAGTTTGGTGATACCTTCTTCTAATTGTTGAATGCTCTTGTGTATTGATACCGAATGCTCGGAAAGGTTCATGCAACACATTCCATCAAAGTCTTTGCATCCATGTCCATGCACTAACAAAAGATAATCTATTGCTGCTGTTTTGCAAAGTTGCGTGTCTTACATTTTGAACATCTCTTAACAAATTGCTCAATGCGAGAGAAATACCATGAGAATTCTTACTTAGCCAACAGCCTAATTGATCCAATTGTTTCAAGGCTGCTCCTGCAGCAACTTGAGGTAGAAAGAGAGCTGCAGCAAACCTTCTTCCAAAATTCCAAGCTTTGAATCTATCATCACAATCAGATGTATACTGATCGACAAATCTTTTTTCTCTATGCTTATGTTCTTTTATCATTTTTACATTAGGTGTTAGCAAAGTAAGTTTCCCAATGCTACATGGTCCACCTTTGGGGTTTGATGGAATGGCAGGCTGTCATGGGGTGACTTTATGATGTGTATCCCATCGCTGCCCCATGCCCAGAAATTAATTTTGTGCCTTTCTGTGCCTTTAAACTGAGCCTGAGAGGGGGGGAGGAAAACCTGAGCAAAACTTCTTCAAAGCAGTTTGCAGCTTGTTCAAGGTCACACAGAGATAGAGACTTTTTTTTGTCAGCTGCGGAAGCAGAGTGAGAGTGAGGAAAGCACCCTGCATGGTTTCGACCAGTTTTATTTCAGCTCCTTTTTCTTTCTCCGGAGAGAAATAGAGAGTTGAACTTTTGTTTTCCTGCGACTTTGTTTTTTCCTTTTTTTTTGCGCTGCTGGACTGTTTCAACATCAGAATACATTGGGAGGACTTTCCACCGAGGCCTTGGCCCTGGAGGGGGGCCCACCACCCCATCCCAGCTCCAAAGGGGGAGGGTTTGAACTGTGTTTTGTAAATCTTCGTCCTGATACTCCATACCATAGATGTCCTGACTAAACCCCTGAGTTTTAACTGAGGAGCTAGTTTAAAGGCATCCTAGGTACTGTCGAGTTGTAGGGACGATAGATTCCAATTATGTTTTGCACTGTTGTTTTTGATACTGTTCTATGCACTTTTAAGTTACTAAGAGTTACAACCCAGCTTTAAAGAAAAAAAATAGGGAATTGTTGGTGCCTGTTCTGAGCTTCCCCTCCCCCTCCCAAAGACACGTGCTCCTGCCCATGTGCTCCGAGCTCCTTTGTTCCAAGGGCGGGCAAAACCAAATGTAACTCAGACTCTTTAGCAGTGTCTGATTGGCCGGTCACCCTGGGTCTGCCCCCAGTCCTCCCCTTCACCCTTCTCCGAATAAAAGATGGTCAAGGGGAGGCTCTGCCCTCTCTCACAGCTCAGCTACTTTCCTGTGAACATCTCTGGTTGTCTGTCTCATTTGAAAGCTTCTAACTGCAGGAAATTGAGCGAGCAGGGAGCTATATTTCTCCTTCTTTGCTTCTGCTGATGGTATTTGCTTTGCAGCTGATACAGGTACCGATTTTAGAGCTACTAAAGTGCTAGATCGCCTGTGCTACCTCTCTAGGCTGCTCGAGGCTTTCTAAGGCATTGAAATACAAGCACTAGCCGGTATAAAGCTGAAAAGATACCTTCCAAAAAATGAGGTACAGGCAGCTGTTCGAAGTGTGTATGATATGTGGTTTCTCCGCCCTAACCCCAGTCCTAACTTCCGTAGCCTGTTTTGGGAATTTATTAGTAATTCCACCCAGATTGATAGAAGAGGAGGAGACGGGGTTTCCCTTCCCTTTAAATTTGATAGGTTATCTTTTGAGAATGCTCCGTTTTCCCTGAATGTTAAAGAGACCACCTTCCTGGTATTTTACCTGGTAAACTTCCTCTATGTGGTTCGATGCTGGTCTAGAATGAGAGCTCAGATTTCCAGGGTGGCTGATGAGACACCTGACCCAGAGGTGGAAAATCCTGAGTG
>NW_008239317.1:29807-31218 GCF_000691975.1 Corvus brachyrhynchos | reverse complement strand
CTGAGAAAAATAACAAGAAGATCCTCACTAACAGCATTTTTGTACCTACATATATCTGGCAGCTTGTCTAGAATGAGAGCTCAGATTTCCAGGGTGGCTGATGAGACACCTGACCCAGAGGTGGAAAATCCTGAGTGGTGTGGGGAATGGGAGGATATGGGCCAAACCCTGAAGAATTTCTCTGACACAATCGCTTGGAACTTTCCCCCTGAACAAATTGAGAAACCAGCTGAGGTGGCAAAATATGTGAAAGAGAAATAAAATGACAATTCTAATGAGAACAAGCTCCTTGCAATATGTTGGGCTTTGGCATATGCCTATTGCACACTGCAAGGTACTATGGAGCAGCAGGTAAAGGTAGAAAGGCAGGAAGATAAATCAGCAGACACCCCAGTGACTCAGCCTGCAGCCAAACCAGACAGCAAGCCCAAACCAGATGGACAGTCTAAGCCATTGACAGTGGCTCATGTCATGAGGAAGAAGCACACAACCAAAACTGATCATCCAGTGAAAGATGATGATGATGCAGGGGAAGGAACCCCAAAGCCATCAACTGACTCAGGCACAGAAACCATTACATAGTCCATGTCCATAAAGGACCTTCACACCCTAAGAAAGGATTACACCCGATGGTCGGATGAATCCATAATAAGTTGGATGATCCGTATTTGGGATGCTGCAGGTGATGATGTGATGCTGGACGGTGCTGAAGGGAGGCATTTGGGATCCCTGTCACATGATCCAGTTACTGACCAAACTATAATAAGGAGGGCTGAGTCTGACAGTCTCTGGAGACGGGTCTTGAATGGCGCAAGGGATAGATATCTGTGCGCTGATGAATTCTATATGCAGCAAACCCAGTGGAAGACCATAGAACAAGGGATCCAATGCCTGAGAGAACTAGGGGTGGTAGAGATTGTCTTCACAGATGACCCAGGATTGAGAAGTCCAGACCGGGCCAGAGTTAATCCATTCATGTGGCGAAAACTCATACGTCTTGGGCCACAAGAATATGCTTCTGCTTTAGCAATAATGAAACCAAATGATGGTGGGAATGAGACTGTGTGGGATATGGCTACGAAGCTCCGAGCATCTGCAGATGACGTGCATGGCCCAACACATGCATGAATCACAGCTGTGGAAACACGTATGCAGAAAATGGAATATAAGATGGAGAAGAATCACCAGGAACTCAAGGTGATTAAAGTGTGCCTTCTCCAAATCTCAGCAGTCGAGATCAGAGATTCTGATACCAAACGCGGACGTTCCCCGGAGAGAAGGTACATCCCAACAAGTGAGCTGAGGAAATTCCTGTGTGACAGTGGGGAAGACACAAAGAGGTGGGGTGGACAATCCACTTCTGCCCTGGCAGCACGAGTGCGTGAATTGAAGGAGCGCAAGTCTCAGAAAG
>NW_008239317.1:28772-29377 GCF_000691975.1 Corvus brachyrhynchos | reverse complement strand
GAATAGCTGCTGTGGAGACAGAGGGCATTAAGCAATTGAACACTTTGCCTGGAATAACAGAGAACCAATCTGCAGTAGGCCTTCTGAAGGTGGAAGAACAAAGAGTACCAATTGCTACCTTGACAGTGCATTGCCGACAGTACCGGACAACTCGAGATGCTGTGATTCCCATCCACAAGATGATCCGTGAGCTGGAGAGCCAAGGGGTGATCAGCAAGACCCACTCACCCTTCAATAGTCTCATCTGGCCTGTGTGAAAATTGGAAGGAGAATGGAGATTGACTGTGGACTATTGTGTTTTGAATGAAGTGACTCCACCATTGAGTGCTGCTGTGCCGGACATGTTGGAGCTCCAGTATGAGCTGGAGTCCAAAGCAGCGAATTGGTATGCCCCTATTGACATTGCTAATGCATTTTTCTCCTTTCCTTTGGCAGAAGAGTGCAGGCCTCAGTTTGCCATCACCTGGAATGGTGTGCAGTACACCTGGAACCGACTGCCCCAGGGGTGGAAGCACAGTCCTACGATCTGCCATGGACTGATCCAGACTGCACTAGAAAAGGGTGAGGCTCCAGAACATCTGCAGTACATTGATGACATCATTGTG
>NW_008239317.1:25517-28672 GCF_000691975.1 Corvus brachyrhynchos | reverse complement strand
CAAGGTACCTGCTCAAGAGATCCAGTTCCGGGGAGTGAAATGGCAAGACGGATGGCATCAGATTCCCACCGAGGTCATCAATAAATCACAGCAATGTCTCGACCAACCATCAAAAAGGAGACGCAAGCTTTCCTAGGTGCCATAGGCTTTTGGAGGATGCACATTCCTGAGTAAAGCCAGATTGTGAGTCCTCTTTACTTGGTTACCCAAAAGAAGAACAATTTCCATTGGGGCCCTGAACAGCAACAAGCTTATGCCCAGATCAAGCAGGAGATCGCTCACACCATAGCCCTTGGCCCAGTCAGGACAGGGACAGAAGTGAAGAATGTGCTCTACTCTGCAGCTGGGGGCAATGGTCTGTCCTTGAGCCTTTGGCAGAAGGTGCTGGTGAGACTCGAGGTCGACCATTAGGATTCTGGAGTCGAAGCTACAGAGGGTCTGAAGCCAACTACACCCCAACAGAAAAGTAAATCCTGGCCAAAGCGAGTTAAATCCCTATGTTAGGGTGGGCGGTGGTCCAAATACAAGTATGGGGAGGCCCGGCAGATTGATTACATCACACTGCCTGAAACCCGCCAAGGCAAGCACTATGTGTTCACAGTGGTAGAAGCCACCACTGGATGGTTGGAGACCTACCCTGTGCCTCACGCTACAGCCTGTAACACCATCTTGGGTCTGGAAAAGCAAGTCCTTTGGAGGCATGGCACCCCTGAGAGAATTGAATCTGACAATGGGACTCATTTTAAGAATAGCCTTATTGACACCTGGGCTAGGGAACATGGCATAGAGTGGATGTACCATATCCCTTACCATGCACCAGCTGCAGGCAAAGTGGAACAGTGCTATGGATTGTTGAAAATCACCCTGAAGGCACTAGGTGGGGGAACTTTCAAAAATTGGGAACAGCATCTGGCAAAGGCCACCTGGTTAGTTAACACCCGAGGTTCCACCAATAGAGCTAGTCCAGCCCAATCTGAATCCCTGCATGGCATAGATGGAGATAAGGTCCTGGTAGTGCATGTCAGAGGTCTGTTAGGAATGACTGTGTGGATTAATTCTTCCTTGAGTACAGACAAACCCATCTGTGGGGTTGTCTTTTCTCAGGGACCTGGTTGCACATGGTGGGTAATGCAGAAAGATGGAACAACACGTTGTGTACTGCAGGGAGATCTGATTGTTGTGTGAAAACCACCTGTAATGTGGAATGCCTATATACCACTGCTTGCTGAGTGTTACTGTCACTGTTTGTGTATATATATATATGTATGTATTGTTTGTACATAGCTGTGTATATATATATTTGTATGTATTGATGTGTGTGTAGAGTTAGAATATATTAGTTTGGACATTGAGCTGACGATATGGGATTAGGGGTGGAATGTCTTGGGGTGACTTTATGATGTGTATCCCATGTTGCTGTCCTATGCCTAGAAATTAATTTTGTGCCTTTCCATGCCTTTAAACTGAACAAAACTTCTTCAAAGCAATTTCCAGTTTTTTATCATGTTCCAAGGACACAGAGAAAAGAAGCGGTCTGCATTTCAGCGGCGGCAGGAGAGAGAGAGTGGAGGGAAACACCCGGCTTGTTCTCTTTTCCAGCCAGTTTTTCAGCCAATTTTTTTTTTTTAAGCTCCTTTTTCTCCGGAGGGTTGAACTTTGTTTTCCTGGGACTCCGATTTTTTCCTTTCTTCTCTGCTGGGCTACTTCAACATTAGAACACCTCTGGAGGACTTCCCACCGAGCACAGAGGGCCTGGCCCTGGGCCAAGTCCCAGTTCTGAGGAGAAGGGAGACCAAAAGGGAGGACTCTGAAATTTTCCCAGGTTTTTTCTCCACAGTGAGAGATTTTATTATTTAGCATTATTATCCTTTTCCTGTGTGTTTGTTAAATAAATAGTTTTTATCTCTTTCACTTTCCTTTGAGGAAAATTTATTTTTTCCTGAATATGGTGGGGGGGGAGAGGTGGTTGTGACCTGCCTTCTCTCAGAGGATATATTTCTAAATTTGGCCAAACCGGCACAGGAAGGAAGGAATATTTGGAGATGTGAATATGCATTCGTTCAAGAGGGATGCCATGGGGCTTACCAAGAACCCATAGAATTTACCCAAATTAGCCCTGAATGCTGTGACAAATGTTTAGCCAACTGCCCAGAGTTTAGGCTTAAAATAGAAGGATGTGCAGTCAAAGATTTTAAATTTGATTATAACATAACCCAAATTTTACTGCTTCTTGAGTTAAGACAACTCCACCAACACCAAGAGAGACCACGGCCGCTCCAATTCAAACCCTCTTAGAACCCTTAGCTCCCATAATTACCAAAATAGGGCCATATGCTATTAAGAAGAAAGGAATTCAAAAGTTGTTGGTTAATCCAGAATGGTCATTGAAGCGGGTAGAGGTGGCAATGCAAGTCAACGCCTCCGCCATTCGACCAGAGTGTACCCCATTTCTTAAAACCTCTTTTATGGATTGGATCACCTGGCTGCAAAAACATATGCCCCACATGTATAGAAAAAAGAGAGATCTTACTGGATTACTGGGGACAGGACTGAGAGTTTTAAACACAATAGATTCAGAAATATTAATGAACAAATTAACAACAATTGGGAGCAATATGGTTAAATTACAACAACCTTTGCAATCCTCCTTATTAGCATTTGGCACTAGCCAATGGAAATTGTCCAAAATATTGCCAGAGTGGGAAGACATAGAAGAGCGTGACCATGAATTAATCATTAACGCCCTAGGCACAGCTAGTGAAAAAATTTCCTTAGCCCTTAGATGTACACAGGTACAGTTGTGGGTGCAATCAGTGGCTGCTTCAGTCATTCGAGAAGGAGGAGAAAGCACATTCCCTGCCAAAATTTGTAAAATTGTTTGGGATAATGCCTCAGATTTAGAGAAAGAACTCCAATCCTGGTGAGTTTTAGTTAATTTTGCCTATAACCCTGTGACAAGCATGGTAACAGCTTTTGTTTTAACTATACACAATGCATCAGTAAGCTTGGGTCATGGGTTAGCAAATCATAGTCCCAGAAGTGATGTTCTTGCAAAGGGGTTCTTACAGCTCCTCTATGACCTGACAGAACCTATCAGCTGGCTAGTTTGAATATGGACAATTTTTTAAGCCACTTAAAATTGTGATCGCCTCTGT
>NW_008239317.1:22806-24977 GCF_000691975.1 Corvus brachyrhynchos | reverse complement strand
GAAATGCTCCCAGAGATGGGTGAAGAGAACTTTTGTTTCTGAACGGCTCAACCTTAAAATTGTACCCCAGTAATTCAAGAGTGGACTCTCGAAAGCAGTTGTGGGAAAAGCTGCAAGTCGCAGGAAGGGACTCACATGCAAGCAGAGAACCAACCTGGGCAGCTGTCTCGTTCTGATAATGTGTTCATAGCACGAGCAAGAAGAGACTTTCTAAATGGACTGAACAAGGTTATTATGGAAGTGGTAAACAGACTGAACATCTCAAGGGTTGTCTTTTTACATTGTCAGTGGGAGAAAGGAGGAAGGTGGGGGGAGGAGGAGAGTTCTGAAGGTATGGTATTATTTTTTTCCCCTCTTTTAGGTCTGTTAATAAACTTGTTTATATTCTTTCAAGTTTGGTGCCTGCTTTGCATTTCTCCTAATTCTTATCTCACAGAAAATAAACAGTAATGAGCATTTTGGACCAAACCACTACACTAAATTGGTGTTTCTGCCCGGTTCAAACCCAGCCCGCTACAGTAATAAATAGAGAATGAAGAACCTTGTACTTTGCTGGCATGTCTTTAGGAGACTACTCCCATGCCGCCCGCAGGTGCCTGAATAAACACACCACTTTCTAACTTTAATTAGTTAGAGGGTCTTTTGTCCGTGGATATCGGGATTTAACGAATCAGCTGGAAGACTCAGCTTACCTCGACTCTGTTGACTTTCGGCGGGGGAAGACATGCAGACAATCAATGTGATTGATAAAGCAAGCTTCGTTTATTAGCAATACAGAGGCACTTATATAGTGTGAAAGTACATGCTTATCAGTTCTTTAATTAGTTTAAACTTACGAAAGCGCATTCTTACTTCTACATAATTAGGTTAGATAAAAGACTACATTTGGCAAGCTTCTATTATTTATGTTTTGACTTGAGAGATCAAAGATCTTCCTCCCTTCTCATGGTCAGTACATCTTATCAGAACAGCACTGTACCTCCTTAAAACTCCCTTTTGGTTCTCAGGCCTGTTTCTCACGCAGGCATTTTCTCATGCAGGCATTTTCTTGTGCAGACCTTTGCTTGTACAGTTCTGTTATTGATTTGTACCCTTTATCAATGATCCATGTCCCTGATCCTCTAACCATTCTCCAACAGGACTCTATTCCCACAAGGATTTAAAAATAGCCCAATGATTTTGGGGAACCAACTGGCAAAAGAATTAGAGGTCTGGAAGAGGGAGAACCCTGAAGGGTTGATCCTACAATATGTTGAAGACATCTCACTAGCAACAGAAACTAATAAAAAGTGCATAGAATTGACTATCAGTCTTCTAAATTTCCTAGGCCAAAGAGGCTACAAAGTATCTTGAGAAAAACCTTGAATTATGAGGCAGCAAGTTACCTACCTAGGATTTGAAATAGTACCAGGACAGTGGAGGCTGGAAACAGATAGAAAAGAAGCTATCTGTCAAGTACCGCAACCTGTGACTGCCGGAGATTTAAGAGCATTCTTAGGTATGGCCAGATGGTGTAGACTGTGGATCTCAAATTATGGACTTTCAGTCAAACCACTGTATGGGCTTTTAAAGGAGGCCTTGGAAGGACCTTTGATTTGGACTCCTGAGAGTGAACATGCATTCTGTAACTTAAAGATGGCGTTGACGTTTGCACCTGCCTTAGGACTCCCAGACTTAACAAAGCCCTTTGAGCTTTTTCTGCACAAAAGACAGCATGTCACCCTTGGATTTCGGGCTCAGAAAGTAGGAGACTTCAAGAGGCCTGTGGGGTACTTTTTCAAATGACTAGACAAGGTCAGCCAGGCATGGCCTGGATGCCTGCTGTTCTCCTCATCCAAGAGGCCAGGAAATTGACTTTGGGACAAAAGATAGTAGGTTATAATTTGTCTTGGTTTGAAACACAGGTGTCTGCCAAGGAAGGCAGGAGCCTCCCTTGGAATGCCCTACACAGGAAATCCTAGGTAAAAGACAGCAGCCAGCTGGACCCCTCCCCTGAGCTGTGGCCACGTCTTTTGTCTCTCCAAAGTATCCAGTCGTTACTGTCTCCTAGCAACATGTATGGGGGAGAATTCTTTAAGAGATTAAAAAAAGAAAACAAAACAAAACACCAAAAACAAAAGGAGAACTCCTAAAACCCCAACAACTTTGCACACAATATATTACCCCTGGTG
>NW_008239317.1:17632-18345 GCF_000691975.1 Corvus brachyrhynchos | reverse complement strand
TGCCGACAGCTGCATTCAGCTTGGTATTTATCGGGTTACAAGTTCCATATTCATTAAGTTTCCCAATAAGCCTATACATATTCATCACCTAGCCCCGCCCAGCCTCGCTTCGTATTATAATGAACCCAAAAGTCATTTACATCTGCGTTGCGCTTGTGTAGTGTTGTTTGGTGGCTTTGGTAGGGGTCTTAGAGGGTCTCCCTCTGATGAAGTCAGGAGTCTTCCTCATCCTGAACTTTTCACCTTTCTTCCCTGCGCATGCTCTTTATACCCCTGGCCCGAGTTAAAGCTTCGAGACTGGTTTGAGCTAGTTTTGGGTTGAGCACAGGATGTCTGTCCGAGACTCCCCCTGCCCTTATCAGTGGTCTCTTATCTTTTCTTCCTGCTCTGGTATGCTGACTAAGCTAGATGCATTGTTCCTAACAAACTAATCCTTCTGCTTCCCATCCCCCTGATTCACTTTCTGGATCAAAACACCGTAACCCTCCACTCAAAATGTGTCCCAAATATTTAATTTTTTTTCTACCAACTGCGCTTTTTCCCCAAGTATTCTAAATTCCTTTTTAGCAAGAAAATTAAGCATCTTCACAATAGCCTCTTCAACCACCTTTTCCTGTTCCCCTGATAAAAGCAAATCATCCACCTACTGCAACAACCTAACTCCCGAGAGTGGAGTAAACTCTCTTAATATTTTCTGCAAGGCTTGCCCAAAC
>NW_008239317.1:15927-17182 GCF_000691975.1 Corvus brachyrhynchos | reverse complement strand
CAAGGTTGCAGGTGGCTTGGTTGTTTACATACTCTGCTACCTCTTCTGTGAGGGAGAAAAGTCTCTCACGGACTTAGAAAATAGCAAGAAAATCCTTGCTAGCAGCATTTTTGTATCTACACACAATATCTACTGTCTTCAGAAGAAAAGGGGGGCATTGCCTCTTCCCAAACTGTATGCTGAAATATCACTGTTCTAATGGAGCAAGAAGTTGTGGAGTTGAAAGTAACCACAGGGGTAAATCGAGCCCCATTCCCAAACACCCGAGATTGTGCTGGTTTGGGCAAATTTGGAAATATATCCTCTGAGAGAAGGCAGGTTAAAACCACAGCTACCCCGCCAGGTTCGGGGAAAAATGAATTTTCCTCAAAGGAAAGATAAAAACTATTTATTTAACAAACACACAGGAAAAGGATAATGATGATAAATAATAAAACCTCTCTCTGTGGAGAAAAAACCTGGGAAAATTTCCTCTGTGTAGTTAGCCTCTCTCCTCCCCCTCAGAGCTGGGTCGTGGTGGTGGGCCCACCTCCAGGGTCAAGGCCTCGGTGGAAAAAGTCATGATGTGTTCGGATGTTGAAACAGTCCATAAAAAGAAGAAGGGAAAAATCGGAGTCCCTGGAAAACAAAAGTTCAAGTCTCCATCTCTCTCCGGAGAAAAAGAAAGCCGAAAGCTGGCTGAAAAAGCAAGCAAGCTGCCTCCCCACTCTTGCTCTGCTGCCGCAGCTGAACGCAGAGAGCCGTCTCTGTGTCCTTGAAAACAAACTGCTTTGAAGAGTTGTTCTGGGTTTTTTCCCTCCCCCCTCTCAGGCTCAGTTTAAAGGAATAGAAAGGCACAAAATTAATTTCTGGGCATAGAACAGCAATATGGGATACAACATCATAAAGTCACCCCAAGACATTCCACCCTTTACCCCATATCATCGCCTCAAGGCCCAAACTAATATAGTCTAACTCTACAACCACACATCAATACATACATACATGTATATATACAGCTATGTACAGTGACAGTGACACTCAGCAAGCAGAGGTATACAGACATTTCACATTACAGATGGTTTTCACCAAACAATCAGATCTCCCTGTGGTACACAATGTGTTGTCATCTTTCTGTGCATTACCCACCATGTGCAACCTGGTACCTGAGAAAAGATAACCCCACGGATGGGTTTGTCTGTACTCAAGGCAGAATTAATCCAAACAGTCTTTCCTAACAGACCTCTGACATGCACTACTGGGACCTTATCTCCAT
>NW_008239317.1:14996-15885 GCF_000691975.1 Corvus brachyrhynchos | reverse complement strand
TACAGGCTGTAGCGGGAGGCACAGGGTAGGTCTCCAACCATCCAGTGGTGGCTTCTACCACTGTGAACACATAGTGCTTGCCTTGGCGGGTTTCAGGCAGTGTGATGTAATCAATCTGCCAGGCCTCCCCATACTTGTATTTGGACCATCGCCCACCATAACATAGGGTTTTCACCTGCTTTGCCTGTTTGATAGCAGCGCATGTCTCACGGTCAGGGATGACCTGGGAGATACTGTCCATGGTTAGATCCACCCCTCGGTCTCGTGCCCACCTATAGGTAGCATCTCTGCCTTGATGACCAGATGCATCATGGGCCCATTGAGCTAGGAACAACTCTCGCTTTTGTTTGCAATCTCCCTATGACACTTCTATCTTTGCAGACTGATCTACCTGTTTGTTGTTTCGGTGTTCCTCATTAGCCCTACTCTTGGGCACATGAGCATCTACATGGTGGACTTTCACAACCATCTTTCTTACTCGGGCAGCGATGTCTTTCCACTCTTCATCAGCCCAGATTGGTTTTCCCTCACGCTGCCAATTAGCTTTTTCCCACTTTTCCAGCCATCCCCATAGAGCATTGGCTACCATCCATGAATCACTGTAGAGGTAGAGCTTTGGCCACTTCTCTCTTTCAGCAATGTCCAGGGCTAGTTGAACAGCTTTGAGTTCAGCGAGTTGGCTTGATCCACCTTCTCCTTCAGTAGCTTCTGCAACCCGTCGTGTGAGACTCCATACGGCTGCTTTCCACTTTCGTTTCATCCCTACGATGCGACAAGAACCGTCAGTGAAAAGAGCATAGAGTGTGTCTTCTGATGGCAGTTGGTTGTATGGTGGAGCTTCTTCAGCACGTGTCACTTGTTCTTGTTCTTCTTCATCAGTGAGACCAAA
>NW_008239317.1:7189-14944 GCF_000691975.1 Corvus brachyrhynchos | reverse complement strand
ATTTCCTTCGTGGTTGGAGTGTATTGGGCTTCAGACCGTCTGTAGCTTCGGCTCCAAAATCCCAGTGGTCGGCCTGGAGTCTCAACAGGCACCTTCTGCCAAAGGCTCAAGGACAGACCATGGCTCCCAGCTGCAGAGTAGAGCACATTCTTCACTTCTGGCCCTGTCCTGACTGGGCCAAGGGCTACTGCATGAGTGATCTCCTGCTTGATCAGGGCAAAGGCTTGTTGTTCAGGGCCCCAATGGAAATTGTTCTTTTTGCGGTTAACCAGCTAGAGAGGACTCACAATCTGGCTGCACTCAGGAATATGCATCCTCCAAAAGCTTATGGCACCTAGGAAAGCTTGCGTCTCCTTTTTTTTGGTTGGTGGATACATTGCTGTGATTTATTGATGACCTCGGTGGGAATCTGACGCCGTCCATCTTGCCATTTCACTCCCTGGAACTGCATATCTCGAGCCGGTCCCTTGACTTTGCTCTTCTTGATGGCACAACCAGCTTCCAGGAGAATCTGGATGATTTTCTTTCCGTTCCCAAACACTTCTGCTGCGATGTCCCCCCCCACAATGATGTCATCAATGTACTGCAGATGTTCTGGAGCCTCACCCTTTCCTAGTGCAGTCGGGATCAGTCCATGGCAGATGGTGGGACTGTGCTTCCAGCCCTGGGGCAGTCGGTTCCAGGTGTACTGCACACCCCTCCAGGTGAAGGCAAACTGAGACCTGCGTTCTGGTACCAGAGGAAAGGAGAAAAAATGCGTTAGCAATGTCAATAGTGGCATACCACTTCACGGCTTTGGACTCCAGCTCGTACTGGAGCTCCAACGTGTCCAGCACAGCAGCACTCAATGGTGGAGTCACTTCATTCAAAACACAATAGTCCACAGTCAATCTCCATTCTCCTTCCAATTTTCACACAGGCCAGATGGGACTGTTGTAGCGAGTGGGTCTTGCTGATCACCCCTTGGCTCTCCAGCTCACGGATCATCTTCTGAATAAGAATCACATCATCTCGAGTTGTCCGGTACTGTCGGCGATGCACTGTCGAGGAGGCGATTGGTACTCTTTGTTCTTCCTTCAGAAGGCCTACTGAAGATGGGTTCTCTGATAGTCCAGGCATGTTGTTCAATTGCTTAATGCCCTCTGTCTCCACAGCAGCTATTCCAAAAGCCCACTTGAGTCCCTTTGGGTCTCTGAAATACCCGATTCGGAGGAAGTCTATGCCCAAAATGCACGAGGTCTCTGGACCAGTCACAATGAGATGTTTCTTCCACTCATTTCCGGTCAGGCTCACCTCAGCTTCCACCAGGGTCAAATCTTGTGATCCACCTGTTACACCAGAAATAGAAACAGATTATACCCCCTCATGTTGCGATGGGATTATTGTACACTGCGCACCAGTGTCAACCAAGGCATGATATTTTTGTGGTTCTGATGTACCAGGCCAATGAATCCACACAGTCCAAAAAACACGGTTTTCCCTGGCCTCTACATGGCTAGAGGCAGGGCCCCTCTATGCCTGGTTGTCCTTCTTTCCCTGGGCCTGCATCTTAGAGGTTCCTTCATGGGAATTCGACGTGTCATCGTCTTTTCCATCATTTTTGGCAGTTTGGCTAGAGGCAACTGGAGCTACTTACTTTTTGGTAGAACTTCCTTTCTGAGACGTGCGCTTCTTCAATTCACACACTCCTGCTGCCAGAGCAGGAGTGGGGTGTCCAAACTACCTCTTTGTGTCTTCCCCACTGTCACACAGGAATTTCCACAGCTCACTTGGTGGGATGTATCTTCTCTCTGGGGAAGGTCCATGTTTGGTATCAGAATGTCTGATCTGTACTGCTGAGATTTGGAGAAGGTCCTCTTTAATCTCCTTCTTAATCTCCTTCTTGAGTTACTGGTGCATCTTCTCCATCTTATCTTCCCTTCTCTGCATACGTGTTTCCACAGCTGCGATTCATGCATGTGTTGGGCCACGCACGTCATCTGCAGATGCTCCGAGCTTCGTAGCCATATCCCACACAGTCTCATTCCCACCATCATCTGGTTTCATTATTGCTAAAGCAGAAGCATATTCTTTTGTCCTAAGCCGTATGAGTTTTTATTAACTCTGACCTGGTCTGGACTCCTCAATCCTGGGTCATCTGTGAAGACAATCTCTACTCCCCCTAGTTCTCTCAGGCACTGGATCCCTTGTTCCATGGTCTTCCATGGGGTTTGCTGCATATAGAGATCGTCTCCACACATATATCTATCTCTCGCACCATTCAAGACCCGTCTCCAGAGACTGGCAGACTCAGCCCTCCTTATTATCACTTGGTCGATCACTGGATCATGTGACAGGGATCCCAAATGCCTCGCTTCAGCACCGTCCAGCATCACATCATCACCTGCAGCATCCCAAATACAGATCATCCAACTTATTATGGATTCATCAGACCGTCAGATGTAGTCCTTTCTTAGGCTGTGAAGGTCCTTTATGGACATGGACTCAGTAATGGTTTCTGTGCCTGAGTCAGTTGGTGGCTTTGAGGTTCGTTCCCCTGCATCATCATCATCTTTCACTGGGCAATCAGTTTTGGTTGTGTGCTTTTTCCTCATGACAGGAGCCACTGTCAATGGCTTAGACTCTCCATCTGGTTTGGCTGCAGGCTGAGTTACTGGGGTGTCTGCTGATTTATCTTCATGCCCCTCTACCTTTGCCTGCTGCTGCATAGTACCTAACAGTGTGTGATAGGCATATGCCAAAGCCCAACATATTGCAAGGAGCTTGTTCTCATTAGAATTGTCATTGTATTTCTCTTTCAGATATTTCACCACCTCAGCTGTTTTCTGAATTTGTTCAGTAGGGAAGTTCCACGCTATTGGGTCAGAGAAATTCTTCAGTGTTTTGCCCATATCCTCCCATTCCCCACAGCACTCAGGGTTTTCCACCTCTGGGTCAGGTGTCTCATCAGCCACCCTGGAAATCTGAGCTCTCATTCTAGACAAGCTGCCAGACATATAGAAGAAGCCTACCAGATTAAATAACAGGAGAGCGGTCTCTTTAACATCCAGGGAAAACTGAACATTCTCAAAAGATAATGTATCAAATTTAAAGGGAACTGAGATGAAAGGCCGGGAAAACCCATCTCCTCCTCTAACATACTGAGTGCAATTACTAATAAACCCCCAAAACAGGGTACTGAAACTAGGACTGGAGTTAGGACAGAGAAACCACATATCATACACACTTTGAACAACTGCATGTACCTCTGTTAACTTCTTATAAATCGTTATCACCAAGCACAGCAAAATAGAAATCCGGATTTGTCCCCCTACTCTGCAAAAGTTTCATATCAGGGACAGGATCGGAGCAAGTTGTGGATGGCCAAACAAGCCTAGGGACCAGAAAGGCATGAGTACATCAAGCCAGAGAGGCATTATGAACTTAACCAACATGGTGACTACTTTACCCCAACAAAAAGTAATTAAATTCAAACCAAAATGTAATTAGTACAGGTTTTTAACTTTCCTTTGAGCCATGCAGTTGGGCGCCACTAATTACTTGTGCTGATTTGGGCACATTTTGGAAATATATCCTCTGAGAGAAGGCAGGTTACAACCATATCTCCCCCACCAGGTTCGGGAAAAAATCAATTTTCCTCGAAGGAAAGTGAAAGAGATATAAACTATTTCTTTAACAAACACACAGAAAAAGGATAATATTGCTAAATAATAAAACCTCTCGCTGTGGAGAGTAAACCTGGGAAAATTTCAGAGTCCTTCTATACGTAGCCTCTACCGTCCTCCTCAGAGGTGGTACGGGGTGGGCCCTCTTCCGGGGCCTTGATGGAAAAAACCCCTCCCGATGTGTTCTGATGTTGAAACAATCCAGCATAGAAAAAGGGAAAAATCGGAGTCCCAGGAAAATAAAGTTCAACTCTCAGTCTCCCTCCAGAGAAAAAAGGCCAATATCTGGCTGGAAAGCAAGCAAGCTGCTTCCTCTGCTCTCTTCCGCAGAAAACAGAACACAGAGGAGTCTGTGTATCTGTGTCCTTGAAAACAAACTGTAAACTGCTTCGAAAGTTTTGATGGGCTTTTTTTCCTCTCCCCCCTCTCAGGCTCAGTTTAAAGGCACAGAAAGGCACAATGTTAATTTCTGGGCATAAAGGAGCGATAGGGGTTACAACATCATAAAGTCACCCCAAGACAATACCTTACAGGATCTCCAACAGCTTTTGGGAGAAGTAAATTGGATCAGATCTATGTTAGGGATCACCAATGATGAACTTGCTCCAGTTTTTGACTTGCTAAGATGAGACTGTGACATTACGTCTCCGAGGATTCTCACACCTGAGGCTCAAAAAGCTCTTGACAGAGTAGCAGAAGCATTTCAGAAAAGACAAGCACATCGTTGTATTGCTTCACAACCATTTTTTTCTTGCAGTATTAGGAGAAAAAATGCAAGTGTATGGTCTTATATTTCAATGGGATGCCTCTGCAAAAGATACTTTGCTAATAATAGAATGGGTCTTTTTACCTTACAGGTCTCCAAAAACAATCTTCATGACAATGGAGATGTTAGCACAAATAGAGGTAGAGCAAGGCTGTTAGCTATGACAGGCAAAGATTTTGCAGTAATTTATTTACCTTTGAAGAAACAATATTTTGATTGGTCATTACAAAAATCAGAAGATCTGCAAATTGCATTATTGAATTATTCAGGCACCTGTTCTATTTATTTTCCTAGCCATAAGTTATTACAGGCAAAGTTAAGCTTTAGAGAAAAACCTCTGTTAATGCAGTACTTGTGCTCAAAGACAGAGACACAGAGATAGACTCGGCAGGGTGCATCTCCATGCATATGACCTGGACCTGTGCACCTAAGGATCCTTAAAATAAATACCAAGGTAAAATCCCTTTTCCCCTTCTAACCGTGTCTGACTCTTGATTTTAACACCCAGAAAAAGCATCATAGGGAATTTGAAAACCGTGGTGAAAGGGGAAAACAACCAATGAGTTACAAGCCAGGGGGAGGATACAATTTAACAAGAACCACTGGGGGAAACCGAGAGGTGGCAGTTATAACAAAGAACCAATGAACAACCGAGTAACCGGGAATTTTCCCGAACTGGGGGAGGTGGCTTGTACCCGGGCGCTGCCCAGGGGGGTGCAGCTTAGGCTTCTGAGCCGCCCCTCGACCCACCCTCTGAGTCTGCCTCTCTGGGAAACTTGATCCAGGGGATGGGCTGGGGTTGATTGGCATCTCACTGCCCCAGCCCCGCAGTGGGATGGGTCACAGCAACACTCTGTTAAGTGAAGTGCCTTTAAATGCTGTAACGTTATTTATTGATGGGTCAGGAAAAACACATAGGTCAGTAGTAGTATGGCAATACCCAGAAACTAAAGCATGGAAATCAGATACCCAAACAATAGAAGGTTCAACACAAATGGTTGATCTTGCAGCAGTAGTCAGAGCATTTCAGCTTTTTCAGGAACCTTTTAATTTGTTGGTTAGAAAGGCATCTCAGGTATAGAAAAGATATGAAAGAAGGGATAAAGAAAAGGTAGAGGTACAGGCAAGGATAATGGCACCGTTTTTACAGCCCCTGATGGGAAAAAGTGCAGGGAGCCCCAGGACCAAAGGGAAGGGGGTGACTGCCAGGACAGCGACTGGGAAGGAATCAGTGTGCCATTTGTAAAAAAAACCAGTAGAAACTGATTGTTAAGGGTGTCAGGATCTGCTATCGTACTGGGGGCTCACCACACTGGAGCTCTTGCTGAAGCAAGAAGTGTGTTTCCTAGCAGACATGGGGACTTCTCTCTCTGATTGGAATTCTATGCCAAAGGGGGAACAATTGTTCAAATATTCTGATAAGTGGGAAAGATGAGCAGGTGCATTTTATTCAAGCACGACTGGTGGATGTGTGTGTGTGTATGCGAATTATTGCTGTGTGTTTTATCTTCATAGCTGCCTTTGGCCATTCCCTTCAGACACATTGTACAGGGTTGGGAGAGGCCAGGAAGAATGAGGCTTGAACAGTGAGCAGGCTTGTGTCCACGGAGTTGTTTTATACTTTTTCTCTGTGTAATGAAAGTGTCTTGGGGTGATTTTATGATGTGTATCCCCTATCACTGCTCTATGCCCAGAAATTAATTTTGTGCTTTTCTATGCCTTTAAACTGAGCCTGAGAGGGGGGAGAGAAAAAAAACGAGTGAACTTTTCAAAACAGTTGTTCAAGGACACAGATACACACTCTGCGTTCTGCTCCTCCTGTGGTAGCAAGAGTGGAGGAAGCACCCTTCTTGATTTTCAGCCAGCTTTTGGTTCCTTTTCTCCAGAGGGAGATGAAGAGTTGAATTTTGTTTTCCTGGGACTTTGGTTTTTCCCTTCTTCTCTTCTGGACTGTTTCTACATCAGAACACACTGGCCCACACTGACCCAGCTCCGAGGAGGTGGAGAGAGACCACACCTACAGTAGGACTCTGAAATTTTCCCAGGTTTCTCTCCACAGTGAGAGGTTTTATCATTTAGCATTATTATCCTTTTCCTGTGTGTTTGTTAAATAAATAGTTTTTTTATTTCTTTCACTTTCCTTCGAGGAAAATTACTTTTTTCCTGAACCCGGTGGGGGAGGGGATGGTTGTAACTTGCCTTCTATCAGAGGATATTTTCCTCCAAATTTGTCCAAACCGTCACAACACCCTACCTAATATTTTTGAGCAGGCAAAGCTGAGTCATGCTTTTTTTCATCATAATGCACAAGCACTTATGTGAATGTTTCATCTTTCCAGAGATCAGGCTAGAGCAATCATAAAGTCCTGCCCAGACTGTCAACTCGTGCAGCCCCCTGTTTCCACAGGAGCGGTTAACCCTCGAGGACTGCAGAGCTTGCAATTGTGGCAAACAGATATCTCCAAATACCCATCTTTTGGAAAATATAAAAATTTTGGTTACATTTTCCAATGCAGTTTTTGCTTCTGTACACACAGGAGAAACAGCAAGTCACGCATGTCAGTATTTTTTGCAAGCTTTTGCTTCTCTAGGTGTGCCTCAAGAAATAAAAACAGATAACGGTCCGACTTACACAGTTCAAAAAGTAGCCACATTTTTAATGAATTGGGGTGTTTGCCACACTTTTGGTATTCCTTATTCTCCCACGAGTCAGGCAATTGTTGAAAGGACACATCATTCTTTAAAATGTATTTTAGATCAGCAAAAAGGAGATGTAGCACAGGCAACACCACAGATGCGATTGAGTAAAGCCTTGTATGTTTATAATTTTTTGAATAGTTCTTCTGCAGGGCCTGATTCTCCAATATTTAGGCATTTTTCTAACAGCACACATGCAAGATTAAAGGAGAATCCTTTAGTTCTGATTAGAAATCCAGAAACAGGACAAATTGAAGGTCCATTTCCTCTAATAACCTGGGGCAAAGTGTTTGCTTGTGTTTCTACAGGTACGGGACCCAGGTGGTTTCCTGCAAAAAACGTGAAGCCATAACACAAGCAGAAACACATTGACAACCCCACAAGTAAAGAAGAAAGTACACAGACTTGAACTATGCAGAGACTAAAACTCATGCCTGAAATCTCTTGCTTTTATTGCTAAAACTGTGAACTTTGGCTTTTATGTCAATATAAAGAGTGTGAAAAATGAGAATATCATAAAGCTCTTTTGGCAAATAATCCTCACCTTCCTATTTTAAAGAAGGCACAAAGTACATTTGTTCCTCATCATTAGGTGATGTTCAAACAAGATTGAGAAATATAAAAGAA
>NW_008239317.1:4897-6161 GCF_000691975.1 Corvus brachyrhynchos | reverse complement strand
TGTACTTTAGGGAAGCTTACATTGTTAACTCCTAATATGAAGACAATTATCAGCATGAGACACAGAGGAAAAAGATCTTTTACCCATCAATATGGACCAGAGTGTAAAGATGATTTCAATCCATGGCGTTTTGGAAAAAAGTTTACAGCATCTCTTCTTTTGCCGCCACTTGCTTAAGCAGTTGCATTAAAGCAGTTAGATCAGTTGGGATGTTGGCTGAGTAAACAATCTAATGCTACGTACCATGCGTTGAGTGGCTTCTTAGCAGATGTCAAAGGTGTGAGACATGCAACTTTGCAAATCAGAGCAGCAATTGATTTTCTTTTGTTAGCCCATGGACATGGATGTGAAGACTTTGAAGGGATGTGTTGTATGAATCTGTCTGACCATTCAGAGTCTATTCGTAAGAGCATACGACTTAAAGAGGGTGTATTAAAAATAAGAATTGATGATGGAACTTGGCTGGATGATTTGTTTAGTGGATGGGATTTAACACCATGGTTAAAGAAATGTCTTACAACAAGTCTATACATTTTAGTAGTCATAATAATAGTACTAATAATGGTGCCTTGTTTGTTCCAATGTGTACAATGGATGATTGATAAATCTATTAATGGAGTTTTTTTAGTGCAGAAAAGAGGGGGAGATGTGGGAAACAGAGGAGTAGAAACTTCCACAGGCATTAATGAGTTTAATTTACAGCCCTGGAAAGAGCTCGAGTTGATGTAAGGATAAAGGTATACAGACCTTAAGCAGAAGAATTATAAACCTAGGTTTCTATAGTTATAAGTAAGAATATGTATTGGGTGATATGGTGAAGGGTTTTTAAATATAGTAATGTGATTTTATAGTTTAAGTTAAGAATTTGGATGTTATAATAGAAGTATATGTGTGTACGTGAGATAGCAAGTCATTGGTTGTTGTTGGGGTTTTAGGAGCTCTCCTGGGTTTTTTTCTGTTAAAGGAATTTTCCCCATACTTGTTGCTAGGGGGACAAATGGCTGGATGCTTAAGAAAAAGAAAAGATCTGGCTACGAAGTGAGGCACATCTGGCTACTCTTTTGTTTCACCTGGGTGTGTGGGCAATCGGTCTCCGGCATTTGGACAGAGAGGGAGGTTGCTTTCTTCGGCTGCTTTCTTTGGCTGCTTTTTCCCTTCTGCTGAAAAAGCCCTGGGATCCCAAAGCCCGCCTTCCCTGCCCTGCTGGGAGCCGGGCTGTGGGCTCCCTGCCCTGCCATTGCTTCGAGCCTTCGTTACGTTGCAC
>NW_008239317.1:1929-3532 GCF_000691975.1 Corvus brachyrhynchos | reverse complement strand
AAGACCCGAAAGGACTCAGGTGGGCATTTGGGATTGCTGCTGTGGAGGCAGAGGGCATTAGGCAATTGAGCACCCTGCCTGGACTATCAGAAAATCCTTCTGCAGTTGGGCTCCTGAAAGAGGAAGAGCAAGGAGTGCCAATTGCCACCTTGACAGTGCACCGCCAGCAGTACTGGACAAATCGAGATGCTGTGATTCCCATCCACAAGATGATCCATGAGCTGGAGAGCCAAGGGGTAGTCAGCAAGACCCACTCACCCTTCAACAGCCCCATCTGGCCTGTGCGCAAGTCTGACGGGGAATGGAGATTGACTGTGGACTATCGTGGCTTGAATGAAGTGACTCCACCATTGAGCGCTGCTGTGCCGGACATGTTGGAACTCCAGTACGAGCTGGAGTCCAAAGCAGTGAAGTGGTATGCCACTATTAACATTGCTAATTGTTCCGGTTTGGTCAAATATAGAGATATATCCTCTGTCTCCAGTGTCATCCAAGGCATCATATTTTTGTGGTTCTGATGTACCAGGCCAACGAATCCACACAGTCCAAAAAACACGGTTTTCCCTGGCCTCTACATGGCTAGAGGCAGGGCCCCTCTATGCCTGGTTATCCTTCTTTCCCTGGTCCTGCATCTTAGAGGTTCCTTCATGGGAATTAGACGTGTCATCGTCTTTTCCATCATTTTTGGCAGTTTGGCTAGAGGCAACTGGAGCTACTTCCTTTTTGGTGGAACTTCCTTTCTGAGACTTGCGCTCCTTCAATTCACACGCTCATGCTGCCAGGGCAGAAGTGGATTGTCCACCCCACCTCTTTGTGTCTTCCCCACTGTCACACAGGAAATCCCACTGCTCACTTAGTGGGATGTACTTTCTCTCTTGGGAACGTTCACGTTTGGTGTCAGAATCTCTGATCTATACTGCCGAGATTTGGAGAAGGCACTCTTTCATCTCCTGGAGACTCTTCTCCATCTTATATTCCATTTTCTGCACATGTGTTTCCACAGCTGTGATTCTTGCATGTGTTGGGCCATGCCCAGAATCTGCATGTGCTCGGAGCTTCACTGCCGTATCCCTCACGGTCTCATTCTCACCGTAGTTCGGTTTCATTATTGCTAATGCAGAAGCGTATTCTTGTGGCCCAAGTTGTATGAGTTTTCGCCACATGAATGGATTAACTCTGGCCCAGTCTGGGCTCCTCAATCCTGGGTCATCTGTGAAGACAATCTCTACCACCCCTATTTATCTCTGGTGCTCGATCCCTTGTTCTATGGTCTTCCTCTGGGTTTGCTGCATGTAGAGATCATCTCTGCACATATATCTTTCGATCACACCCGTCAAGACCCGTCTCCAGACACTGGCAGAGTCAGCCCCCCTTATCATCTCTGGGTCGATAGCTGGATCACGTGACAGGGATCCCAAATGCCTCGCTTCAGCACCGTCCAGCATCCCATCATCACCTGCAGCATCCCAAATATGGACCATCCAACTTATTATGGCTTCATCAGACCTTCGGGTGTAGTCCTTTCTTAGGCTGTGAAGGTCCTTTATGGACATGGACTCAGTAATGGTTTCTGTGCCTGAGTCAGGTGGTGGTTTTGAGGTTC
>NW_008239317.1:0-482 GCF_000691975.1 Corvus brachyrhynchos | reverse complement strand
CTAATGCATTTTTCTCCATTCCTCTGGCAGCAGAGTGCAGGCCGCAGTTTGCCTTCACCTGGAGGGGTGTGCAGTACACCTGGAACCGACTGCCCCAGGGGTGGAAGCACAGTCCCACCATCTGCCATGGGCTGATCCAGACTGCACTAGAAAAGGGTGAGGCTCCAGAACATCTGCAGCACATGGATGACATCATTGTGTGGGGGAACACCGCAACAGAAGTGTTTGAGAAAGGAGAGAAAATCATCCAAATTCTCCTGGAAGCCAGCTTTGCCATTAAGAAGAGCAAAGTCAAGGGACCTGCTCGAGAGATCCAGTTCCTGGGAGTAAAGTGGCAAGATGGACAACGTCAGATTCCCACTGAGATTGTCAATAAGATCACATCAATGTCTCCACCAACCATCAAGAAGGAGACGCAAGCTTTCCTAGGTGCCATAGGCTTCCTGGAAGATGCACATTCCTGAGTACAGCCAGATCGTGAG
>NW_008239316.1:20568-21056 GCF_000691975.1 Corvus brachyrhynchos | reverse complement strand
AGTTTTGACCTCCTTGACCTTTGTGGAAGTGACTTAGGGTTTTACCAAATTGCTGGGTATCCACCTCGATCCCTGAGGGGTGGATACACTGGCGTATCCATGTCCCCAAGTTATAAGTCAGTATGGTCCCTGGATCTTTTGAGTTTCTGGGTTTCGGATCAGGACCTCTGGATTTTCTTTCAGTTTCTGTCTCCCAGTGTTCTGGAAATGACGACAGATCGGAGGGTTCGGATCCTCAAAGGAGCCGTTCAGGAAATTTATTGTAAACAAGGATTTGCTGAGTCAGAGAACAGGTCAATTGAGTTTGGTGGTTCCTGATTGTTGCAGCAACATTCGTTTAAGAGTTTGGTGGGCACGTTCAACAATGCCCTGTCCAGTTGGGGAGTGAGGAATACCTGTGACATGTCAAAATCCTCACTGCTGATGAAAGTTTTTGAACTCTTGAGAGATGTAGGCAGGCCCATTATCAGTTTTTATCTCCTCAGGTA
>NW_008239316.1:18303-19412 GCF_000691975.1 Corvus brachyrhynchos | reverse complement strand
TCAAGGGTTGTCTTTTTACATTGTCAGTGGGAGAAGGGAGGAAGGTGGGGGGAGGAGGAGAGTTCTGAAGGTGTGGTATGATTTTTTTTTCCTCTTTTAGGTCTATTAATAAACTTCTTTATATTCATTCAAGTTTGGTGCCTGCTTTGCGTTTCTCCTAATTCTTGTCTCACAGAAGATAAACAGTAATGAGTATTTTAGACCAAACCACTACACTAAATTGGTGTTTCTGCCTGGTTACAAACCAAACCTGCTACACCGAGTGTCCCCAATAATAAAAAGGTATGTAAAGTTTGGCATGTGGTCCACATTCTGGAATGTGATTGGTATCACAGTCTGTCTGTTGTTGTTGAAATGGTGTGCTACATCACAGGTTACCTTAAACCTATGTCCAGGAGTCCAAGTTGCTTTGTCTGCAGCTCTATTTATGTCAAAACGTGGAGCTAGGATGCGTTGGGTCGTTAGTTTCCCTGCTGTTGACCTGGGGAAACAGTCTTTGGAGAGATTTTATCAGCAATTATAATTGCTCTGCAATTGCGAGCCACATGTCCCTTTTTCTGACAATGGTAGCACACAAGGTGACCTCGAGATTGAGTTTCCCCTGTACCCATACCATTCTCCACAACCTCCCCCACCATCCCCCCAAATTTTTTGAAAAAGGAACAGCTGCGTTCAGCTGCACCTTCTTTGTACAAACTTCGAGGATGGTTTCAACCGTTGGGGGTGGACGCAAGGGAAGACTCAGGATCACTTGCTTGCAAGCATCATTCTTATTGGCCTGGAGCAGTTCGAGGAGGAATGCTTGTTGGAGGTCAGGATTAGGGACCTGGGAAAAGATTGCTTCACGCAAACGATTATAAAACTGTATAATATTTTCAGTTGGCAATTGTTTAACGTTGGTATAATGGGATTCAGGAGTTTGAGATGGTAGTAATGTTAAGGCCTTTTCAGCAGCATGTGTTATTTCAATAAGAACTGGGTGTGGAATAAGCATTGCTTGTTTTTGAGCATTTGTCATATTACTGTCACCAGATAAATGATCTAATGTGATATCATTGTTGTCAAAATCCAGATAATTATCTGGAGTTTGCCACAGAACTCTCAATAAG
>NW_008239316.1:16635-17632 GCF_000691975.1 Corvus brachyrhynchos | reverse complement strand
CCAGTGTAGGGGAAGAGGGATCGGGGACACAGGGGTTGGAAGAGGGTATAAGGGAATTAACAGGGGGTTTTTGCAGTGGCTTTTCCTGTACTGCATTCTTCTCTGGCAAAGCGTAACTTAGTAACAGGAGAGGAAAAAAATTTGAAACTGTTTCGTCTCCCGATCGTCTGAGAGAGGAAAGCTTTCTCCCCACACCATCCCAAAATTCAGAAGATCTTATGTCCTCGGAGGTTAGATGAGGAAAGTACTGAAAAAGATTGAACTAAACTTTTAGGGTATTTATGCCCAGTACAAGAAAGGTAGCTTTGAACATGGTAATATATTTCTCTGTGGTGTGCTGAAACTTCAGATCCCATTATAAAAGCAACACCACAATTCCTCAGCCCCAAATAGCGAAAAAAAGGGGAAAAAAAGAGAAAAAATTTGCACCGAAACCAGCTTAAGACACAAGCCCCCAAACCAGCAGGGAAATACTCACCAGAGCTCTGGATTCACCACAGGATAAAAGAATCAGCGAAATGGGTCTTCTTTTTCAGCTGTTCCCATGCCACGTGGCGTGGAGGGGGTACAGGCTGGAGCTCTGAGCTCGCTGTTACGCACAAAAAGCGGCAGCAGGGCTGCAGAGTGCTGGCACTGCATGCACAGGGTTCACTCCGGCAGACACGTGGCTTGCCGGGACACCCCAAAAGTCCCTGTAGAACTTAGGTTCTGAGAGAGCACGTTGGCGCCAAATGACAAAATGCTCACAGCTTACTCAGTCAGCTGGCTCACTGTTCTGTGCTTTGGAAAAGCTCTGAGCTGCCGGGAGAGGCGGCACAGGCGATCCAGAACCTCAGTGGCTCCGAAATGCAGCGATAGCTGTAAAGCTAATGTCAAAAGCAGAAGCAAAGAGGTAGAAATACAGCCCAAACTCTGTGCCTTAATCCTGTTTCTTTATTCCTCCTGTCCTGAGAGAGACAGGAGAGGCTGTTCACAGAAGGGAGGCAGGAGCAAGAGG
>NW_008239316.1:10601-15973 GCF_000691975.1 Corvus brachyrhynchos | reverse complement strand
AGAATTTCAGCTTCTAGGTTTGAAGCATCTCCTCTTTCTCCTCTCTCTGGGCTTCAGCTCTTCCTTCTTCACTGACTTTGGTGTCTCTATGTGATTTTCTTCACGTTCCTTCACCTTTCCTCTTCCTCTGACTCAGGACAGGATTGATGTCTGTAGGTTTCATCTGTTCTGGAGAATTTTACAGCACTAAGAGAGTTCATTTCACCCGGGCCTTGCATCAGGAGTTTGCCTCTCGCTGTTGGTCACGTGATCTCTGCCAGAGCTCTTGCAGTGTAGAATTTCATTTTAGCAGCTGCACTGGGTCGCTGTGCTGGGTGTCTAGCAAAGCAGAAGCAGCTGAGATCTTAGCCAAGCCGCGCCGCGGCTGACCCAGCTGGGCTGCGCCGAGCAGGGCCCAGCCCAGCCCTGCTGGGCCACGCGGGCCCCCCCAGTTACCTGTCTAAAAACCCGAAGCAAGAGAGCTTTCCCAGAATTTGTACTTAAATGTGGTATTCACAGAGGAGTGTCAAGCTTCTTAAGTGGCTTAATAGAGTTATTAATATTCACACTAGCCAGCTGATTGGTTCTGTCAGGTCTAGAGGAAGCTGTCTGTAGCCCCTTCTAAAAAAATCACTTCCGTGGCTTGTGGAGTCCTCCTTAACTAAAACACAAGCTGTGCTAAACCATGACAGTGTCCAAGCTTCAGGGAGTAGCCATCTTACACGTTCCCAGGGAATGTATAAGAGGCTTCTACCTCCATGATAATTTTTGTGGCGTTTATAGTCATAAAGACAAGTGTCTTTTGTCAAATGATATTTATTTTTCTCTTATCTCTTCCCACATCTGCTCTCCATACCAAGATGTTGGTGGGCTGCAGAGCTTTTGGCGCCAAGAGATGACCCCTTGCTTGGCCTTTGACCCATCTGGGTTATCTCTCCCATCTGCACCAGCCATCTGTGGTAGAGAGAGAGGGGGTATGCCCTGCTGCACCTGCCCCAGGTTAGGTTGCAGATTTTGGAGATAAGGTGGGGGAAGGTACTGGAGAAGGTCCTAGTCGTCATTGTTCCTCCTTTCTCTCCTTACCACATAAACTCCTTCTGGTACTTGCCTTAACCTTATTTTTCCACATTCCTTTTCAATCAATCCTTTCCCAGTGTCATTTAAATACAATGACAAATTCTGACAGAGACTAACCTCATCTGCCCCGAAAGGGGGCTATTTAAATCCTCTTTGCAGATCATACCCTGGCCAGATATTATAACAATATTCCACCATTGTTTCCTTAGTTACCTCTGAGGGAATGCATAAATTATCCCAAGACCTCATCATTCTCCCCAGGGGACTATCCGGGGGTATTGCAGGATCATCATCCCTATAGTTAAAGTCGCCTCTTGACTTCCCATCACTGCCCTCCATGGGCGTCCCATCAACCTTACTCACCTGAAGTCCCACTGTACTCACCGGTGAGGTTTTCAGTGGCCCTTCCCTGTGGACCACTTCACGGATCCCCCTGGTCTGCCTCTCATCTGTCTCCTGGACAGTCTCAGGTACCCAATCAATCACCCAGTGCCAGCCAGTGCTGAAGGAAGCTGGTCACTGAAAATAGGTGAGGCACGCCTCGAGCTCCTCTTGCTGCATGCCAGACCCAGATGGTGGAAAGATCCCGGACGAGCTCCCAATTGTCAGAAAAATCCACCAATGAAAATCCACAAACACCAGAGGTTTATGTCCAAAATGGAGTCAGGGGAGTCCTGCAACTTTATTCAAATAAAGGAAGAGAGTCCACTGGGGCACATGCCTGTGGGGCTTTCTCTCTTGAGGTTTCGGAGGGTGCAGCCTCCTTTTATCCTAAACTCCTGGTTGCATGTTGCCCTCTGCCTTTCCCCATTGGCTGAGGTACTAGGAAGGTACAGCCTCCCCGAACCGCTTACCACATATTCCCCCTTGAACCTGCCATTTTCTGCCAAAGTTCAGAAACTCAGGCTTGTGCAGACCCACTTGTCTATTTCAGGAGCCAAGCTGTCTGGGCTCTGTAACAAACCTGCAGCTTGAAGTTAGTAGAGACATTAAGAGCCATTTCAAAGATGTTAACACCCATACCTTCACCCATGGAATTGTTTGTAAAGACATTAGGACACATCTTCCCTCTCACAATTGCTAGCAAATAATTACCAAAAAGAGCTGCTTTTTATGTTACCTCTTGTGTGGGGTCTTGGGACCTCAGGCTTCTTAGGTCTCTGAGGGCAATTCTTTGCAAAGTGTCATCAGAGTTCCTCGCAGGATGTAATTCGATCCAGAGAAGTCACAGGGTCCTAAGGTCCCATCTGGGTTGCGAAACTGTTGCCTAAAATTGGAAGAGAAACTTTCCAAACAATATTAAAATTGATAACATAAAGAGCAGTCTTTTAATGAAAGCTTTCAGGTGCACAAATTATCCCTATGCACATGCATAGGATCAAATTTTCACAATTTTTATAATTTTAACTAATTAGTATATCTAGCAAGTACATCCAATAGGAGAACAGTTGTCCTGGCAACCCACCCTTGGACTTGCCCCATTGGAGTCCCTCCAAGGGGTTCTTAACCCTATATCTTGTTGTGTCTCCCAAGTGCTGGTGCAAAACAGGATGTTCTTGTTAGAAGTTCTTTTCTTGAAAATAAGACTAAATAGAATTTAAAGAGTGTGACATAATATGTGAGAAAGGGTAACTACTATTCTAAAGTGTAAGAAAGTGCTAGGAACTATACAGCTATATATTAAAAAGCTACAAAGCTACAAATATATAAAAAAGCTAAAAATCTTTAGGCATCGCCTTCTCTGTCAGAAGAGGGAGTTGTCAACCACTGACACTCTTCCTTGTGCTGGTATTGATTTTCATCTGAAGACCTGAGATTGTCAGGTCTCCCATCACTCCACTAACATTATATGCCGTTCAGATAATCCCCAAGCCAGATGCAAGTAGAGTTGACCTCGCATATAAAATTATTTGCTCCCTGATAACATCAGACACAATTTCTCTATCTAGTGCACAGCACCATAGTCACAGTGAGGACTCTAGCTGTAGCCCCTCTAAACAGTAACATCAATAATCCACTTTTTTAATGTTTCTAATACCTGCTGTAGTACTGCCCAGTTTTACTTTTCATTGAGAAGGAAGTTTGTGCATACCCTTGATCTCTTTAGCTGCTATTCCTTACTTTTTTATTATATGGCAATGCTACATTCAGGAAACAATTAGTATAGGGGCCAAAACTTTCAATGCCCTTACAACAAATAGCCCCTGTACTAGAAATGAAACAAGATAATATGGAATCAAACAGCAAGAGAAGAACAAAGAGAGATAGAAAGTGGCCTGTCCTCACCTCGGCAAGCACCAAAGCTGAGGAGAGCAGGAACTGAAATCTCAGCCTGGAGCCCTCATTACCAAATCTTGCTGTTTCTCTTTGCTTATTTAATACTGCTTTCTGCTGGCATCTTCAGAAAGCATAAAAATATATCCATGTTGAGAATCTTAAGCACACAAACACTATAAGTAAACGAGGTCAATTTCCCCCATTTATTTGAGCAAGTCCTTCTCCTATAAATATGAGCAGAAAGAATATAATCAGATGATGTATTCAGAGACTCAGATGTTCATAGATAATTAAATATATCTTGATGGAATTACTTTAATTGAAGTAGGCATGATTTGAAAAAAAGTAACATTCAATTTTTTTGAGAAAAAGTATAAATAAATTTCTTGAAAAAGAAAACCAACACCATTATGCAATTGACTATTTTATTTTCAAAGAAACTGCACTGCAAATTGAAGAATGATATTCCAATTCTATATCTAATACATAGACAATATATTATTGAAGTGAAAAGAAACTGTTGCTAATAGGACAATCCCTAAGTCCTTCAGAGCAGTTTTATAAGCCAGACAAACAATATGGAAGCTGACAACATGGCTGACAAATTTGTACTGTCCTACTATGTTCCAGAGGAAATGAGTATACTTATGTACCTGAATAAACATAGAGTAAGACCACCAACCTCTTCTTTTTGCCCATGTCTACAAATCACCCGAGTTTTCCATCTGTTTAGACCAAGCACATATTATGTATCTGCTTTACAAAAGCAACAAAAATAACAAAAGCTTTTTATTTTTTTAACATAACAAAAATTTGAACAGAGAAAAAAATCTCATCAGATTAGCACCTTATTTGGTTCTGGAAGTGAAAAGCAAGGATTAGGCCAGATATTATAGACATTTCTGATGGCCACTGGCCAGACTTCTAAGGCAGCTTCATCAACTTGGATGTAATTTTTCTTGATTGATACTTGAGGCTAATTTATTGTGTGAAACTGAGTTGTGTTAAAGCTAAGGCCAAGGAAATGCTGTTGTTTATTGCCATGACTGACTACTACTATAGTTTACATGGAATATTATGTTTATGGCATTAAACAGTGATGTTTATGGAAACTGTCTATTCATGTCTGTCAGTTCCTCCACCAACATCATTTAAAGCCATTGACCTACTTCAATCAAATCTGATAGGAAAAAATAGTCTTAAAGATAATCACATTCCCCAAAGCATTGTGAAATGTGTTGCCTAGGCAGAGGGAACAGAACCCATTGGAGGACAAAAGAGAAGTCAGTGGTCCCTCAGGGATGCTGCATCCAGCCTGGGGACCAGGACTGCACCCCTGTCATGCCATCCATTTGGAACACTCTCTGGAGAAACAGTATGTTTAATAGTTCTATGGAAATGAGGGAGGATGAGGGAGCATCCAATGCATACACTTGCTCCAAATCAGAATCGCTGATGGCTCCCATAATATTCTCAAAATATGTTCATCAAATTTTTTCTTAAAGACTTACAGTGACTGAGATTTCACTACTTCCACAGCAGTTTTATTCAAATATTTAACTAACACACAATTAGAAAGTCTTTTTCATTATCTATACTACCCTCTTTACAGAAATTTAATCTCAATACTTATGACCAGTCAGCACTTTATTCCTTTTCACATTACAGCTAAACAGGCATTTTTCCTATTTGCCTTCTGCAGGATTAAAGAAGATATCACATCTTTTACATCTAAATCAGTGTGTCAGTTTAGAGACAAATTTTAGGAGAAAAACGCTCTGGAATGAGTGTTTTCTTTAAAGAAAAGGGCTTCAATAATCCCTTTTGCCAATGAGAAATGAATACCAGTGGATGAAAGTGAAAAAAACCTGTTTATTAACAAAGCATGGTACCTGCAAGGCACAGAAAAAAAGATTTAATAGATGCTAGATATTGAAATTTTACAACCTTTCCCTCTACTCCCCACCTGGCCACGTGGCTGGGAAGGCAAAAATGGCAGCTATCTTTGTCTCAGGGAAGGGGAAAAAGGAGTTCACACA
>NW_008239316.1:5125-10563 GCF_000691975.1 Corvus brachyrhynchos | reverse complement strand
GAACCTCTGGCGTTGGCCTCCTTTTCACTACAGATGAAGCTGGTGGATTTTGGTGTCCTTTCCTTGTTGGTTCAGCTTTTTTCCTGAGGTCTCAGGCTCAGAGCTCAGTCCACCGTCTCGGCTATTCGGATGTCCAACCGAAAACCAAGCGGAAAAGGTTCAAGAAAAAAAAGCCACCAAAAGGATTCCTGGTACAGCCTCCAAGCCAGGGGAAGGATAAAGGAAACTTCTTGCTTAAGCTAGCAAAAACTAATCCAGTGAAAGCAACAATGTAACATCTGATAGGCATGGAGCACGATGAGGAGTGTGTCTTTGAATAAAACCTGCACAGGAGCCCCAAGGCTTCCGCCCCTCCCCCTGATTCATCTTAAAGCTACAGCAGCCATTTCTGGGCATAAAGCAGAAGATTAGGGAATAGAGTATCATCATAAAATCACCCCAAGACAATCAGTGACGACATCCTATTTCAGCATGTTCCAACTTTGAACAATGAAACCAAACGTAGCTATTTCTCCTCTTTCCAGCTGACATTAATCAGGTGTTGACATACAAAGGACTGCAGTAAATAATCTCTGTAGATATGACTACTGAGTATAGGTTCTTTCCCTGGTTGTTTTTGGTAGTCACCAAATGATGCAGCAATATGAAATAAGTGTGGCTCTTTTTATTATAAATCATGCAAGCGCATCCTGGTCTTTTGATTGGATGATGTCGTGGTTTGACACTGGCCAAATGTCAGGCATCCACGAGAGTCACTCACTCACCCTCCCTTTCCACAGCTGGGCAGGGGAGAGAAAAAAAATTAACAAAGGGTTCATGAGTTGAGATAAGGACCAGGAGGAAACACTCCAAGGGCAAAACAGGCTCAACTTAAATTGCAAAGTGAATTTATTACTAACAGAATCAGAGAAGGATAATGAGAAGTAAAATAAGACCTTAGAACACCTTTTTCTCCCCAGCCCCTCCCTCCTTCCCACTGACAGCACAGGGAGACAGGGCATGGGGGGTTTGGTCCATTCATCACCCAAGATTTTCTTCCACTGCTCAGGACTGTGGGGTCCCTCCCACAGGAGACAGTTCTCCGTGAACATCTCCAGTGTGGTTCCAATCTCACGAGCAGTGTTTTCCCAAAACTGCTGCAATGTGAGTCCCTCCCATGGGCACACAGTCCTCCCAAAACTGCTGCAATGTGAGTCCCTCCCATGGGCACACAGTCCTTCCAAAACTGCGGCAGCGTGGGTCACTCTTCCACAGGGTGCAGTCCTCCAAGGACAGGCTGCTCCAGCCTGGAAGAAAGGGCCCTCTCTCTCCACCAGGTCTCCCACTGGATCACAGCCTCCTCCAGGCATCCACCTGCTCCTGCGTGAGCACCTCCCCCACAGGCTGTTGAGTGGATCTCTGCATCCCCTGTGGACCCCATGGGCTGCAGGGGGACAACCTGCTTCACCATGGTCTTCACCACGGCCTGCAGAAGAATCTCAGCTCTGGCACCTGGAGCACCTCCTCCCCCTCCTTCTCCACTGACCTTGGTGTCTCCATGTTGTTTCCCTCACGTTCTCACCTCCTCCTCTTCTCTGACTAGAAGAAAAACTGTGTGCCCTTTGTTTTGATTTTCTTCTTAAATATGTCATCACAGAGGCATTACCAACATCTCTTATTGGCCCTTCTTTGGCCAGCGGCATGTCCATCTTCAAAGCCATCAGGGTTTGGCTCTGCCGGATATGGTGGAAGCTTCTAGCAGCTTCTCACAGAAGCCACCTCTGTGGCCCCCCCACTACCAAAAACCAGGCTATGCAAAACCAACACAGATGGGTGCACTGCTGTAGGGGGTTGACCACGGCTGCATGCCAGGTGCTCACCAAAGCGGTTCTTTCACTGTCCCTCCTCAAATGTACGGGGGAGAGAAAATAAAATGAAAGGCTCGTGAGTCGAGATAAAGACAGAGGGAGATCATAGAATCATAGAATTCTTTGGGTTGGAAGGGACCTTAAAGATCATCTAGCTTCAATCCCCCTGCTGTGGGCAGGGATGCCATCCAGTAGACGAGGTTGCTCAGAGTCCCATCCAGACTGGCCTTAAGGACTTCTAGCGATGGGACATCCACAGCTTCTCTAGGCAACCTGTTCCAGTGCCTCACCACCCTCATAGGAAAGAATTTTTTCCTAATATCTAATCTAAACCTACTCTCAGCTTAAATCTATCCCCCCTTGTCCTATCGCTATATTCCCTTGTAAAAAGACCCTTTCCATCTCTCCTGTAGGGCCCCTCTAGGTACTGGAAGGCTGCTATAAGGTCTTTCCAGAGCCTTCTCTTCTCTAAGCCAAACAGACCCAAATCTCTCAGCCTGTCATCATTGGAGAGGTGCTTCATCCTTCTGATCATCCTCCTGGACCTACTCTGTACTCATTCCAACAGGTGCACCTCTTTATTGTTTTGAGGGCTATAGAGCTGGACACAGTACTCCAGGTGGGGTATTGCAAGAGCAGAGTAGAGTCACCCCCCTCAACCTGCTGGTCACACTTCTTTTTATGCAGCCCAGGATATGGTTGGGTTTCTGGGCTGCAAGCACACATTGCCAAGACATATCAAACTTCTCAACCACCAGAACCCCCAAGTCCTCTCCAGGGCTGCTCTCGATCTGCTCTCCACCCAGCCTGTACGTATGCTTGGGATTGCCCTGACCCAGATACAGGACCTTGCATTTGGCCTTGGTGAACTTCATGAGGCCCACCTCTCGTCTGTCAAGGTCCTTCTGGATGGCACTCCTTCTCTCCAGTGTGTCAACTGCACCACACAACTTGGTGTCAGCAAACTTGCTGAGGGTGCACTCAATCCCACTGTCCATGTCGCTGACAAAGGTGTTAAACAGTGCCTGTAGATACAAAAATGCAGGTAGCAAGGATTTCCTTGCTATTTTCTAAGTCCGTGAGAGACTTTTCTCTCACGCAGAAGAGGTAGCAGGGAATGTAAACAACCAAGCCACCTGCAACCTTGAAAAGTCTTGTTTATGGTATAGTAGAAAAATATTTTGACAATGGATGTTTTAGGATTTTAGCCAATCACCCCAAGGGGTGGCTGATCCTTTGTCCAATTAGACTATGAAGAAGAAAGTCTATAAAAGAATTTGTAAAATAATTAAATCAATCAATCTTGCTGCACAATTCCTGCCTGCTGGATCTTCTCTCCTCCTCCTCCCTATGGCTGCGGGACACGGTGATATACCCTAGGGCCCAGGCCTGCGGTAATATTTGGTGCCTGAATTTTTTCTGAACCCATGAAGAATCATAGGGAACATGTGTTTGGCCACATTTCTTATTTATTTTTAAAATTTGGGCATAAGTTTGAATGTGCAAATTTTGGCTTAGGAAGATCAGATTTGTCTTTTCAAAAATCAGAGGTTATTAGAAGAACTTCCTTTTCCCCTTGAAAATTGCCACCAGCTACCCCACAATGTCTCTTGGCTTGGAAACATTAATTAGTGTTTTGCTTTTTTTGTTCAAAGCTGATATCCTTTGCCTCTCTGAAAGAAGAGAGACCAATGACCACTTCAGAACAAATCCATTTCCACTGCTCTTTTTTCCCACCACTGATGCTCCTACCTTGCATGTAAAGTGAACCAGCTGTTACTAGGTTTCACAGCAGAAAGATGCACACTAAGTGATTGTCAGAAGATTGTGTCTATTCCAATTTGCATAGGCTTCTCCTTTTTCACCCTCCTTCACTGGACTAAAGAAATTAAAATGTGTGAGTTTAGACGCAGCATATAATATATATTCCCATTTTCAGTGATTCAGAAATATGTGATCAAACCCCTAGATTTTATTCGAAATAACATGCAGTTAAGGGGATTTTATTGCATAAGAAATAGTAACAATAAATATGATCTGTGCTTAGATTGTACACAGTTCCTTTTCACTTGAAGTGATAAAGACAATTTAGTAAATGGGTAGTACTAGAGTGTGGTGTGTCAGGCAGTACATTGCAGGATTTATTAATACTAATATCTGTTAAGAAAATACACTGTTAGCCCTTCTCTACATGTAGATTCAAACCTTTCTATTGATATCCTACTGTAGAAATAAACCTGTTTAAAAGAATTTACTTCTGTGGCACAGCATGCCTTAAAATTTGAACAAAAGTCAGAGTGATAAAAAATCGATCAGTTCAGTGAACACATTTCTTTGCCATAAACTGAAATGTGCATTCTAGAAGAGCATGGCTTGTGAATTGGAGATCCATGAAAAGAACAGACCTGCTAAAAGAATAACATTTTGATGAAACAACCTTATTTGCTTAACAGCTTTCCACTGCAATTAACATATGCAGCAAATGTGTCTATTTAATGTGACAGTCTGCTCAAATAACCCTCTTTCAAGAATGGGATTATATAATCTGGAAATAGCATCGTTACACTGAGATTAAAATTATTGAATATCTTGCTTTTCGAAGATGCCAGCAGCACTGGCTCCTCCTTTCCTCTGTACTTCATGCTGACTTGTAAATTATCTGCTTGAGCTCTGGTGTCCTTAAATTAATGAACTGTCTGACAGCAGCATTCAGCACAGGACTGCTATTTGGAACAAAAGAAAGGAAAACTGAAAGAAACCCTGGGGAAGACAATCTGTGCGGCAGCAGTTCTGGAAGTATTTGGCCTTATCAGGCTTCATGGGATGACAGTTGTATTGGTCCTACAAGACTGAAACTATGATGATGCAAATGGCAAGGCATGAAAAAATAAAGTGACAAGATGTATAGTCAGGGATCAGCTGGTCCCTTGGGCTTGGCTAATCAGTGGTTAGCCCATGATCAGTGGCTCCATTGAGACCATTTGCTCCTGGGACACATGCTAGGGATCTTCTGACCAGAGTATTGGCTTGGGCTGAGAAGAGGATTCTGGGGGTAACCGGGGAGCTGTTACACTCCATCCGCAGGCTGTGCCAGAAGTTCAGGATGGTACTGGTTCCCCAAAAGAGATCCAAGCTTTCCCAGTGTATAAGGCTCTCCCAGATTCAGGGGAGCATGTCAAGCATGAGGTAATTGCTTGGAAAGTTGCCCAGGACCTGCAATCCAAGGTGGCACAATATGGACTAGGTTCTGCTGAGGTTATGCAGATAATAAGGGTGATAAATACAGATTTGCTTGCTCCATTTGATATCAGACACTTAGGTCAAATTCTATTTCAACCTATACAATTTACAGTTTTTGAGAAAACCGTGAGAAAGCTGGCTGACAAGGCTGCATTAGGGAATATGCAGCTCCCTGATGCCGATCCTAGACGGACAGTGAGAACGGATGCTTTGATGGGGACTGGTCCCTTCTCTGATCCCAGTCTACAGGGTACTTTGTCCTCTAGCATCCTGCAGCAAGCTCAACAGGTCGGCATGGCTGCACTGTTGAAAACCATGGAGTTGTCTGCTCCTAGAAAGCGATATACTGGA
>NW_008239316.1:2124-3878 GCF_000691975.1 Corvus brachyrhynchos | reverse complement strand
CTGTTATTCTGAATCATTTTCTCTCATTGCAGTCTGCAGGCAAGAGACAACTTCCCCGGGCAAAAGTCTGGGTGTGGAATTTACTCACTAACCAGTGGGAAGGCCTGCATGAGCTTATCGTTTGGGGTCGTGGGTATGCTTGCATTTCCACAGATACTGGGGTACGGTGACTACCTGCAAAATGTGTTTGCCCTGACCTACGGCACCAGAGGCAGAACAGGCAACCTCCAAATGATGACCAGAACGCCAACCATCCAAATGGCGACCAGAATGTAGATCATCAGCCTAATGACTCTTCTGATGATGACCAGGATGTCAACCATCAGGCAGATGGTCCTTCTACAAGCAGAGACAGGGATGGTCCTTCCACAAGCAGAGACTGAACTTTAAAATTCTTGTTATGGAGTCAGATAGTTAAAGCCTTAAGGACATATTTAGAAGTAATAACTGATGTAGATTTCTATTTAGGATTAATAGTAGAGTTGTTATCTTATAAAACAAAAAGGGGGAATTGTAGATACAGAAATGCTGCTAGCAAGGATTTTCTTGCTATTTTCTAAGTCCGTGAGAGACTTTTCTCTCACGCAGAAGAGGTAGCAGGGAATGTAAACAACCAAGCCACCTGCAACCTTGAAAAGTCTTGTTTATGGTATAGTAGAAAAATATTTTGACAATGGATGTTTTAGGATTTTAGTCAATCACCCCAAGGGGTGGCTGGTCCTTTGTCCAATTAGACTATGAAGAAAAAGTCTATAAAAGAGTTTGTAAAATAATTAAATCAATCAATCTTGCTGCACAATTCCTGCCTGCTGGATCATCTCTCCTGCTCCTCCCTATGGCTGCGGGACACGGTGATATACCCTAGGGCCCAGGCCAGTGGTAATACAGTGCCGGTCTCAATACTGACCCTTGAGGAATGTCACTTGTCACTGCTCTCCACTTGGACATCGAGCTGTTGACCACAACTCTGAGTGCAATGATGCAGCCAATTCCTTCTCCACTGAGTGGTCCATTCTTCAAATCCATGTCTCTCTAGTTTAGACAAGGAACAGTGTCAAATGCTTTGCATAAGTCCAGGTAGATTATATCAGTCACTCTTCCCTCATCCACCACTGATGTAACCACATGTCTTGGTTTGAGATCACCCCAAGACACCACATAGCAGAAGGCCACCAGATTTGTCAGGCACAATCTGCAATTAGTGAAGCCATCTTGGCTGTCACCAATCAACTCCTTGTTTTCCATGTGCCTAAGCATAGTTTCCAGAAGGATCTGCTCCATGATTTTACCAGGCCCTGACATGATGTACTAGTTTGAAAACAAACTAGTGGGAGACACCAAGTCAGAATAACAATTTAATAGGGAAATAAAAGGGGGGGGGGAAAATAAAGGCAGAAAACACTGGGTTAAACTGACTGAGTCAGGATACAACCTGACACCCTTTTAATCAGGGTGGTGGTAGCAGTCCGGTAGAATGGTGGCTGCAGTCCTCCTGAAGCGGTGATCCTGTAGAAAGAGGTCTGCTCTTCCTCAGAAGGTCCAGTGGTGGCTATGTAGCTCCTGTCCTCTGGGAATCCAGTGGAAAGGATGTCTCTGGCGTTCAGAATCTCAGATTATATCCACGATGGAATGCTTGGTTCCTCCCTCTGGGTGGAGCATCTCACAATGGGGTAATGAGTCATGAGGCCAAGTGTTGATTAGGCTCATTAACAGAAGATAGTCTGGAGGGAGTTATCTCTGAGTCATGCGGCAGG
>NW_008239316.1:0-950 GCF_000691975.1 Corvus brachyrhynchos | reverse complement strand
TATTTCTCTAAGCAGCTAGATGCAGCAGCCAAAGGATGGCCTGAGTACCTCAGAGCCATTGCAGCAGTCGTGCTAAACATCCAAGAAGCATGCAAATTCACCTTGGGTCAGAAAATGACTGTGCTGGTATCCCACACAGTGTCCGCAGTGCTGGAAGTGAAAATCAGGCACTGGCTCTCCCCACAAAGGTTCCTGAAATATCAAGCCATCATGGTGGAACAAGATGATGTAGAAATAGTGGTAACTAACATTGTCAACCCTGCTTCCTTTCTCAGTGAAAATCGAGGGGAACCGGTACACCATGATTGCCTGGAGACTATCGAAGCTACCTACTCCAGCCACCCGGATCTAAAGGATACTCCTTTAAGCAACACAGAGACCTGGTTTACTGATGGGAGCAGCTACATCATCAGTGGAAAGCAGCATGCTGGGTATGTGGTTACCACCTGCCGCGAGGTGATAGAATCTGGAGCCCTGCCAACAAACACCTCTGCGCAGAAGGCTGAAATAATCGCCCTAACCCGTGCCTTAGAGAGAGCAAAAGGAAAGAAAATAAACATTTATACAGACTCAAGGTATGCATTTGGAGTTGTACATGCACATGGGGCCATTTGGAAAGAGAGAGGGTTGTTAAATACCCAAGGGAAAAACATCAAACATGCACAAGAAATAATGTGACTGTTGGAAGCCGTCCAGCTACCTGAGAAGGTAGCAATCATGCACATTAAGGCACATCAAAAGGTGAGCTCAGAATTGGAAGAACGAAATTAACTGGCGGACAGAGAGGCAAAAGAAGCAGCAAAAGGTGAGGTAATAACTGGAGCCTTGATCCCAGAGGGACAACTTTCCCTAGAGGGTAAGCCAACGTATAACAAAAAGGACAAGAAATTGATTAGAGATGAAGGACGAACATTTAACCATTGTCGCGGGTTCGGTTTGTAACCGGGCAG
>NW_008239315.1:61465-61802 GCF_000691975.1 Corvus brachyrhynchos | reverse complement strand
GCACCTCGTCCTTGGCCTGCAGCAGGAACTCGCTCCCGTCGCTGGTCCTACAAGACAGGAACGTTCTCACCGTGTCCTTCAGGGGTGCGGGGCATCAGAGCCCCCCCCAAATCGACAGGAGACCCCAAAAGTGGTGTCAGACACCCCAAAAATGGCACCGGAGAGCCCAAAATGGCATCAGACAGCCCAAAAATGGCACCGGAGAGCCCAAAATGGCATCAGACAGCCCAAAAATGGCACCGGAGAGCCCAAAAGTGGCATCAGAGACCCCAAAAATGGCACCAGATAGCCCAAAATGGCATCAGAGAGCCCAAAAATGGCACCGGAGAGCCCAAAA
>NW_008239315.1:60514-61333 GCF_000691975.1 Corvus brachyrhynchos | reverse complement strand
AAGCCCCCAGCGCCGCACCTCGTCCTTGGCCTGCAGCAGGAACTCGCTCCCGTCGCTGGTCCTACAAGACAGGAACGTTCTCACCGTGTCCTTCAGGGGTGCGGGGCATCAGAGCCCCCCCAAAATCGACAGGAGACCCCAAAAGTGGTGTCAGACACCCCAAAAATGGCACCGGAGAGCCCAAAATGGCTTCAGAGACCCCAAAAATGGCACCAGAGACCCCAAAAATGGCATCAGACCCCACCAAAATCAACACGAGACCCAAAAGTGGTGTCAGAGACCCCAAAATGGCATCAGAACCCCAAAAATGGCACCAGACACCCCAAAATCAACACGAGGCTCCAAAAATGGCATCAGAGACCCCCAAAAAGGCATCAGAACCCCAAAAAAGGCATCAGAACCCCAAAAATGGCACCGGACACCCCAAAAGTGGAATCAGACCCCACCAAAATCAACATGAGACCCCAAAAATGGCACCACACACCCCAAAATCAACACGAGACCCCAAAAGTGCCCTCGGACACCCCAAAATCAACACGAGACCCCAAAAACGGCCTCAGCCACCCTAAAAATGGCATCAGCCACCCCAAAAAAGGCATCAGAACCCTAAAAATGGCACCAGCCACCCCAAAAAAGGCATCAGAACCCTAAAAGTGGCACCAGACACCCCAAAATCGGCACCAGATAGCCCAAAAGTGGCATCAGAACCCACCAAAATCAACACGAGACCCCAAAAACGGCCTTGGCCATGCCAAAAATGGCCTCAGACACCCCAAAAAGGGCCTCGGCCACCCCAAAAAAGGCATCAGAACCCCAAAA
>NW_008239315.1:58091-58596 GCF_000691975.1 Corvus brachyrhynchos | reverse complement strand
CCCCTTGGCGTCCTTGTAGAAGCCCAGGTCGCCCTTGGCCAGGACGCAGTAGAGGTTCACCCAGGACCTGCTCGGGGTGGCCCACGGGGTGAGCATCAAGTGTTGGAGGGGATCCAAATCTTGGGGAAGCCCCAAATTTTTGGTGGGAGGTTCTTCATGGATGGAATCGCAGCTCTTGGTGGAGCCCCAGCCCTTGGTGGAGCCCAACCCTTGGTGAAACCCAACTCTTGGTGAACCCCTCCATGGATGGAACCCCAACCCCTGGTGAACCCCCAAAATTCTGGTGGATGTCCTCCATGGGTGGAATCCCAACCCTTGGTGAACCCCGACCCCAAATTCTGGTGGATGTCCTCCATGGATGGAATCCCAGCTCTTGGTGAACCCCAACTCTTGGTGAAACCCAACCCTTGGTGAAGCCCCAAATTCTGGTGGATGACCTCCATGGGTGGAATCCCAACCCTTGGTGAACCCCAACCCTTGGTGAACCCCAACCCTTGGTGAACCC
>NW_008239315.1:55893-57231 GCF_000691975.1 Corvus brachyrhynchos | reverse complement strand
GGGTGGAAGCCCAACCCTTGGTGAACCCCAACCTTTGGTGAACCCCCAACCCTTGGTGAACCTTCTTCATTGATGGAACCCCAACCCTTGGTGAACCCCAACTCTTGGTGAAGCCCAAGCCTTGGTGAACCCCCAATTTCTGGTGGATGTCCTCCATGGATGGAATCCCAGCTCTTGGTGAACCCCAACCCTTGGTGAACACCCAACTCTTGGTGAACCCCTCCACTGATGGAACCTCAACCCTTGGTGAACCCCAACCCTTGATGAACCCCCAAATTTTGGTGGATGTCCTCCATGGATGGAAACGCAACTCTTGGTGAACCCCCAAGCCTTGGTGAACCCCAACCCTTGGTGAACCCTCTTCATTGACGGAACCCAACCCTTGGTGAACCCCAACACTTGGTGAAACCCAACCCCTGGTGAATCCCATCCCTTGGTGAACCCTCAACCCTTGGTGAACCCCAACCCTTGGTGAACCCTCTTCATTGATGAACCCCAACCCTTGGTGAACCCCAACACTTGGTGAAACCCAACCCCTGGTGAATCCCATCCCTTGGTGAACCCTCAACCCTTGGTGAACCCCAACCCTTGGTGAACCCCCAAATTTTGGTGGATGTCCTCCATGGATGGAATCCCAGCTCTTGGTGAACCCCAACCTTTGGTGAACCCCAACCCTTGGTGAACCCTCTTCATTGATGGAACCCCAACCCTTGGTGACCGCTCAACTCTTGTAGAACCTTGTTCATTGATGGAACCCCAACTCTTGGTGAACCCCAACCCTTAGTGAACCCCTCCATTGATGAACCCCAACCCTTGGTGGACCCCCAAAGACTGATAGACCCCATCCATTGATGGGGCTACAGCCTTTGGTGAACCCCCAACCCTTGGTGAACCCCAAACCTTGGTGAACCCCTCCATTGATGGAACCCCAACCCTTGGTGAATCCCATCCCTTGGTGAACCCCAACCCTTGGTGAACCCCAACTCTTGGTGAACCCCAACCCTTGGTGAACCCCTCCATTGATGGAACCACAACTCTTGGTGAACCCCAACCCTTGGTGAACCGCAACCCTTGGTGAACCCCTCCATTGATGGAACCCCAACCCTTGGTGAACTCTCTTCATTGATGGAGCCCCAACCCTTGGTGAACCCCAACCCTTGGTGAATCTTCTTCATTAATGGAACTCCAACCCTTGGTGAACCCCAACCCTTCATGAACCCTCAACTCTTGGTGAACCCCCAACCCTTGGTGAACCCCAAACCTTGGTGAACCCCTCCATTGATGGAACCCCAACCCTTGGTGAATCCCATCCCTTGGTGAACCCCAACCCTTGGTGAA
>NW_008239315.1:44597-45743 GCF_000691975.1 Corvus brachyrhynchos | reverse complement strand
CAAGCCTTGGTGAACCCCAACCCTTGGTGAACCCTCTTCATTGATGAACCCCAACCCTTGGTGAACCCCAACACTTGGTGAAACCCAACCCCTGGTGAATCCCATCCCTTGGTGAACCCTCAACCCTTGGTGAACCCCAACCCTTGGTGAACCCCCAAATTTTGGTGGATGTCCTCCATGGATGGAATCCCAACCCTTGGTGAACCCCAACCTTTGGTGAACCCCCAACCCTTGGTGAACCTTCTTCATTGATGGAACCCCAACCCTTGGTGAACCCCAACCCTTAGTGAACCCCTCCATTGATGAACCCCAACCCTTGGTGGACCCCCAAAGACTGATAGACCCCATCCATTGATGGACCTACAGCCTTTGGTGAAACCCCAACCCTTGGTGAACCCCAACTCTTGGTGAGCCCCAAACCTTGGTGAGCCCCAACTCTTGGTGAACCCCAACCCTTGGTGAACCGCAACCCTTGGTGAACCCCTCCATTGATGGAACCACAACTCTTGGTGAACCCCAACCCTTGGTGAACCGCAACCCTTGGTGAACCCCTCCATTGATGGAACCACAACTCTTGGTGAACCCCAACCCTTGGTGAAGCCCAACCCTTGGTGAACCCCTCCATTGATGGAACCCCAACCCTTGGTGAACTCTCTTCATTGATGGAGCCCCAACCCTTGGTGAACCCCAACCCTTGGTGAATCTTCTTCATTAATGGAACTCCAACCCTTGGTGAACCCCAACCCTTCATGAACCCTCAACTCTTGGTGAACCCCCAACCCTTGGTGAACCCCCAACCCTTGGTGAACCCTCTCCATTGATGGAACCCCAACCCTTGGTGAACCTTCTGCATTGATGGAACCCCAACCCTTGGTGAACCCCTCCATTGATGAACCCCCAACCCTTGGTGAACCCCAACCTTTGGTGAACCCCAACTCTTGGTGAAGCCCAACCCTTGGTGAACTCCCTCCATTGATGTCCCCCCACCCCTTCCTGGCCAGGAAGGTGACCCTTTGTCACCTCCCCCCATCCCCCATCATCCCCCAACCTGTTGGACGCCTTCTTGCCGGCGCCGTCGAGCTCGTGCTTGCGCAGCAGGAACCCCTCGTGCGTCACCGTGTGGGCGGGAGGCGGCGGGGGCGGGGG
>NW_008239315.1:42897-43472 GCF_000691975.1 Corvus brachyrhynchos | reverse complement strand
GAAGGCGGCCCCGGGGGTGTCTGGGCGTGTGCGAGGGGTCAGGAGGGGTCAGGAAGGGTCTGGATGCTGCCGATCCCAAATGTCCGCGCTGGAGAGCAGCAGAGCCCGACGGGCAGCGCTTCAAGGTGGGGAGAGGCTGCCGGGCGGGAAACCTGCGGGATGGGATGGGATGGGGATGGGGATGGGGATGGAGATGGGGATGGGATGGAGATGGAGATGGAGATGGGGATGGAGATGGAGATGAAGATGAGGGTGAAGACAGCGATGAGGGGACACTGAGGGATCTCCTGTGGGACACTGAGGGGACACTGAGGGGACACCCAGAGGACCCCAAGGGGACATTGAGGAGACGCTGAGGGCACGTCCAGGGTCAAGCAAGGGGACACCCACAAGCAGGGGGACATGGAGGGGACACCAACGTGACACCGAGGGGACATTCAGAGGACTCCAAGGGCATTCCCAGGGGACACAATGGGGAATCCAAGGGGTCACCAAGGGGACACCAAGGGGCCACCAAGGACTCACAGAAGCCGGCACAGTGCCGCCTGCCTCCTTCTCCTGCAGCTGCTCCACGA
>NW_008239315.1:41656-42486 GCF_000691975.1 Corvus brachyrhynchos | reverse complement strand
GGCTTTGAGCTTCTCGATCTGCGGGGCGGGAATGGGGTGGGAATGGGATTTGGGATGGGATGGGATGGGAATGGGTGGGATGGAGATGGGAGATGGAGATGGAGGTGGTGATGATGATGGAGGTCGGATGGAGACGATGGAGATGTTGATGGAGATGAGATGGGGACAGGGATGGGGACAGGGATGGAGTTGGGGATGGGACAGGGATGGAGACGAAGATGAAGATGGGGATGAAGATGGAGATGGAGAAGGAGATGGAGATGGAGACGGAGATGGAGATGGAGACGGAGATGGAGATGGAGATAGAGACGGAGATTGAGATGGAGATGGAGATGGAGACGGAGATGGAGATGGAGATAGAGACGGAGATTGAGATGGAGATTGAGATGGAGATGGAGATGGAGACAGAGATGGAGATGGGGATGAAGATGGAGATGGAGACAGAGAACAAAGACGGAGACAGAGACAGAGATGGAGATGGAAATGGAGATGGAGATGGAGACGAAGACGGAGACGAAGACAAAGACGGAGACAGAGATGGAGATGGGGATGAAGATGGAGATGGAGACAAAGATGAAGACGGAGACGGAGACGGAGATGAAGACGAAGATGAGGATGAAGCCAGCCATGGCAACAGCGATGAAGACGAGAACAGGATGAAGATCAAGGTGGGATGAGGACATGGTTCTGCTGAGCCCACAGCTGCCCCGACCCCGAGCAGGGCCCGGCCCCGGGGGTGTCCCCATCCCGCGGTGGCCCTACCGTGGTGAGGCGCCTCAAGGAGCTGAACCTCTCCTCCCAGGCGGCCGCCGCCTTCCGGAAGGCCTCGT
>NW_008239315.1:39897-41527 GCF_000691975.1 Corvus brachyrhynchos | reverse complement strand
GGGGGGGCGGGGGTCACCTCAGAGTCTGGGGTCACCCATAGTCTGGTGTCTTCCAGAGGTTGGTGTCCCCCCATAATCTGGTGGCACCCATAGACCGGTGTTTCCCATCATTTGGTGGCCTCCATAGGCTGGTGTCCTTCATAGGCTGGTGTCACCCCATAATCTGTTGTCTCCCACTACCCAATGTCCCCACCCCAAGATCTGGTGTCTCTTGGTGTTCCCCATAACCTGGTGACCCTCATAATTTGGTGGCCCCCCCTAATCTGGTGGCTCCCCATAATTTGGTGCCCCCCCCCAATTTGCTGTTCTCCATAATTTGATGTTCTCCAACTACTCAATGTCCCCCCAAGACCTGGGGGTTCCTCCATAATCTGGGGAATTCCAAACTCTGGTGATCCCCATCATCTGGTGACCCCCCAGAATCTGATGGTCCCCCATAATCTGGTGTCACCCCAGAATCTGGTGTCCCCCACTACCCAGTGTCCCCACCCCAAGACCTGGTGTCCCTCCAAGACTCAACATCCCCCCCAAACCTGGTGTTCCCACCAACACCCAATGTCACCCCGATATCCGATGTCCACCCCAAGACCCGATGACCCCCTGGTGTCCTCTCGGGGTGGCACTCACTCTGCTGCAGCCCCTCCCAGTGCTTGTCCCACTTGTCCGTCATCTCCTTCTTCTTCGCCAGCAGCTTCTCCATGTGGGATTTGATCTGCGGGGAGGGGGCAGATGGCTCAGGACACCCCAAAAGTTCCACCACGCCCCATGCCCACATCACCCACCCTCCCCGGGCACCTCGTCGGCCGCTGGGCTCTTGCTGAGGATGAGGGTCTTGCCCAGCTCCAGGCAGGTGGCCACGTTCTTGGCCCGGGCCTCCATCTCGGTCTTGAGGGCCTGGTGGTCGTTCATCAGCAGCTCCACTGAGGACACGTCCCTGGGGCAGGGGAGGGACAGGGGTGGTCCCAAACCCCAGACATGGGGTGGGGATGGAGGGGGGGTCCTTGGCAGCTGGGAGGGGACCTTGGAACTGGGAAGGATGTGGGGTCCTCCTGATGGGGCAGGACATGGATCTTTGGTGTCATGGTGGACCAGGGCATGGATCCTTGGTGTCATGGTGGACCAGGACACGGATCTTTGGTGTCATGGTGGACCAGGGCATGGATCCTTGGTGTCATGGTGGACCAGGACACGGATCTTTGGTGTCATGGTGGACCAGGGCATGGATCTTTGGTGTCATGGTGGACCAGGACATGGATCTTTGGGATGGACCAGGACGTGAATCTTTGGGATGGACCAGGACGTGGGGCTTTGGGATGGACCACATGACATGGTCCTTGGCTCCACGGGTGGACCAGGACACAGATCCTCAGATGGACCAGGACATGGGGTGGTGGCACCACAAGAGGCCAGGACATGGTCCTTGGCTCCATGGATGGACCAGGACACAGATCCTCAGGCAGACCAGGACACAGGACCTTAGGATGGACCAGGGCTTGGTCCTTGGTCACCTCCCCTACCTGGGCTTCTCCCCGGCGCCCATCTGGTGGAGCACCCCGTCCATCCAGGCCAGCAGGTCCCTGACGGTGCCCACGAAGCGGATCTTGTCGGCCACGCTGGCCACGTGCAGCCG
>NW_008239315.1:34809-38877 GCF_000691975.1 Corvus brachyrhynchos | reverse complement strand
CCTCCAGCCAGGGGATGTCCAGAACCCCTGGTGTGGGGTTGGGATGGTGCCCAAGATCACCAGGATGGTGCCCAGGACCACCAGGCCCACCAGGATGGTGGCAGGACCTCCAGCCAGGGGACAGAGATGATGGCCAGGAGCCCTGGTGTGGGGCTGGGATGCTGCCCAAGATCACCAGGATGGTGCCCAGGACCACCAGGACCACCAGGATGGTGGCAGGACCTCCAGCCAGGGGACAGAGATGACGGCCAGAATCCCTGGTGTGGGGCTGGGATGGTGCCCAAGATGACCAGGATGGTGCCCAGGACCACCAGAACGGTGCCAGGACACCCAACATGGAGCAGGGATGGTGCCCAGGACCACCAGAACGGTGCCAGGACACCCAACATGGAGCAGGGATGGTGCCCAGGACCACCAGAACGGTGCCAGGACGCCCAACATGGACCATGAAAAGTCCCCAGAACCCCCATGATGGCACCAAGACCCCACCATGACTCAGAACCTCCACCACGACCCCCACCAACCATACGTGCTCGAAGTCCTGCCCCAGCTCGGGCGAGCCGGCCACCACCTCCTTCTCGGCGATCCAGTGCTCCAGCTCGTCCACCTCGCGGTTGAGCTGGTAGAGCCAGTACTGCTGCTCCAGCTTGACCTTGCGCTCCTCCACCAGGTCCTTCAGAGACACGTACAGCCGGTCAACCTGCGACTGCCGCCTGCTGACCATTTTTTTCCACCCCACCCCACCCCCCAAACCAACCCCACCCAACCAACCCACCCAACCAACCCAACCCAACCCAACCCACCCAATCCAACCCACCCAACCAACCCAACCAACCCAAGAAACTCAATGAACTCAACCCAACCCAACCCAACCCAACCACCGAACCAACCCGACCCAACCTGACCAACCCAACCCAACCAACCCAACCCAACCACCCAACCAACCCAACCCACCCAACCCAACCCACCCAATCCAACCCACCCAACCAACCCAACCAACCCAAGAACTCATCCAACCACCCCACCAATCCAACCAACCCAACCACGTCAACCAACCCAACCAACCCAACCCCACCAACCCAACCCGACTCATCCAACCACCCCACCAATCCAACCAACCCAACCACGTCAACCAACCCAACCAACCCAACCCCACCAACCCAACCCGACTCATCCAACCACCCCACCAATCCAACCAACCCAACCACGTCAACCAACCCAACCAACCCAACCCCACCAACCCAACCCGACTCATCCAACCACCCCACCAATCCAACCAACCCAACCACGTCAACCAACCCAACCAACCCAACCCCACCAACCCAACCCGACTCATCCAACCACCCCACCAATCCAACCAACCCAACCACGTCAACCAACCCAACCAACCCAACCCCACCAACCCAACCCGACTCATCCAACCACCCCACCAATCCAACCAACCCAACCACGTCAACCAACCCAACCAACCCAACCCCACCAACCCAACCCGACTCATCCAACCACCCCACCAATCCAACCAACCCAACCACGTCAACCAACCCAACCAACCCAACCCCACCAACCCAACCCGACTCATCCAACCACCCCACCAATCCAACCAACCCAACCACGTCAACCAACCCAACCAACCCAACCCCACCAACCCAACCCGACTCATCCAACCACCCCACCAATCCAACCAACCCAACCACGTCAACCAACCCAACCAACCCAACCCCACCAACCCAACCCGACTCATCCAACCACCCCACCAATCCAACCAACCCAACCACGTCAACCAACCCAACCAACCCAACCCCACCAACCCAACCCGACTCATCCAACCACCCCACCAATCCAACCAACCCAACCACGTCAACCAACCCAACCAACCCAACCCCACCAACCCAACCCGACTCATCCAACCACCCCACCAATCCAACCAACCCAACCACGTCAACCAACCCAACCAACCCAACCCCACCAACCCAACCCGACTCATCCAACCACCCCACCAATCCAACCAACCCAACCACGTCAACCAACCCAACCAACCCAACCCCACCAACCCAACCCGACTCATCCAACCACCCCACCAATCCAACCAACCCAACCACGTCAACCAACCCAACCAACCCAACCCCACCAACCCAACCCGACTCATCCAACCACCCCACCAATCCAACCAACCCAACCACGTCAACCAACCCAACCAACCCAACCCCACCAACCCAACCCGACTCATCCAACCACCCCACCAATCCAACCAACCCAACCACGTCAACCAACCCAACCAACCCAACCCCACCAACCCAACCCGACTCATCCAACCACCCCACCAATCCAACCAACCCAACCACGTCAACCAACCCAACCAACCCAACCCCACCAACCCAACCCGACTCATCCAACCACCCCACCAATCCAACCAACCCAACCACGTCAACCAACCCAACCAACCCAACCCCACCAACCCAACCCGACTCATCCAACCACCCCACCAATCCAACCAACCCAACCACGTCAACCAACCCAACCAACCCAACCCCACCAACCCAACCCGACTCATCCAACCACCCCACCAATCCAACCAACCCAACCAAGTCAACCAACCCAACCAACCCAACCCCACCAACCCAACCCGACTCATCCAACCACCCCACCAATCCAACCAACCCAACCACGTCAACCAACCCAACCAACCCAACCCCACCAACCCAACCCGACTCATCCAACCAACCCCACCCGCGGTGCGGGCGCTGACCTGGTTCTTCTTGATGAACTGTTGGACGGTCTGGAGGTTGGTGCCGTGGTCCTTCAGCGTGGCCAAGGGCAGGCGGTCCTGGACCCACATCTGGGGACGGGGGTGGACCTCGGCGTCATCTGTGTCCCCCATCCCACCCCATCCCCATTGCTGTGTTCATCTCCATCCCATCCCCAGTTCCATCTCCATCCCGTCTCCATCCCAGCTCTGACCTGGGGGAATTTAGGACTGACCAGGTGTTTAGAGTAGACCAGGTGGCGTTTAGGACCAACCAGGGAGAGTTTAGGACCAATTGGGGAAGTTTAGGACCAATCGGGTGGGGTTTAGGACCGATTGGGTGGGGTCTAGGAGTAATCAGGGGGTGTTTAGGACTGACCGGGAGTTTAAGACTGAGTGACTGGGGTTTAGGTGGAGCTAAGGACCAGCCAGGGGGAGTTTAGGACCAATTGGGTGGAGTTTAGGACCAACCCATCCCCATTTCCATCTCCACCCCATCTCCATCTTCATCCCATCCATCTCCAACTTCATCCCATCCCGTCCCATCTTCATCTCCATCCCCATCGCATCCATCTCCAACTTCATCCCATCTTCATCTCCATCCCTACCTCATCGTCATCCCCATCTCCACCCCGATCCCATCTCATCTCCACCCCATCCCATTTCCATCTCCATCCCCATCCATCTCCATCACATCTCCACCCTCATCCCATCTCCACCCATCTCCATCTCCATCCCCTCCCCATCTCCATCTCCACCCATCTCCATCTCCATCTCCATTTCCATCTCCACCCATCTCCATCTCCATCTCCATCTCAATCTCCATCTCCATCTCCATTTCCATCTCCACCTCCATCTCCACCCATCTCCACCCCCATCTCCATTTCCATCTCCATCCCCATCCCCCATCTCCATTTCCACCCATCTCCATCCCATCCCCATCTCCATCTCCATCTCCATTCCATCTCCATCTCCATCTCCATCTCCATCTCCATCTCCACCCATCTCCACCCATCTCCATCCCATCTCCATCTCCATCTCCACCCATCTCCATCTCCATCCCATCTCCACCCATCTCCATCTCCATCTCCACCCATCTCCATCTCCACCCCATCTCCATCTCCATCTCCATCTCCACTCCACGCCCATTTCCACCCCACCCCACCTTACCTCACCCTGGTACTCACCACCTCGTCCTCCAGCTCATGGCTGACCTGATGGACCTCCTTGGAGGCCAGCAAGATCCTCCGGCGCTCCTTGAGGGGCTCGATGAGGCGCACGATGCGCGTCCCCACCGCGCTCTGCCGCTCGCCCACCACGTCCCG
>NW_008239315.1:33886-34667 GCF_000691975.1 Corvus brachyrhynchos | reverse complement strand
TCCTTGTACCACTCCTCCACCTGCGACTCCATCGTCTGGGGACACGCGGGGGACACACGGGGTCGGGAAGGTGGCCACCATGGCCAGGGTGGGACCTCCAGCACCACAATGGAGTGTTCCCCATAAAACGTGGTGTGTCCATAATGGGGTGTGTCCATAATTTGGTGTCCACCATAATCTGGTGTCCCTCCCATGATCTGGTGTCTCCACATAACCTGGTGTCCCCCCAAACCAGGTGTCACCCCATAACCTGGTGTCCCTCCCATAACGTGGTGTCCCCCCCCATAATCTGGTGTCCACCCAAACCAGGTGTCCCCCCCATAACTTGGTGTCCACCATAATTCGGTGTCCCCCAAACTGTGGTGTCACCCCATAACCTGGTGTCCTCCCATAATTTGGTGTCCACCATAATCTGGTGTCCCCCAAACTCTTGTGTCCCCCCATAACCTCATGTCCCAACGCCACCCAAAGTCCAGCCAGCACCTGGTGTCCCCCCATAACCTGGTGTTACCTCATAACCTGGTGTCCCCCACAGCCTGGAGTTCCCCCATATTCTGGTGTCCCTCCAACACCTGATGTCCCCCCAACACCCAATGACCATCCAAGACCTGGTGTTCTCCATAACTTCTCACCCCAGCACCCAATGTCTCCCCAAGACCCAATGTCCCTCCAGCACCCAACGTCCCTCCAAGACCTGGTGTCCCCTCCACATCCTGGTGTCCCTCGAACACCCAATGTCCCCCCAGCACCCAATGACCATCCAAGACTTGGTGGTCTCCAT
>NW_008239315.1:31471-32139 GCF_000691975.1 Corvus brachyrhynchos | reverse complement strand
TCAAGAGGGGACCCCAAATTTGTCATGAGGGGTTTGGGGAGATGTTGGTGCAGCTCCTTCTCCTCTGGGGTGGGTGATGGGGTCAAGGGGGGGTTTGGGGTCAAGAGGGGACCCCAAATTTTTCATGAGGGGTTTGGGGAGATGTTGGTGCAGCTCCTTCTCCTCTGGGGGGGGTTTTGGGGTCAAGAGGGGACCCCAAATTTTTCATGAGGGGTTTGGGGAGATGTTGGTGCAGCTCCTTCTCCTCCTGGGGTGGGTGATGGGGTCAAGGGGGGTTTTGGGGTCAAGAGGGGACCCCAAATTTTTCATGAGGGGTTCATGAGGGGTTTGGTGCAGCTCCTTCTCCTCTCATGGGGGTGATGGGGTCAAGGGGGTTTTGGGGGTCCAGGGGCCCCCCAAATTCATCACGAGGGGGTTGGGGAGATGTTGGTGCAGCTCCTTCTCCTCTCATGGGGGTGATGGGGTCAAGGGGGGATTTGGGGGTCAAAAGGGGACCCCAAATTTGTCATGAGGGGTTTGGGGAGATGTTGGTGCAGCTCCTTCTCCTCTGGGGGGGGTTATGGGGTCAAGGGGGGACCCCAAATTCATCACGAGGGTGTTGGGGGATGTTGGTGGCAGCTCCTTCTCCTCTCATGGGGGTGATGGGGTCAAGGGGGGGGTTGGGGGTC
>NW_008239315.1:25027-25651 GCF_000691975.1 Corvus brachyrhynchos | reverse complement strand
TGCGCTGTGGGTCAGCGTGTCCCCCCCGCGTCCGCTCCTGGGCCAGCTGATGGTTACGTTGGCTCCTGCGGGTGGGGGGGAGGGGAACCCCCTAATTAACCCCTAACGAACCCCCTAATGACCCCTTCATTAACCCGTAATGAACCCCCTAATGACCCCTTCATTAACCCGTAATGAACCCCCTAATGACCCCTTCCTGAACTCCTAATGAACCCCTAATGGACCCCTGAACCTCCCCTCAAAAGGGAAACTGAGTCACGAGGTTCCATGTGGGATCCACCAGCAGATCCAGCTCCGTCCTCGCTCCTGGCGGGGGGTCCTGGGTGGTCTTTTGGGGTCCTGGGGGGGCGTTTTGGGGTCCGGGGTGAGGATGGAGGGTCCTTGAGGATGGGGGGGGGTCCTGGGTGGTGTTTTGGGGTCCTGGGTGCTGCTGGTGGCTCCTGGGTGGTGTTTTGGGGTTCTGGGTCAGGATGGGGGATCCTGGGTGGTGTTTTGGGGTCCTGGGTGGTGCTTTGGGGTCCTGGGTGAGGCTGGATGATGTTTTGGGGTCCTGGGTCAGGATGAGGGTCCTGAGTGGTGTTTTGGGGTCCTGGGTGGTGTTTTGGGGGTCTGGGTGAGGATGGG
>NW_008239315.1:10258-24124 GCF_000691975.1 Corvus brachyrhynchos | reverse complement strand
GGGGTGTTGGTGGGGGTGGTGACCTCTACGCTGCCCTTGGTGTGGTCACCCCAACGCCACGGGAGATCCACCAGGAGCTGCTCCCACCCAAATCCATCACCCAAGACCTTCTACAAACCATTGCCACCACCCAAGACCTGCTTCCACTCATCGCTATCAGCCAGGACCTTCTCCCACCCATCATCTCCATCATCCAAGACCTTCTCCCACCCACCTCGATCAACCAGGACCTTCTCCCATCCATCAACTCCATCATCCAAGATCTTCTCCCACCCATCTCTGTCAACCAGGACCTTCTCCCACCCATCATCTCCATCACTCCAGACCTCGTCCCACCCACCTCCATCAACCAGGACCTTCTCCCATCCATCATGTCCATCATCCAAGATCTTCTCCCACCCAACCTCATCAACCAGGACCTTCTCCCACCCATCATCTCCATCACCCATCCATCATCTCCATCACTCAAGACCTTCTCCCACCCATCATCTCCATCACCCATCCACCATCTCCATCATCCAAGACCTTCTCCCACCCAAACCCATCATCCAAGACCTTTTCCTACTCAACCTCATCACCCAAGACCTTCTACAAACCATTGCCACCACCCAAGACCTGCTACCACTCATCTCCATCATCCAAGACCTTCTCCCACCCAACCTCATCAACCAGGACCTTCTCCCACCCATCATCTACATCACCCATCCACCATCTCCATCACTCCAGATCTTCTCCCACCCATCATGGCTATCACCCATCCATCATCTCCATCATCCAAGATCTTCTCCCACCCAAACCCATCATCCAAGACCTTTTCCTACTCAACCTCATCACCCAAGACCTTCTACAAACCATTGCCACCACCCAAGACCTGCTACCACTCATCGCTATCAACCAAGACCTTCTCCCACCCATCATCTCCATCACCCATCCATCATCTCCATCACCCATCCATTATCTCCGTCATCCAAGATCTTCTCCCGCCCAACCTCATCAACCAGGACCTTCTCCCACCCATCATCTCCATCACCCATCCATCATCTCCATCACCCATCCATTATCTCCGTCATCCAAGATCTTCTCCCGCCCACCCTCATCAACCAGGACCTTCTCCCACCCATCATCTCCATCACCCATCCATCATCTCCATCACCCATCCATTATCTCCGTCATCCAAGATCTTCTCCCGCCCACCCTCATCAACCAGGACCTTCTCCCACCCATCATCTCCATCACCCATCCATCATCTCCATCACCCATCCATTATCTCCGTCATCCAAGATCTTCTCCCGCCCACCCTCATCAACCAGGACCTTCTCCCACCCATCATCTCCATCACCCATCCACCATCTCCATCACTCCAGACCTTCTCCCACCCATTCCCACCACCCACCGCCTCCTCCCAGACCTGGTTGTAGAGGCTGTTCTGGCACTGCTGGACGTCCCGGAGGAAGAGGTGGAAGACGTGGGACTGCACCAGGACCTCCCTCCTCATCTCCCAGCTCTGCAGGAGCTTCCCCCAGCCCGCGTCCAGCTTCTGCAGCCACTGCTGGAGGGACAGGTAGGGCACCTCCATCTCCTCCACGGCCAGCAGCTCGCTGGCCGCCTGGATCTTGGCGTAGTCCTCCTCGTAGCCATTGATCTCCTCCTTGAGGGCCACGTGGACGTTCAGCAGCCTCTCGGCCTCGGCCAAGCTGTCGGGGACCTCCTCGGAGCCCACGGCCGCTTGGGTCTTCACCAACCACCCCAAGAAGTTGTCCAGGTCCTGGATGAACTGCTGGAGGCGTCCGGCGATGGTCAAGGTGTCCTCACACCCTTGGAGGGCCCTCTTGAGGTTGTCCCACTCCTCGCTGATCTCCTCGAAGGGCAGCAGGATCTCCAGGGCGCGGCCGGGGTGGGCGGCGGCCAAAGCCTCTCCCTCCTGCTGGAGCTCCACCAGCCGCGGCTCCAGGACCACCAGGGCGGCCTCCATGGTGGACAGGCGGCGCTGCAGGGCCAGGACCCCGCCCAGGTCGCTGCCACCGGACTGGGTGGCCTCGATGGCTTTCCTCTTCTCCCGCACCTGCGCCTTCATCTCGCTGCACTCCAGGAGGAAGTTCTGGATCTTCAGCACGGAGCTGAGCTGGCCCTTCTTGTTCTCCACCAGCTCCACCACCCGGTTCCAGCTGGGGACGGGGACAGGAGCGGGGTGAGACCTGCCCTGAGCTGGGATGGAGCCCACCAGGATCAGCACCAAGCCTTGGGATGGGCTGGGAATGTTGGCCTGGAGATCTGGACTCCATGGGGACGTCCCACCAGTGGAGAACCACAAGTTGGGGGTCTCCAGGCAGCCCCCAAACAAAGTTCATCTGATCCAGGAGGCCCCAAGAAGGTCAAAGTCCACCTTGGGACCCTCAGGATGGGCTTGGGTCATTGTCCCGGAGAGGTGGAACCCATGGGGACCTCCCACCACTGGACAACCACAGGTTGGGGGTCTCCAAGCCACCCCCACCAAGGAGACCCCAAGAAGGTCAAGGTCCACCTTGAGACCCCCAGGATGGGCTTGGGTCATTGTCCTGGAGAGCTGCAACCCATGGGGACCTCCCACCACTGGACAACCACAGGGTTGGGGGGCTGCAAGCCACCCCCTACCAAGAAGACCTCAAGAAGGTCAAGGTCCACCTTGGGTTCCCCCCCCGCACCCATACCGGCTGTTGAGGTGGTCCTGGCAGGACCGGACCTCGTCCGAGCTGGGGTGGCCACCGTCCACCAGCTGCTGCACCACCTGGTTGACGTCCAGGATCCGCCCCATGACGCTGTTCATCTCCTGGTCCAGGCTCTCGAACCTGAGCAGATGGACACGGGCAGGTCCATCACGGCACGATGGACCCCAAGGTCCGGCCCTGTCCCATCCCACCCCACCTCCACCCACCTATGCTGGACCACCTCGACCTCATCGAGCTCCTCAGGCACCTCCATCTTCTCCAGCCACTGCTCCTTCTCATCCACCCACACCTCGCAGGCGTGGACCTCGCTGAACATCCTGTAGACGGCCAGCGCGTCCTGCAGCCACTGCGTCCTCAGCACGGCCACCTCGGCCACCTCCCCGTAGAGCTGCTCCACCTCCACCACGCGGATCTGGACGTCCACCCCTTGCCGGTGGTCGGGTGCCAGGAGAGCCAACTGCTTCCGGAGGGACAAGACGGACGCCCGGTGCTTCTCCACCTCCTCCACCACCGCGCGGTGCTTGCGGAGGAGGGCTTGGGTGGAGTAATCGTCGTGGCCGAAGTCGTCGCTGGACACGATGCGGTACATGTCCTGCAGCCAGGCCACCAGGTCGTCCGTCTCGGCGCTGAACTGGAAGAAGTTCAGAGCGTCCTCCAGGCGCTGCTGGTGAAGCCCCGTGACCTCCTCCAGCTTCTTCCACCGCAGGCACACTTCCCGCATCTTCTCCTGGATGCCCACGGAGCTGAAGGACTTCTTGGCCAAGATCTTCTCGCCTTTCTTCATGGTTTGGTGCAGCAGCGCCCGGCGGTTGCCCAGCTCGCCCAACATGGTCTTGTGTTTGTTGGTCAAGGTCATGACGCTGCTGAGGTCGCGGCCGCAGGTCTTGGCGGCCAAGATCTTCTCCTTCTCGCGGATCCAAGCCTCGGCCTCCTCCATCTCCTGGAAGAAGGTCCAGAGCTGGCGGGAATCCTCCAGCTCCTTCCGCCTCTTGGCCGCCAGCTCCTCCAGCTCCTCCAGGCACGTCTGGACGTGGTTGACGCGGTTGCAGATGATCTGGGGGTCGCAGGGTTGGTAGCCTGGACCGAGAGAAGGAGTTTCAGATGTCGGGACGGGGTGTCCAGGGAGTGGTGGGGCCACCGGCCCCAGGGGTGTCCAAGGAAGGACCGGACGTGGCACTCTGGGGGACAGGGAGGGGTCCGGTCGTAGGTTGGACTCGAAGACCTCAGAGGGGTTTTTCAAGCTCATTGGTTCTGTGGGGATTCTTGGAGGTGGCCCACCAGGACCTTGGGTTGACCCTTCCATGGCCCACCAAGACCTTGGGTTGATCCTTTTTCCATGGTCTATCAAGATTTTGGATTGACCCTTTCATGGCTCACCGAGACCTTGGTTTGAGCCTTCTGAGGTCCACCGTGACCTTGGGCCAACCTTTCTATGGCCCACCACAACCTTGGGTTGACCTTTCTATAATCCACCAAAACCTTGGGTCAACCTTTCCATGGCCCACCGAGACCTTGAGTTGACCTTTCTTCCATGGCCCACCAAGACCTTGGGTTGACCCTTCCATGGCCCATCAAGACTTTGGTGGACCTTTCTTCCATGGCCCACCAAAGCCTTGGGATGACCCTTCACCAAGACCTTGGGCTGACCCTTCCATGGCCCACCAACACCTTGAGTTGACCTTTCTTCCATGGCCCACCAAGGCCTTGGGTTGAGCCTTCACCAAGACCTTGGTTGACCCTTCCATGGTCCACCAACACCTTGAGTTGACTTTTCTTCCATGGCCCACCAAGACCTTGGTTGACCCTTCCATGGCCCACCAACACCTTGAGTTGACCTTTCTTCCATGGCCCACCAAGACCTTGGGCTGACCCTTCTCCACCAATACCCTGGGTTGACCCTTCCATGGCCCACCAAGACCTTGGTTGACCCTTCCCAAGGCCAAGCATCTCCCTCTCCCCGTCGCCCACCCCGGTGGCCCCCGTTACCCTCCAGCTCCGAGAACTTCAGCGCGGCGGCGTTGAGGGCCTGGACGCGCTCGGTCTGGGCGGAGATGTCGGCCTCCAGCAGCCCGTGCTTCTGCAGGAGGTCCTCAACCTCCAGCAGATGCTTCCCCAAATCCTTGGAGACCAGAAGAACCTGAAGAAGAACGACACCGCCTCATCCGACGCCGCCCAAATTTTGCCGCCACCCCCGAATCTCCTCCGTCTCTACCTGCATCTCCTCCATCCAGTCGATCATGTAGACCATCTCCTGGAAGATCTTCTGGAGAGCCAGGTTCTGCTCGAGGCGGGCGCGGCGGGCGCGGACCAGCTCGGTCAGCAGCGCCCACTGGCGCAGGATGTTGTCCTTCTGGGCGCCGATGCGTCGCGTGTCGTAGTAGCCCTCGGACTCCATCTCCAGGGCCAGCTCCACCACCACCTGGATGCGCTCCTGGTATGAGGAGATGTCGGCCTCGATGGCCTCGTGTTTCTTCATGGCCGCCTCCACCGCCGGCAGGTCGTAGCCGAAGTTGTCCTGAAGGGGTAGGAGGTGGCGCAGGGTGGGGTGGGGTCCTCAGTGGTCAAGGAGGAGGTCAAGGAGGTCCCACCAGCTCTCCGTGGTCAAGGAGGAGCCCAATGAGGTCCAGCTACTCCTCTCTGGTCCTCAGTGAAGACCTCAGTGAGGTCCCACCATCCTTCCCTGGTCAATGAGGTCCAACCACCCCCTTCCCTGGTCAAGGAGGTCCCACCACTCCATCCCTGGTCAACGAGGAGACCAATGAGGTCCAACCACCCCTTCCCTGGTCAAGGAGGTCCCACCACTCCATCCCTGGTCAAGGAGATCCCACCAGCCCTTCACGGTCAACAAGGACCCCAATGAGGTCCAACCCTCCCTTCCCTGGTCAAGGACAGCCCTCTACTCCATTCCTGGTCAAGGAGAAGCCCAATGAGGTCCAACCACCCCTCCCCTGGTCAAGGAGATCCCACCAGCCCTTCCCTGGTCAAGGAGGTCCCACCACTCCATCCCTGGTCAAGGAGAAGCCCAATGAGGTCCAACCACTCCTTCCCTGGTCAAGGAGATCCCACCAGCCCTTCCCTGGTCAAGTAGGTCCCACAACTCCATCCCTGGTCAAGGAGAAGCCCAATGAGGTCCAACCACTCCATCCCTGGTCAAGGAGATCCCACCAGCCCTTCATGGTCAACAAGGACCCCAATGAGGTCCAACCCTCCCTTCCCTGGTCAAGGAGATCCCACCACCCCTTCCCTGGTCAAGGAGGTCCCACCGCTCCATCCCGGGTCAAGGAGAAGCCCAATGAGGTCCAACCACTCCATCCCTGGTCAAGGAGATCCCACCAGCCCTTCATGGTCAACAAGGAGCCCAATGAGATCCAACCCTCCCTTCCCTGGTCAAGGAGGTCCCACCACTCCATCCATGGTCAACAAGGAACCCAATGAGATCCCACCACCACCGATGAGGTCCCACCACCCACCACCGTGCTCCTCACCCCCACCCCACCCAGGGATTGTTCCACCCCAGGCTGAAGGTCCCCCACGACCCTCCCAGCCCAGCCCAGCCCACCTGCGAGACGAGGCGCTGGTTCTCGTTGAGCCATGTCTCCCTCATGATGGCCTTGTGGTCGAAGCGCTGGGCCAGCAACTCCAGCTTCTCCTGCCGGATCAGCTCGTTCCTCAAGGCCACCTCCCGCTCATGCTCCGCCTTCTCCAGGCAGGTCCAGGCCTGGTGGGTGAGGACATGGGCTCGTCACTGGTGTCCCCAACCCCACCGGGGTGTCCCCAAGGGTGGTGGGATTCCATGGCCACGTCCTCACCTTGTTGATGTCGGAGATGCTTTTGCCCTCGCTGGGCACGTAGAGCTTGCGGTTGGTGGCCCGGAGTTTGCTCTGGATGGTGAAGAGCAGCACCTCGAGGTTCCCCTTCTCCTGGAACCTGCGGGGTGGCACCAGTGGGGAGGTCCCCTGTCACCACCTCCACGAACTGGGATGTCACCATCGTCCCCCAGGTCCCACTGAAACCAGTTTGGGCTCAACTGGGACCTCCTCAACACCACCACCACAATGAGTTGGGACATCACCACCCTCCAGGTACCATCCATGACCAGTTTGGGCTCAACTGGGACCTGCCCATCACCACCACGATGAGCTGGGACCTCACCACCATCATCACCACCCTGATGTCTCATTGCCAGTTCGGGCTGAACTGGGACCTCCCCATGACCACCACCATGAGCTGGGACCTCCCCACCACCACCACCATGAGCTGGGACATCCCCACCACCACCACCACCATGAGCTGGGACATCACCACCATCATCACCACCCTCATGTCCCATTGCCAGTTCAGGCTGAACTGGGACATCCCCATGAGCACCACCACCATGAGCTGGGACCTCTCCATGACCATCACCATGAGCTGGGACATCCCCACCACCAGTTCAGGCTGAACTGGGACCTCCTCATCACCACCACCACCACCACGATCTGGGACATCAGCACCACCCCCCAGGTCCCACCACCACCACCATGAGCTGGGACCTCTCCATGACCATCACCATGAGCTGGGACATCCCCACCACCAGTTCAGGCTGAACTGGGACCTCCTCATCACCACCACCACCACCACGATCTGGGACATCAGCACCACCCCCCAGGTCCCACCACCACCAGTTCAGGTTGAACTGGGACCTCTCCATGACCACCATCACCACCACCACAAGCTGGGACATCACCACCACCCCCCAGGTCCCACCACCACCAGTTCAGGTTGAACTGGGACCTCTCCATGACCACCACCATGAGCTGGGACCTCTCCATGACCGTCACCATGAGCTGGGACATCCCCACCACCCCCGGGGTCCCACCACCACCAGTTCAGGTTGAACAGAGACCTCCCCATGACCACCACCACCACCATGATCTGGGACATCACCACCACCCCCCAGGTCCCACCACCACCACCATGAGCTGGGACCTCTCCATGACCGTCACCATGAGCTGGGACATCCCCACCACCCCCGGGGCCCCACCACCACCAGTTCAGGCTGAACTGGGACCTCTCCATGACCACCACCGTGAGCTGGGACCTCTCCATGATCTGGGACATCACCACCACCCCCCAGGTCCCACCACCACCACCATGAGCTGGGACCTGCCCATGACCATCACCATGAGCTGGTGGTTGAACAGAGACCTCCCCATGACCACCACCACTACCATGATCTGGGACATCCCCACCACCCCTCAGGTCCCACCACCACCAGTTCAGGCTGAACTGGGACCTCCCCATGACCACCACCACCACCATGAGCTGGGACACCCCCACCACCACCAGCAGTTCAGGTTGAACAGAGACCTCCCCATGACCACCACCACTACCATGATCTGGGACATCCCCACCACCCCTCAGGTCCCACCACCACCAGTTCAGGCTGAACTGGGACCTCCCCATTCCCACCACCAGCATGGTGAGGTCCCAGCCCACCCCAGCCCAGGAGGTCCTCACTTGACGGGTTTCTCCAGGGTGCAGAAGGCGGTGAAGGCCTGGAGCTGCTGCTGGACGCCTGTCAGGGAGTTGGCGAACTTCTGGTTGGTGATGATGGTGATGGTGTGGTGGATCCAGGCCAGCAGCTCGGCCGCCAGCGCCTCGTAGCGCGCCGTGATGGCCGCGATCTCCATCACCTGGTCCAGGACCTGGTGGGATTTTGGGGTGGGGTTGGAGGGCCTGGGGAGGTCCTACAGGAGCCCCCCAAGAGGACCTGGTGGGATTTTGGGGTGGGGTTGGAGGGCCTGGGGAGGTCCTACAGGAGCCCTCTGAGAGTCCCACGGGGCTGGAGGGGTCACCAGGGTCCAGCCAGGCTGAGGACTTGGGTGGTCGTGGCCTGGCTGGTGGCCAGGGAGGAGGGGTGGGATGGCCATGGAGGTGGGGGTGGACAAAGGGGTGGACGGAGGGATGGACAAAGGGATGGACGTGGATGGAGTAATGGATGGGACATCCATGGAGATGGGGATGGACAATGGGATGGACAAAGGGATGGACCAAGGGATGGACAAAGGGATGGACCGAGGGATGGACATGACATCCATGGAGATGGGGATGGACAATGGGATGGACAGAGGGGTGGACACGACATCCATGGAGATGGGGATGGACAGAGGGATGGACAAAGGGATGGACGGAGGGATGGACACAACAACCATGGAGATGGGGATGGACAATGGGATGGACACAACATCCATGGAGATGGGGGTGGACAATGGGATGGACCGAGGGATGGACAAAGGGGTGGACACGACATCCATGGAGATGGGGATGGACAATGGGATGGACGGAGGGATGGACACAACATCCATGGAGATGGGGATGGACAATGGGATGGACACAGGGATGGACGAGATGGGGGTGGACAATGGGATGGACAGAGGGATGGACAAAGGGGTGGACACGACATCCATGGAGATGGGGATGGACAATGGGATGGACGGAGGGATGGACACAACATCCATGGAGAGGGGGATGGACAATGGGATGGACAATGGGATGGACAATGGGATAGACACAGGGATAGATGGGGATGGACAATGGGATGGACGGAGGGATGGACACGACATCCATGGAGATGGGGACGGACAATGGGATGGACGGAGGGATGGACCAAGGGATGGACACAACATCCATGGAGATGGGGATGGACAGAGGGATGGACCGAGGGATGGACGGAGGGATGGACCAAGGGATGGACACAACATCCATGGAGATGGGGATGGACAAAGGGATGGACGGAGGGATGGACCAAGGGATGGACACGACATCCATGGAGATGGGGATGGACAATGGGATGGACAATGGGATGGACCACGGGCTGGACAGAGGGATGGACACCTCATGGAGCAAAGGATGGAGACCCCCAGGACAGGGGTCAAGCCCCACCTTCCCGATGCGCTTCCCCTCCACCGCCAGCGCCTTCATCTTGGAGAAGTAGTGGTAGAAGGACACCACGTAGGTGATGATGGACTTCTCATCGGGGTCCTCCATGTTGACATCTGGTGGGGGGCAGAGGGTCAGGCCACCCCCCAAACCCCCACCCCCAGGACCACCAGGGATGGTCCCACCAACGCTGGGGCTGATCCCTCAACCTTGACCCTTCCCAAAAAAACCCTGACTCCCAAAAAAGCACTTGGAGGTGGAAAACTGGATGGGTGGAGATGCCCCAGGCCCTGTGACCGGACAGATGATGGACAGATGGACGGATGGACAGATGGACAGCTGGACCCCGTCCGTACCTTCGGGGTCCAGCAGTTTGCTGAGCCCCAGGTGCTGCTCGGCCGTGTTGAAGGCCTGCTGGAGGTTGTAGGTGGCGTTGGACTTGGTCAACTTGTGGAAGTCGATGAGATCCGGCCTGGATGGGGTGGGGTGGGGAGGGACACGATCACCTTGACCCCCACCAAACCCTCAGAGGTGACCCTGACATCCAGGAGGTCCTCCCCAGTGTCCACCCCCCGGCGCTGACCGGTGCCTGTGGATGAGGGCGTTGAAGGCCAGGCCGTCCCTCCAGCTGGTGGTGAAGTTCTGGATGTTGACCTCGGGGTAGCTGTGAGGGACACGAGGGGGTCACCAGGGGTCACCAGACCTTCTGGGAGGTCCACGCCACCACCTCTGGTCCTCACCCCGCCGTCTTCATCTGGCACCAGAGCAGCAGCGCGTCCTTGGCCGAGCGCGTCTCCCGGTTGTCCTCGGTCTTGATTTTGATCACCTGGATCTGGGAGAGGACGGTCAGGGGACACCGAGGGGTGGCCGGAGGGGACAAAGTGGGGGGGACGGACACGGACAGGACCCTGGTGGCACCTGGAAGCGGAGGATGATGGTCCAGATGAGGCCGAGGGTCAGGCGGTGGTTGCCGTCCACGATGTCGTGGGAGCCGACGTTCTCCAGGTGGACGCGTTGCTCCTTGAGGAACTGCAGGGCCTTGTCCACGTTCTCCAGGGAGTGGATCCGCATCCGGCCCCGCGTCGGCTTGGGCTGGGAGAGGGGGGGAGGGGACACCGGGGACCCCCGGCTCAGAGAGGGTCCTGCCACCCCCACCCCACCAGAAGTGGTCCCAAACTGGTGGTGGTGGGAGGTGAGGGGTGATGGCGGTGATGGGGAGGTCCCAGATCAACCCAAACTGGTGGTGCTGCTCATGGTGATGATGATGATGGTGATAATAGTGGTGATGATGATGATGGTGATGATGATGATGGTGATGATGGTGGTGATGATGATGATGATAACGTTGGTGATGGTAGATGATGATGATGGTGATGATGATGATGGTGATGACGATGATAATGTTGGCGATGGTAGATGATGATGATGATGGTGATGATGATAACGTTGGCGATGGTAGATGATGATGATGATGATGGTGATGATGATGATGGTGATGTGATGGCAGATGATGATGATGATGATGATGGTGATGCTGCTCATAACGATGTTGACGATGATGCTCACGGTGATGACGATGACAATACCGGTGATGACGCTCACGATGATGATGATGACGCTCACAATGATGATGATGATGCTCATGTTGATGACGCTGGTGCTGCTCATGGCAATGGTGGCCATGATGATGATGGTGGTGCTGGTAGATGATGATGATGCTCATGGCAATGGTGACGATGATGATGGTGCTGGTGATGATGATGATGGTGCTGCTGATGGCAGATGATGATGATGATGATGGTGATGCTGCTCATAAGGATGTTGATGATGATGCTCATGGTCACGATGATGATGGTGCTGGTGATGGCAGATGATGATGATGGTGATGATGGTGGTGCTGGTGATGGTGATGATGATGGTGATGCTGCTCATAACGACGTTGACGATGATGCTCACGGTGATGATGATGGTGACAATGATGCTGGTGATGACGCTCATGACGATGATGATGATGATGCTCATTGATGATGATGCTCATGGTCACGATGATGATGGTGCTGGTGATGGCAGATGATGATGATGGTGATGATGGTGGTGCTGGTGATGGTGATGATGATGGTGATGCTGCTCATAACGACGTTGACGATGATGCTCACGGTGATGATGATGGTGACAATGATGCTGGTGATGACGCTCATGACAATGATGATGATGATGCTCGTTGATGATGCTGGTGCTGCTCAGGGCAATGGTGACGATGATGATGATGGTGGTGGTGCTGGTGATGGTAGATGATGATGATGATGCTCATGGTAATGATGATGGTGGTGCTGGTGATGGCAGATGATGATGATGGTGATGGTGATGATGATGGTGATGCTGATGCTGCTCATAACGATGGTGATGATGATGCTCACGGTGATGATGATGATGACGTCTAGATGATGATGGTGCCCACAGTGATGATGACGATGATGATGAGGATGAGGATGACGTTGGCAATGGTAGAAGATGATGCTCAGTTTGATGATGTTGATGGCACTCACGGCGATGACGATGATGAGATTCATAATGATGAGGATGGTGATGATGATGATGTTGATCTGCTCATGGCAATGATGGTGATGATAGAGAAAGATGACGAGGATGAGGATGATGATGATGACGATGATGATGATGACAGAGAATGACAATGGTGATGATGATGATGATACCACGCATGACCATGATGATGATGTTGATCTGCTCATGGCAATGATGGTGATGATAGAGAAAGATGACGATGATGAGGATGATGATGATGGTGATGATGACGATGCTGCTGTTGCTGCTCATGGAAATGATGATGATGATCATAATAGAGAATGATGATGATGATGATGATGATGATGACGACGATGTTGATGTTGATGCTGCTCATGGCAATGATGATGATGGTGATGATAGAGAACGATGATGATGATGATGGTGAAGATGACGACGCTGCTGCTGCTGCATATGGAAATGATGATGATGATGATGATGATGATGATGACAATGACGATGATGATGATGACAGAGAACGACAATGGTGATGATGATGATGATACCACTCATGACCATGATGACAATGATGATGATGACGGTGCTCACGGTGATGACGCTGCTCGTGGTGATGACAATAATGACGACGATGATGCTGATATTGCTCACGGCAGTGATGACAACGATGACAATGATGACGATGACGATGGTGACGACAATAATGAAGATGATAGAGGACGATGATGATGATGATGCCACTCATGGCAACAATGACGGCAGAAGATGACAACGACCATGACGCCGCTCACGGCAACGATGCTGATGCTGATGCTGATGATGGTGATGGTCAATGACGATGACGATGGTGATGTTGATGCTGCTCATGGCAATGACGACAACGACGACGACGATGTTGATGACGATGCCAATGATGATGATGATCACGACAGTGATGATGATGATGATGATGCCACTCATGATGACGGTGATGATGACAATGATGAGGGTGGTAGAAGATGATGATGACAACAACGCCGCTCATGGCAATGATGATGATGATGATGACGATGACGATGATGGTGACGATGATGACGATGATGATAACGATGATGATGATGACGATGCCACTCATGATGACGGTGATGATGATGAGGATGGTAGAAGATGATGACAACAATGCCACTCGTGGAAATGATGATGATGACAATGATGGTGACGATGATGACGATGACAACGATGATGATGACGATGATGATGGTGACGATGATAATGAAGATGATAGAGGACGATGATGATGATGATGACGCCACTCATGATGACGGTGATGATGATGAGGATGGTAGAAGATGATGATGACAACAATGCCGCTCATGGCAATGAAGATGATGACGATGATGATGATGATGACGATGATGATGGTGACGATGATAATGAAGATGATAGAGGACGATGATGATGATGATGACGCCACTCATGATGACGGTGATGATGATGAGGATGGTAGAGGATGATGATGACAACAACGCCGCTCATGGTAATGAAGATGATGACGATGATGATGATGATGACGATGACGATGACGATGATGGTGACAATGATGACGACGATGATGATGATGACGATGATGATGGTGATGATGATAATGAAGATGATAGAGGATGATGATGATGATGATGATGCCACTCATGATGACGGTGATGATGATGAGGATGGTAGA
>NW_008239315.1:2650-10159 GCF_000691975.1 Corvus brachyrhynchos | reverse complement strand
GATGATGATGGTGACGATGATAATGAAGATGATAGAGGATGATGATGATGATGATGATGCCACTCATGATGACGGTGATGATGATGAGGATGGTAGAAGATGATGATGACAACAACGCCGCTCATGGCAATGATGATGACGATGATGACAACGATGCCGATGATGATGGCGATGAAGACGCCGGCGGCTCTCCCCTCACCAGGGTCTCCCCCGAGAGCACCTCGAGCAGCCGCGTGAGCACGAAGCCGTCGCGCAGGTCCGAGTACAGGTCCCCGACGCGGCAGGCGGCGCGCGCCAGGTGCGCGTTCACCCACTTGGTGAAGGTCTTCTTCTGCACCGCATCCCGCTCGTCTGGGGGGTGGGACAGCGGGGTCACCCCAAAAACATCTCGGGACCCCCAAATCCACCCCAAAACCACCCCAAAACCACCCCAAAAGCACCCTGAGACCCCCATGGAACTCAGGACCCCACCCCAGGTGCGCGTTCACCCCCTTGGTGAAGGTCTCCTTCTGCACTGATCGTCTGGGGGTCATTGGGGTCACCCCAAACCCACCCTGGGACCCCAAATCCACCCCAAAACCACCCCAAATCCACCCTGGGACTCAAACCACCCCGAATTCCCCGTTATCCCGGAATTCCCCGTTATCCCGGAATTCCCCGTTGTCCCCGTGTCCCCGTTATCCCGGTTTGTGTCAGTGTTGTCCCGGAATTCCCGTTATCCCGGAATTCCCCGTTATCCCGGAATTCCCCGTTATCCCGGAATTCCCCGTTGTCCCCGTGTCCCCGTTATCCCGGTTTGTGTCAGTGTTGTCCCGGAATTCCCGTTATCCCGGAATTCCCCGTTATCCCGGAATTCCCCGTTATCCCGGAATTCCCCGTTGTCCCCGTGTCCCCGTTATCCCGGTTTGTGTCAGTGTTGTCCCGGAATTCCCGTTATCCCGGAATTCCCCGTTATCCCGGAATTCCCCGTTATCCCGGAATTCCCCGTTGTCCCCGTGTCCCCGTTATCCCGGTTTGTGTCAGTGTTGTCCCGGAATTCCCGTTATCCCGGAATTCCCCGTTATCCCGGAATTCCCCGTTATCCCGGAATTCCCCGTTGTCCCCGTGTCCCCGTTATCCCGGTTTGTGTCAGTGTTGTCCCGGAATTCCCGTTATCCCGGAATTCCCCGTTATCCCGGAATTCCCCGTTATCCCGGAATTCCCCGTTGTCCCCGTGTCCCCGTTATCCCGGTTTGTGTCAGTGTTGTCCCGGAATTCCCGTTATCCCGGAATTCCCCGTTATCCCGGAATTCCCCGTTATCCCGGAATTCCCCGTTGTCCCCGTGTCCCCGTTATCCCGGTTTGTGTCAGTGTTGTCCCGGAATTCCCGTTATCCCGGAATTCCCCGTTATCCCGGAATTCCCCGTTATCCCGGAATTCCCCGTTGTCCCCGTGTCCCCGTTATCCCGGTTTGTGTCAGTGTTGTCCCGGAATTCCCGTTATCCCGGAATTCCCCGTTATCCCGGAATTCCCCGTTATCCCGGAATTCCCCGTTGTCCCCGTGTCCCCGTTATCCCGGTTTGTGTCAGTGTTGTCCCGGAATTCCCGTTATCCCGGAATTCCCCGTTATCCCGGAATTCCCCGTTATCCCGGAATTCCCCGTTGTCCCCGTGTCCCCGTTATCCCGGTTTGTGTCAGTGTTGTCCCGGAATTCCCGTTATCCCGGAATTCCCCGTTATCCCGGAATTCCCCGTTATCCCGGAATTCCCCGTTGTCCCCGTGTCCCCGTTATCCCGGTTTGTGTCAGTGTTGTCCCGGAATTCCCGTTATCCCGGAATTCCCCGTTATCCCGGAATTCCCCGTTATCCCGGAATTCCCCGTTGTCCCCGTGTCCCCGTTATCCCGGTTTGTGTCAGTGTTGTCCCGGAATTCCCGTTATCCCGGAATTCCCCGTTATCCCGGAATTCCCCGTTATCCCGGAATTCCCCGTTGTCCCCGTGTCCCCGTTATCCCGGTTTGTGTCAGTGTTGTCCCGGAATTCCCGTTATCCCGGAATTCCCCGTTATCCCGGAATTCCCCGTTATCCCGGAATTCCCCGTTGTCCCCGTGTCCCCGTTATCCCGGTTTGTGTCAGTGTTGTCCCGGAATTCCCGTTATCCCGGAATTCCCCGTTATCCCGGAATTCCCCGTTATCCCGGAATTCCCCGTTGTCCCCGTGTCCCCGTTATCCCGGTTTGTGTCAGTGTTGTCCCGGAATTCCCGTTATCCCGGAATTCCCCGTTATCCCGGAATTCCCCGTTATCCCGGAATTCCCCGTTGTCCCCGTGTCCCCGTTATCCCGGTTTGTGTCAGTGTTGTCCCGGAATTCCCGTTATCCCGGAATTCCCCGTTATCCCGGAATTCCCCGTTATCCCGGAATTCCCCGTTGTCCCCGTGTCCCCGTTATCCCGGTTTGTGTCAGTGTTGTCCCGGAATTCCCGTTATCCCGGAATTCCCCGTTATCCCGGAATTCCCCGTTATCCCGGAATTCCCCGTTGTCCCCGTGTCCCCGTTATCCCGGTTTGTGTCAGTGTTGTCCCGGAATTCCCGTTATCCCGGAATTCCCCGTTATCCCGGAATTCCCCGTTATCCCGGAATTCCCCGTTGTCCCCGTGTCCCCGTTATCCCGGTTTGTGTCAGTGTTGTCCCGGAATTCCCGTTATCCCGGAATTCCCCGTTATCCCGGAATTCCCCGTTATCCCGGAATTCCCCGTTGTCCCCGTGTCCCCGTTATCCCGGTTTGTGTCAGTGTTGTCCCGGAATTCCCGTTATCCCGGAATTCCCCGTTATCCCGGAATTCCCCGTTATCCCGGAATTCCCCGTTGTCCCCGTGTCCCCGTTATCCCGGTTTGTGTCAGTGTTGTCCCGGAATTCCCGTTATCCCGGAATTCCCCGTTATCCCGGAATTCCCCGTTATCCCGGAATTCCCCGTTGTCCCCGTGTCCCCGTTATCCCGGTTTGTGTCAGTGTTGTCCCGGAATTCCCGTTATCCCGGAATTCCCCGTTATCCCGGAATTCCCCGTTATCCCGGAATTCCCCGTTGTCCCCGTGTCCCCGTTATCCCGGTTTGTGTCAGTGTTGTCCCGGAATTCCCGTTATCCCGGAATTCCCCGTTATCCCGGAATTCCCCGTTATCCCGGAATTCCCCGTTGTCCCCGTGTCCCCGTTATCCCGGTTTGTGTCAGTGTTGTCCCGGAATTCCCGTTATCCCGGAATTCCCCGTTATCCCGGAATTCCCCGTTATCCCGGAATTCCCCGTTGTCCCCGTGTCCCCGTTATCCCGGTTTGTGTCAGTGTTGTCCCGGAATTCCCGTTATCCCGGAATTCCCCGTTATCCCGGAATTCCCCGTTATCCCGGAATTCCCCGTTGTCCCCGTGTCCCCGTTATCCCGGTTTGTGTCAGTGTTGTCCCGGAATTCCCGTTATCCCGGAATTCCCCGTTATCCCGGAATTCCCCGTTATCCCGGAATTCCCCGTTGTCCCCGTGTCCCCGTTATCCCGGTTTGTGTCAGTGTTGTCCCGGAATTCCCGTTATCCCGGAATTCCCCGTTATCCCGGAATTCCCCGTTATCCCGGAATTCCCCGTTGTCCCCGTGTCCCCGTTATCCCGGTTTGTGTCAGTGTTGTCCCGGAATTCCCGTTATCCCGGAATTCCCCGTTATCCCGGAATTCCCCGTTATCCCGGAATTCCCCGTTGTCCCCGTGTCCCCGTTATCCCGGTTTGTGTCAGTGTTGTCCCGGAATTCCCGTTATCCCGGAATTCCCCGTTATCCCGGAATTCCCCGTTATCCCGGAATTCCCCGTTGTCCCCGTGTCCCCGTTATCCCGGTTTGTGTCAGTGTTGTCCCGGAATTCCCGTTATCCCGGAATTCCCCGTTATCCCGGAATTCCCCGTTATCCCGGAATTCCCCGTTGTCCCCGTGTCCCCGTTATCCCGGTTTGTGTCAGTGTTGTCCCGGAATTCCCGTTATCCCGGAATTCCCCGTTATCCCGGAATTCCCCGTTATCCCGGAATTCCCCGTTGTCCCCGTGTCCCCGTTATCCCGGTTTGTGTCAGTGTTGTCCCGGAATTCCCGTTATCCCGGAATTCCCCGTTATCCCGGAATTCCCCGTTATCCCGGAATTCCCCGTTGTCCCCGTGTCCCCGTTATCCCGGTTTGTGTCAGTGTTGTCCCGGAATTCCCGTTATCCCGGAATTCCCCGTTATCCCGGAATTCCCCGTTATCCCGGAATTCCCCGTTGTCCCCGTGTCCCCGTTATCCCGGTTTGTGTCAGTGTTGTCCCGGAATTCCCGTTATCCCGGAATTCCCCGTTATCCCGGAATTCCCCGTTATCCCGGAATTCCCCGTTGTCCCCGTGTCCCCGTTATCCCGGTTTGTGTCAGTGTTGTCCCGGAATTCCCGTTATCCCGGAATTCCCCGTTATCCCGGAATTCCCCGTTATCCCGGAATTCCCCGTTGTCCCCGTGTCCCCGTTATCCCGGTTTGTGTCAGTGTTGTCCCGGAATTCCCGTTATCCCGGAATTCCCCGTTATCCCGGAATTCCCCGTTATCCCGGAATTCCCCGTTGTCCCCGTGTCCCCGTTATCCCGGTTTGTGTCAGTGTTGTCCCGGAATTCCCGTTATCCCGGAATTCCCCGTTATCCCGGAATTCCCCGTTATCCCGGAATTCCCCGTTGTCCCCGTGTCCCCGTTATCCCGGTTTGTGTCAGTGTTGTCCCGGAATTCCCGTTATCCCGGAATTCCCCGTTATCCCGGAATTCCCCGTTATCCCGGAATTCCCCGTTGTCCCCGTGTCCCCGTTATCCCGGTTTGTGTCAGTGTTGTCCCGGAATTCCCGTTATCCCGGAATTCCCCGTTATCCCGGAATTCCCCGTTATCCCGGAATTCCCCGTTGTCCCCGTGTCCCCGTTATCCCGGTTTGTGTCAGTGTTGTCCCGGAATTCCCGTTATCCCGGAATTCCCCGTTATCCCGGAATTCCCCGTTATCCCGGAATTCCCCGTTGTCCCCGTGTCCCCGTTATCCCGGTTTGTGTCAGTGTTGTCCCGGAATTCCCGTTATCCCGGAATTCCCCGTTATCCCGGAATTCCCCGTTATCCCGGAATTCCCCGTTGTCCCCGTGTCCCCGTTATCCCGGTTTGTGTCAGTGTTGTCCCGGAATTCCCGTTATCCCGGAATTCCCCGTTATCCCGGAATTCTCGTTATCCCGGTGTCCCCGTTATCCCGGTTTGTGTCAGTGTTATCCCGGAATTCCCCGTTATCCCGGAATCCCCGTTATCCCAATTTCCCCGTTATCCCGGAATTCCCGTTGTCCCCGTGTCCCCGTTATCCCGGTTTGTGTCAGTGTTATCCCGGAATTCCCATTATCCCGGAATTCCCGTTACCCTGTTATTCCCGTTATCCCGGAGTCCCCCTTATCCCGGAATTCCCGTTACCCTGTTATTCCCGTTATCCCGGAGTCCCCGTTATCCCAAAATTCCCGTTATCCTGGGATCCCCGCTATCCCGGAATTTCTGTCATGCCGAGAATTCCCGTTATCCCGGTGTCCCCGTTATCCCGGAATTCCCGTTATCCCAATTTCCCTGTTATCCTGTTATTCCCGTTATCCCGATGTCCCCATTATCCCGGTTTGCGTCAGCGTTATCCCGGAATTCCCGTTATCTCGAAATTCCCATTATCCCGAAATTCCTCTTATCCCGGTATTCCCGTTACCCTGGTATTTCCATGATCCCAGAATTCCTGGCGTTATCCCGGTATTCCCGTTATCCCGGCGGCCCCGTTATCCCGGTTTGTGTCAGCGTTATCCCGGAATTCCCATTATCCCGGAATTCCTCTTTTCCCGGCCGCCCAGTCCTCTCCACTATCCCATTATCCCAGTTCCCCACTATCCCAGTTTCCCCCCTTTATCCCAGTATTCCCACTATCCCAGTTCCCCATTATCCCAGTATCCCCATTATCCCAGTATCCCCACTATCCCAGTTCCCCACTCTCCCAGTTTCCCCCCTTTATCCCAGTATTCCCATTATCCCATCCTCCCCAGTATCCCATCCTCCCCAGTATCCCAGTATCCCAGTTTCCCCAGTATCCCAGTTTCCCCAGTATCCCAGTATCCCAGTTATCCCAGTTATCCCAGTTATGCCATTCACGGAGTCCCCGTACAGGGGTGGGATCGCCCACCCAGTGGGGGATTGGACTGGGATAGCCCAGACTATCGGACTGGTGGGATAACCCGGACTGGGATAACCCGGACTGGGATCACCTGGACTGGGATAACCTGGACTGGGATCGTACTGGGATAAGGTGGACTGGGATCACCCGGACTGGGATCGTACTGGGATAACCCAGACTGGGATCACCTGGACTGGGATAACCCAGACTGGGATCATACTGGGACCATAGGGACTGGGATAACCTGGACTGGGATTGTACTGGGATAACCCGGACTGGGATCACCTGGACTGGGATCGTACTGGGATCACCTGGATTGGGATAACCCAGACTGGGATTGTACTGGGATAACCCGGACTGGGATCACCTGGACTGGGATCGTACTGGGATCACCTGGATTGGGATAACCCAGACTGGGATTGTACTGGGATAACCCGGACTGGGATCACCTGGACTGGGATCGTACTGGGATCACCTGGATTGGGATAACCCAGACTGGGATTGTACTGGGATAACCCGGACTGGGATCACCTGGACTGGGATCGTACTGGGATACCCCAGACTGGGATACCCCAGACTGGGATAACCTGGACTGGGATTTTACTGGGATAACCTGGACTGGGATCATAGGGACTGGGATCCCCTAGACTGGGATCATATTGGGATAACCTGGACTGGGATCGTACTGAGATAACCCGGACTGGGATAACCCAGACTGGGATCGTACCAGGATACCCCAGACTGGGATCACCTGGACTGGGATCATACTGGGATAACCCGGACTGGGATACCCCAGACTGGGATAAACTGGACTGGGATTTTACTGGGATAACCTGGACTGGGATAACCCGGACTGGGATAACCCAGACTGGGATCGTACCGGGATACCCCGGACTGGGATAATCTGGACTGGGATAACCTGGACTGGAATCATACTGGGATTACCTGGACTGGGCTTGTACTGGGATCACCTGGACTGGGATCGTACTGGGATAAGGTGGACTGGGATAACCTGGACTGGGATCATACTGGGATCATAGGGACTGGGAATACCTGGACTGGGATCGTACCGGAATACCCCAGACTGGGATAAACTGGACTGGGATAACCTGGACTGGGATTTTACTGGGATAAGATGGACTGGGATCATACTGGGATAACCTGGACTGGGATTTTACTGGGATAACCTGGACTGGGATAACCCGGACTGGGATCGTATCGGGATACCCCGGACTGGGATAACCTGGACTGGGATTTTACTGGGATAAAATGGACTGGGATCATACTGGGATAACCTGGACTGGGAACATACTGGGATAACCT
>NW_008239315.1:0-257 GCF_000691975.1 Corvus brachyrhynchos | reverse complement strand
CACCCGGGGGTTGGGGGGGGGGGGCCCTGGAATTTGGGGTTCCCGGGGATTTGGGGGTCGCAGGGACTTGGGGGGTCCCTGGGAATTGTGGGTGTCCGTGGAATTTGGAGCTCCCAGGGATTTGGGGTTTCCTGGGAATTTGGGGGTCCCTGGGAATTGGGGGAAGTCCCAGGAATTGAGGGATTCCAGGGATTTGGGGGGTACCTGGAATTTGTGGTTCCCGGGGATTTGGGGGAATTCCTGAATTTTGGGGATCC
>NW_008239314.1:76501-78595 GCF_000691975.1 Corvus brachyrhynchos | reverse complement strand
TAACAAAAGGCCCATTTTAAACCAAATATTCCTATTTCAGGCAGACATGGGGGGATTTTTGCTGCGTTTGAAGAACCCAATGGGACCCCACGGAAACTTCTGGAGCCATACAGAGCCCAATGGGACCGCACTGAACCCCACAGCGCCCCATAGAACCTTCTGGAGCCCCATAGAACCCAATGGGATCCCATAGAACCTTCTGGATCCTGTAGAATCCAATGGAACCCCACAGAACCTTGTAGAGCCCCATAGAACCCAATGGGACCCCACAGAACTTTTCAGAACCTCACAGAGGTCCATAGAACCCCATAGAACCTTCTGGAACCCCACAGCGCCCCATAGAGCCTTATAGACTCCCACAGAACCCAATGGGACCCCATAGAACCGCATAGAGCCCCACAGAACCTTCTGGACACCCACAGAGCCCCACAGAACCCAATGGAACCCCGTAGAACCCCACAGAGCCCCACAGCGCCCCATAGAACCTTCTGGAACCCCATAGAGTCCAATGGGACCCCACAGAACCTTCTGGAGCCCCACAGAACCCAGTGGAACCCCACAGAATCTTCCAGAGCCCCATAGAACCCAATGGGACACCATAGAACCCCACAGAACCCCACAGAGCCCCACAGAGTCTTCTAGGACCCCGTAGAGCCCCATAGAACTCCATACAACCTCATAGAACCTTACAGAACCCCACAGAGCCCCCCAGTCCCTTCTGGAGCCCCACAGAGCCCCATAGATCCCCATAGAATCTTCCAGAGCTCCATAGAACTCAATGGAGCCCCATAGAAGCCAATGGGACCCCACAGAACCTTCTGGAGCCCCATAGAACCCCACAGCACCCCATAGAACTTTCTAAAAACCCATAGAGCGCCATAGCAGCCCCACAGAACCCCACAGAACCTTCTAGAGCCCTACAGCGCCCCATAGAACCCCACAGAGGCCGATAGAACCCAATGGGACCCCATAGAACCTTCTGGAGCCCTACAGCGCCCCATAGATCCCCATAGAGCCCCATAGAATCTTCCAGAGCTCCATAGAACCCAATGGAGCCTCATAGAACCCAATGGGACCCCACAGAATCTGCTGGAGCCATACGGAGCCCAATGGGACCCCACAGAACCCCACAGCACCCCATAGAACCTTCTGGAGCCCCATAGAACCCAATGGGATCCCATAGAATTTTCTAGATCCCGTAGAACCCAATGCAACCCCACAGAACTTTCTAGAAGCTCACAGAGGTCCATAGAACCTTCTGGAACCCTACAGCACCCCATAGAGCCTTATAGACCCCCATAGAACCCAATGGGTCCCCAAAGAACCTTCTGGAGCCCCATAATACCCCACAGCACCCCACAGAGCCTTCTAGAACCCCATAGGGCCCAATGGGACCCCACAGAACTTTCTGGATCACCATGGAACCCAATGGGATCCCATAGATTGTTATAGAACCCCATAGAGCCCCCCAGAACCTTCTGGAGCCCCAGAGAACCTTCTAGACCCTCATAGAACCCAATGGGGCCCCACAGAACCTTCTGGAGCCCCATGGAGCCCCATAGAACCCAATGGAACCCTGTAGAACTTTCTGGAGCCCCACAGAGCCCCACAGACCCCCAGAGAACCCAATGGGACCCCATAGGACCTTCTGGAGCCCCACAGAACCTTCTGGAGCCCCATAGAACCCAGTGGAACCCCACAGAACCTTCTAAAGCCCCATAGGACCCCACAGAGCACCATAGACCCCCACAGAGCCGCACAGAACCTTCTAGAGCCCCACAGAATCCCATAGAGCCCCACAGAACATTCTAGGACCCCACAGGGCCCCACAGAACCTTCTGGAGCCCCATAGAGCCCCATAGAACCCCACAGAACCTTCTTAGAGCCCCACAGAACCCAATGGGACCCCGTAGAACCTTCTGGAGCCCCATAGAGCCCCACAGAACCTTCTAGAGCCCCACAGAACCCCATAGGACCTTCTAGAGCCCCACGGAACCCAATGGGACCCTGTAGAACCTTCTGGGGTGGTCGCAGCCAGGGAGACTCCGGGACGCTCGGGGACAGCGGCACCTCCGCGTGCGCTGCCTTCGTATG
>NW_008239314.1:73701-76071 GCF_000691975.1 Corvus brachyrhynchos | reverse complement strand
TAAGCCATGCCCTTCCCCTCCGCCACCGTTCGGCAAATGTCCTGAAGCTGCCGAGTTGCCGCTGTCGCGGCTCTGCTCCCCTAGCTGCGAGAACTCCACCCGCGTGACGTCTTTTACCTCAGCCCCAGCCCTGCCAGGAAATTCCACCCCCGTGCTCCATGAGAAGCAGAATAAGAGGGGGGTGGCGAGAGGCAGGCTGTAGGACTCAGACTGTTCCCACAGAGCTGCGAGAACATCATAGAAGAAGAAGCAAACCTGACTAGCCCAGCAAACACCGTTCCTGTGGACACACCACCAGCCAAGATGAGCAGGGTGCCGTCAAAAGACCAGACCACCACTGCTTGGAAATGAAGACGATGCAAAACAGCACCGATGTCCACCGTAGAAACTGACACACCATCCTGTCACCAAAACTGCAAAAAAACTTGGAAGGGATAAGTCAGGACACCTGTGGTGTCTCCCCAGATCTTACCCTGTTTTCTGTCCTATTTCTTGCTTCCAAAAAGGGGGAATCAGAATGGGATGTATCGAGTTTATTCTGATTTATATTGAATTTCGTAATTTCCTTTTGCTATGTACTTTAGTAATGTTATGTTTTTGTTTCCCTAGAGAAGCTTACCCCAAACACCAGACACCCAAGATGTCCAGCAGTCTTCTGCTCCTGTCCCTGGTGGTCTCCTGGATGCCAATACCAGCCTCGGCATGGATTGCCCCGAGACATACCGAAAAATAGTCAGTCGATCCATGCCTCCCTCCAGGAGATCAAAGAAGGACTGAGAAGAATCCAACAGGAGTCAGAATACTGGACAAAAGAGCTATTTTTGAACTTTGGGTTGTCAGGGTGGGGGGTTTCTATTGTTAAATCCATTATTTAGTTTATATTCATTTTCTTTCTCATAAATTTTGTATTAAGTTACTTCAAAAACTTTCTTGTTGCTAACACCACCCAGTCTCTTTTAAAAACAAAAAAAGGGGGAGATGTTGCAGTGCAGGTGGCTGCAGCTACTCTTTCTCCTGAGGAGAACTCAGACAACCAGCTGTGGTGGTCAGCAACCCAAGTTTAGCATGTAACTTTCAGTCATGGTGAGAGTCCATGATTCCTTTGTTTTGCCTTTTGCATGTTTTCCCCTGATTGGTGAATATTTTGTCTTCTTGTTTTATGTATGAAGTTATGTACATTCATTTTCCTTCTTTAATCCGCATTAGTTCGAGAAAGCTCTTTGTCCTCAACGCCCCATTGGATCCTTCCCTGAGTCCCGCCTATGTGTTGTTCCCTTCCTGTCAACCCCGCCTGCTTGTGGGATCCCGTTGGCTGAGATCCCTTTCCCCACCTGTTCTGTACCCAGTATAAGATCCCTGGACCCTCCCATGAATTGGCCTCTTCGTCCCTGTGTTTTCACAGGAATAAACCTGCGTGGAACACATACGGAGAGCCCTCTCTCTTTCTTCTTTGCCTTCGCCTGCGTGCCTGCTAAACAGCAACAGAAGGTACAGCCCCCTTTGGGTGAGGAGCTCTACCCCGTTTTCATTGTGTGGTGGGCACTGAGTGCCGCCTGCCAGAGGGGTTTCAGCGTTGACCCCCGGGCTTCTTTGTGTCGGTAAAACCCCCTTCCGCCAGCTCCCAGTGGCTGCAAACCCCTCCAGGTATCTATTTGGGGGCCCCCCGAGGTTTTTCCACGAGCGCAGAGGATGCATTTAGGCGTCTTACGGCACGCAAATGCACCTCCCGTGCTCAAAGAAATGCCACGTAAATTTGTCTCTCGCTAACCCGGGTGCCCATTGTAATAACAGCCACAGCCTTAGGCTCGGGATGAAGCCGGAGGCTCGGGGACCCGGGCGCACTTAGGAGAGGCCAAGCCGCTGACTTGTTGGGATTTGGCCTGTGTGCCAGTAAACTCGCACAATGATTCTGGTTTTCTTTATCGTAGCTGACTAAGAAGCTAACCGGTGATCGCCGGGCCTTCTGAGACAGCCAAGGAAGATTCATTTCACGTCCAACACGGATTTGTGTCGCCGGTTATCCGAAAGGTAAGCTGGGGGCCGCGACCCGTGCATGGGGTGATAGCGGGGTGGAAATTCCTCAGAGAGAATTCAAAATTAGCAGGGGGGAAAGGGATGTCCTCTAAGGGGCCTCTTAGCACAGCTAAAGGGAGTGGCTCTACTTTTGATTGCAACCGTAGGGTGTGCGGTGCAGAGCAGCTCCAGTCTGTCCTGTATTGTCTAGCGTGTTGTGTTGTCCAGCGTGGATGGATTTGGGGCTCACTGAGGGGTTTCAGGGGGTGTTTGGGGGAGCTGAAAGAACAGCAAGACCCCAGGGTTTGATTGAACAGCGTTTATTGGGGGGGAGGTGGCGAGGGCCGCCCTTAAAAA
>NW_008239314.1:72426-72880 GCF_000691975.1 Corvus brachyrhynchos | reverse complement strand
CCCCAGGACACTCCCAAAACTTGGGTGGGATCCCCCTGCCTCACCCCCAAATTCCAGACTCACCTCCCGCTCTCTGGGGGCTCCAAAAATGGGGCTGGGGGTGCGGGGGGCCGGTGGGGGCTGTGGGAAGAGAGGGGGCAATTTAGGGTGAATGGGCCAATTCTGGGGTACTTTGGGGACAACTTTAGGACACTTTTGTATTATTTTTGGGGCACTTTTTGGGGCACTCACCGTATCGACAGCACAAAGTGGGCTGGGGGTCCCAGCAGGGGGGTCCCCCCCCTCCCAACCCCCCAGACTGACCACTCGTCCTGGGAGTCCCGGCCTCGCCTCTTGCCGGGGAGCCCGGGGGGTCTCCTGACCTGCTGAAGACACCACACCTGAGAGGGGGAGGGGGTGTCTCCGGTGCCTCCCCCCCCTCCTTGGTGTGGGAGCAGTACCTGGGGGCTGGGCC
>NW_008239314.1:70508-71232 GCF_000691975.1 Corvus brachyrhynchos | reverse complement strand
GAGGGGCGGGGCCGTCGCTATGAGGGAGGAGGGGGCGGGCGTGAGGGAAGGATGGAGGCAAACTGGGAATAATGGGTGGAAATGAGGGAAAGTGGGGGGAAAGAGGAAAATTCAGGCAGAAAAATGGAGGCAGAAAGCGGGAAAATGGGCTACAGCGAGGGAAATCTGGGGTAATGGGGGAGAATCGTGGGGAAATGGGGATGGTGGGGTGAAATGGCAGGAGAATAGAGAAAATGGGGGAAATGGGGATAAAGAGGGAAAATAGGGATAGTGAGGGCAAATGGGTGGAAATGGGGGTAATAGGGGAAAGTTGGGGGATGGTAGAAGAAAATGGGACATAGTGGGCTAGAACTGGGAATAATGAGGGAGAAATGGGGGGAAATAGGAGAAATTGTGAAGAAAGAAGAGCTAATGGGGGATAACGGGAAAAAATGGGAGAAATGGGGGGAAAATGGGATAAAATGGGGGAAATTGGGGATAAGGGGGAAAATGGAGACCCCATTCTCATTACTTAGTCATGACTTATTAAAGAATCATTGATGATTTATTAGCGATTCATCAGCTTTATTGGGAGGGGAGGAGGCAGCACGGCCTTCAGTTACCAAAGCAAAGCCTTTGGGGGGTGGGGGGCATGCAGGGGTTTGGGGAGGGGTCCTGTGGGATCCCACCCTGTTTTAGGGGGTCTTTTAAGGCTTCTCCAGGAGGCCGTCAGTGGTGGGGGGGG
>NW_008239314.1:68206-70325 GCF_000691975.1 Corvus brachyrhynchos | reverse complement strand
AGAGGGAATTGGGGGGTCTCCAGGGGAAAAATTAAGGGTGGCAGGGGGTATTCAGGGGTACCAGGAAGGGGATTTATGGGTACGGCAGGGGGTATTTAGGGGTACCAGAACGGGATTTATGGGTACCCCTGAATACCCAGGAGGAATTAGGGTTGTCAGGGCTGAAATAAGGGACACCAAGAACCAAAACCAGGGACACCAGGACCAGAATGAAGGGCGGGGGTCCCCCTTCTCGCCCCCTCCTCACCCTGAAGAGCAGCAGCAGCCCCGGCCCCGCGGCGCAGAGCAGCAGCAGCACCCCCTGCGCCGTCAGGATCCTGTTCTTGGTGGCCTCCCCCAGGTCCAGGAACGGCACTGGCACCGGCTCTGCCAGAGCGGGTGAGTCAGTCAGACCCCCAGAAACCCCCCAAATCCCTCCAAGAGACCCCCACTCACCACGGACCCGCACAAAAGTCCCACAGGAGCGTGCGGCCACCTTGCCGAACTCCACCCGGCAGAAGTAGAGCCCGCTGTGGTTGTGCTCCAGGTGCCGGAAGCTCAGCGTGGACAGATTGGCACGACCACCCACCTCGAGACCCTGGCCCGAGGCCGACACCTCCTGGGGCCAGCTGCAGCTCCAGCTGTCGCCGCGGTACGCCGGGGACCAGCCAGGTGACCTTGGCGGCCGCCGGCGCCTCGAAGCGGCACTCGAGGGTCAGGCGGTCCCCGAGGGCTCCGGAGCGGGGGGGGGGCCCGGGGCACACGGGGACCTCTGGCCAGGGGCCACAGGAGGGGCCAGAGCGAGGGGTGGTGTTCACAGCCAGGGAGGAAATCGGGAAATTGGTGTCGTTGTGGCACTTGGAACCTGTGACAACGAGGGGGTCATCGAGGGGCACTGACCCTGCTGGGGGGACACTGCAGACCACGGACCCCCATGGGCGGGGGGTCTCACACAGGCACCCTGCAGGTGACACCAGGGGGTCCCCACAGCCCCCCTCTGGCCCTCCCCCGCCTCCCCCCCCGAGTTTCAGTTCCCACTGGGGACAGGAAGCTCTGGGGACAGTCCTGGGGGGTCCCAGGGGACACTCTGGCACAGGTGGCTGGGGGGAAGCAGTCGATGGTTTTGGGGTCCCCCAGAGACCCCTGCCGGGTTCGGGGATCCCCATGGGCATGGGTAACGGGCACTAGGGACCCGCTGTTAGAGGCGTGAGGGGTGGGCACTGGTGGGACCCCCAAGATCCCCAGACCCAAGCCCTGGGACCCTGGAAGTGCTGAAGCACCCCAACCCAAATCCCGAGACCCCGGAAATGAGATCCTCAGGACTCCTGAGACCCCAGAAATGAGACTCTGAAACCCCCAGAGCCAAACCCTGAGATCCCTGAGACCGCTAAGACCTCCTGAGCCAAGCCCTCAGACCCTGGAACTCCTGAAACCCCCAGACCCAAACACAGGGACCCTCTGAGACCCCCAGGACCCAAACCACGGCACTCCAGAACCCATAAAACCCCCCAGATCCAAACTCAAACCCTGAGACTCCTGAAACCCCCCAGACCCAACTCCCCCCCCCAGTGATACCTGGGAGGAGGAGGAGGAAGATGAGGAGGGGGCTCGGGACCCCCTGTTTTGGGGCAGCCCCCCAGGTTTGGGGAGCGGCCTCCATCAGCTGCGTCCGCACAGGCCTTGAAGGAGATTTGCCCCAGTGCCCCGAGGGGAGGGAAATGGGGGGCCCCGCCCCATAGCCTTCCCAAAAAATCCCCTGGGACCTCAGAGGGGGGGATTAGGGGGGCAGGCGGGGGGCTTGGGGAATTGAGGGTCTCAGTGTTGGGGTGTTGGGATTTGGGTTTGGGGTCTCAGCGGTCTGGGGGTCTGAGTAACGGGATGTCACGGTTTGGGTTTTGGGGTTCCTGCGGTCTCAGCCATGGGGTCTCAGGGTTTGGGTCGGGTGGTCTCAGGGCTCCTGGTGTCTCACGGTTTGGATCCGGGGGTCTCAGGGGTCTGGGGTGCCAAGGCTCGGGTCTGGGGGTTTCCTGGTGGTCTCAGGGGTCCCGGAACCGTGGGCATTTCCGGCATTGGAGTGGGGGGCATGGGAGGGTGAACATTCTGCATTTGAGAAAAGTGAAACAGAGAAACTCTGAACAGG
>NW_008239314.1:65939-66328 GCF_000691975.1 Corvus brachyrhynchos | reverse complement strand
TCCAGTTTGAACTGGGTGAGTGACACTGCAACTCCCAACCCCCCCCACGACCCCTTCCTCTTTTTGTGGGGTCCCAACCCCTCCAGCCCCAACCCTGCCGGAAACTCTGCCGGAAATGCGGTCGGGGCCGGAACCTCCCCGAGCTCCCAGAGCCAGGGAGGCTTTGGGGATCCCAAAAGTGGGGGGGTTACAAAGTGGGGAGGGGTCTCTACTGCACCCACCCCCCTCCCAGAACGGACCCGCCCGGAGCTGCTGTCGGAGGAGACCCAGCGGCGATTCCTGCAGGACATCCAGAATTTCCAGGAGCCGGAAATTTCCCGGCAGCTGGAAGACTTCAGGTCTCAAGTGGGGGATTTTGGGGTTAATTTGGGGGGGGGGGTCTGCGGCGC
>NW_008239314.1:62810-65701 GCF_000691975.1 Corvus brachyrhynchos | reverse complement strand
CCCCGCGTGGATCCCTGGATCCTCTCCCGGGCTGCTGAGATTTCGCTGGAATCCGTGGGAGCGCCTTTCCAAAAACTCGTCAATTCTCACTTAAACGCGAGTCCGGAAATTCACGGAACGCTCCTAAATCTGGGGAACGCCCCTAAATCCTTGGGACCACCCCCGGTTCATGGCGCTACTCGTAAATTTGTATAATCCCGCCCCGAACCCGTGTGTTCCTCATAACATCCTTGTAGTGCCGCCCAAATCCTCGTGGAACCCCCCCCAAATCCATGGAACCACCCCCTAAAACTGCATAACTCCTCCCCAAATCCCTATAAACTCCCCAAATCCATGGATTTGGAGCAGCCTCAGGTGGAATTTGGGGGGTCTGATAAGATATAACAGAAGAAAAAAGGAAAGAATGGAAGAAATGTTACAAGGGCAAAACAAAAAGGTTTGAAAACGGCCTCAGTGTGTGGGCAAGAGTGAGATGGTTAAAACAGCTAACTGCTCAATTACAAGTTTTGTTATGGACAGATAGATCAGGTGGCTTGTCTGCAAAAGTGACAGCAAGGTGGGGACTCCTCTCCTTAGACACTGCCAACAGTCCAAATGTCTGGCCACAAGATGCGCAGTAAAGCCCTTCTCCCTTGTGTCACACTCTTGTGAGATGAACTGGTTCTAGTCCAGCCTTCCCTGTCCAGTCAGCTTGAATCTGGCATTTGGGATAAAGCAAAGTGTGGAGACAGATAAAGTCTGAAGGACCTTACCTAAAAATAGTTGAGAGATGGTGACTCAAGGGCACACTGCCCTTCCGGTACACCCTGTCCCTGGTGGGAATATTAACTCCCGTAATGAGAGGCACTGTGTCAGACTGTCCATTTCACACTGATAGCAAGTATTTTATTACCTCCCCTATCACTAAAAAAAAAAAAGAAAATCCTTTATTCAGCCTCCTCAGTACTTTAATCTCAGAGTCCTCCTCAGACAGATGTGTGGAGACTTTTCTTTGTGAATTGGGAGCAAATTCTCCAGCTTCTCTCCCACAGGTTCTAATCCCTTCTTTTGTTTCACTATGTGGTTGTGTAAGCAGTTCCCTTGAGAACAGGGCTCCAGGAATATATAATTAAATCAGAAGTTTGGCACTAATAAGTGATCTTATCACTTTGTTGGGCTTTTTTCAGGTCTTTGTGTGATATTTCTAGGCCGCTCATTTGAAGTTATTTAATTACAAGGTCCCCACAATAGAGCCAGGGCCCTGGATGGTGTGTTTTTTTAAAAATGTTTCTAAATTTTTTTTATTATATCATGTGTTATGGTGCTTTGTGCACCAGGTGACCTAGGAGGGGCTGACAACCCTTCAGGACTGTCACTGACAAAGCTGACTCTGCAGATTGTTTTTGCTATGCGTAATTACCGAGAATGAACTCCTCTTCAAGCCCCAACAAAGTGGTTGAACCCCAGAGCATCTGTTGCCATCAAGCCAAAGGTTGGAGCCCACTGGTGACCGTACCCTGCTTGGGGCAAGAATAAAGTAGGAAGAAAGCCAGATCCTGTGAAAATTCCCATCCTCAGTGAGTTTTCCTGTGTTCTGTGCTGTTCAAAGCACTGCACCTTCTTTTGCTGTCTGTGGGTGGTGGAGGTGTGCAGCTGCTGTGACCTCTGTGGGGCGGGGCTGTTGCCCAATACAGAATTTTTCATGGGTTGAACCTCTCCATTGTTCAGCTCTGGGGGTGATGAGGTATCAGGGTGCAGCCCTCACCCTTGAGAAGCCCCAGGGCCTGAGTTGACTAGGTGTGAAGTTGTTTGAGTACTTCAAGATGAAGATAAGATATGGGGATTAAAAAAATTCTATTAGAAACCTGCCACCTATTGAAATGCATTCTAGGTAATGGGTATGTGTGTTCAGGATGGAGGTAAAATTGACAGGAAAACAGTGTTGTAAAAGTCCTTCCTCTAGACTGTCTTCAAATCACTCAAGCTCCTCTTCTCGTTTTTCAGTACCCAAATGATTTTAACAACTAACTTGCATTTCCTTCCCCAAAAATGTGCAATAAGATTGAGAATGATTTGAAACACAAGTGCAATGACACAAAGACAGGCTCTGGTGTAGTGTGGGGGTGTGATTGCATGGCGGCATGGCAGCATGCGCAACATGGGGCTTTCAAAACCCCAAAACATGTTTTGGTTTGTGTTTTGGTTTTTTTTCTCTTTCTTTTTTTTTTTTTTTCAGAAGTATATTCTTCTAACCCTCATCTCCATTCTTGCTGCTGGTCCACTGAGGGGGTGAGAGCCGGACTGTCACGAGCAGGGTGACAGGTGGCACTCACAGCCACCACAGAAAGAGCCATCAGTCAGTGGGAAGCAGGAGCACAGGCTTTGACCGTGGGTCCGTGCTAGATAGTATTTTCCTAAATGCAGCCAAGCTGTATTTCCCCCTTTTGTTACTCTTTTGCCCATGGAATGTCAGACAACACTCTGCATATCTGAAGTTCCAAGCTTTCAAACATTACGCAATCTGTGATGGAAATGAGCTTTTAAAACTATCTGTTTGCTTGAAAACCTTCAATCTCAGCAAAAATCGTCCCTGGGAAGCCCTTCCCCCTCTTTAAACAGCAAACCCACGTAGGTTGGGATTTGAGGGGAAAAAAGCCCAGGATTGGGGTTAGAACCCCCCAGGATTGGCATTAAAACTGCCCCAGTTTGAAATTTGGGGTGGGGCCACCCCCAGGATCGGTGTGAGACCCCCAGATTTTGGGGGGACTTCCACTGCAGGGGTTTTTAGTGGGGAGGGGTCACTCCAGGACAACCCAGTGGCATTTGGATTTGGTGGGAGGGTCTCCTCAGGACCCCTCCCATGGGATTTTTGCCGGGAGGGGGCGCACTTAGGGCCCCCCCCCTAATTCCTC
>NW_008239314.1:59998-61456 GCF_000691975.1 Corvus brachyrhynchos | reverse complement strand
GCCGCACACGAATGGGGGGGGGGGGGGGGGTTTGAGGGCCAGCGCGAGGACACGAGGTTTGATCGGTTCACCCATGTACCCCAAAAACGTCCCCCAGGACTCTGAAATATACCCCTGGGGACCCCAAAAATACACCCCGAGTGTCCCAAAAAATCTGCAGTGGGTCTGGGGTTATTTTAGCGGTGATTTGGGGGGGGGAGGTCAGAGGGGGTTTGGGGTGGTCAGCTCGAGAACACAAGGTTTGATAAGTTCATCCAGGTACCCCAAAAACATGCCCTGGGGCTCCCAAAAACACCCTCTGGGGGTCCCCAAAAACCCCGGGTACCCAAAACCCTCCCCAAATCTCTCTGGGCCTCCCAGGAGGCCGAGCGCCGCCCGCGTGGCTGCAGCTCAAGGACATCATTCCCACGGAGATGCAGCGGCTCACCAAGTACCCCCTGCTCCTGCTCAGCATCACCAAATGCACGGGTGAGTGGTCCCAAAACCCTCCAGAACCCCAAAAAGCACCTGAATCCCAAAAAAACCCCATTCTGAGTCCCCAAATCCCTCCTAGAAGTTGCAGCTGAGCGGGCCAAGGTGGAGCAGGCGGCCGAGTGCTGCCGCCAGATCCTCAACCACGTCAACCAGGAGGTCCGGGACATGGAGAACCTCATGGTAGGACCCCCAAAATCCGCCACAAAACCCCTGGGAACCCCCCAAAATGCCCCAAATCCGTGGCGGGATCACCCACCTGCAATGCCCCTCCTTCACCTGCTGAGGATGCCAGCGCCTCACACATCCTCAGACCCGCTCCGGGACTCCCAGAATCTTCCCTGGGACCCCCCACATTCCCTCTGAACCCCCCCTCGGTTTTCCAAGAACCCCTTGGGACCCTCCAAGGTCCCCCAGAGCCCCCACAGGACTCCCCCAGATCCTTCCTGGGACCCCTCGTTCAGCGGTGTCTGCAATGCGCCCTCTTCACCTGCAGAGGGCGCCGTAACCCTCCCAAATTCCCACCTGGACCTCCCAAATCCCCCCTGGGACTCCCCAAATTCCCACCGGGACCTCCCAAATTCCCCCTGGGACTCCCCAAATTCCCCCTGGGACTCCCCAAATTCGCCCTGTACCCCTGCAGAAGCTCAAGGATTACCAGCGGCGCCTCGACCTCTCCAACCTGAAGCAGAGCACGGACCCCCTGCTGAGCGAGTTCAAGGTGAAGGGGGAGTCCCAGGACCCCCAAATTCATCCCAAACCCCTCCCGTTTACCCACTCTGACAACCCCAAACCCCCCAGATCCCCATAAATCCTATCCCAAACCCCCTAACTCCCCCAAAATCCTCCTAAATCCCATTCCAATTCCCCTCCCTGATCCCTCCAGACCCTTCTGAGCTGCCCCCCAAAGCTCCCCAAGCCCCCCCAGTTCCCCGCAGACCACCAACACCAGTCACCCCCAGACCTCCCCCAACTCCCTCAAATCAC
>NW_008239314.1:58084-58437 GCF_000691975.1 Corvus brachyrhynchos | reverse complement strand
AGGAGCCACTACCCCTGGGCGGTAAGTGAGGGGTCTTTGGGGGCTTTTTGGGGGGTGTTGGGGTTTTAGGGGTCTTGGAGAGGGGGTTTGGGGTATCCTGGGTGGGTTTTGGGGAATCTTGAGGGTCCTGGTTTGGAGGGTCTGGGGAAAAATGGGGGTCGTGGGGGCTGTTTGGGGAAGTTTTGGGTGTTCTGGGAGAGGTTTGGGGCAGTTTGGGAGGTCCCAGGGGTGGTTTTGGGGTTCGTGGGGGGGATTTGGGTTGGACTTGGGAGTGTCCCAGGAGTAGGAGAAGGACGGGGCTGTGGAAGGCACCGAATTCGGGCAGGTTTGGGAGTCCTGGGGGTAAAACCCCC
>NW_008239314.1:57399-57713 GCF_000691975.1 Corvus brachyrhynchos | reverse complement strand
CAAAACCCCCAGGGCCACCTGGAGTGAGTAAAAATCCCCCAAAACCCACCCGCAGAGGCCCCAAAAAGGGGGGGCTTTGGAGCGTCCCGGGTGGTTCTTGGGATTCCTGTGTGGTTTTTGGGTCTTCCCAGGGTTGTTTTGGGGGTGTCCCTGGGGGGTCTCAGCCCGTGTCCCCCCCAGAGCGGGAAAAGGATGGGGCCGTGGAAGGCACTGAATTCGGGGGCCCCCCCGAGAAACGTGAGGCCGAGAGAGGGGGCCTGGGGGGGCTCCCCCAACCCCCCCGTGGTCCAGGGGGGGGGGGGCTGGCGGCCGCT
>NW_008239314.1:51847-52872 GCF_000691975.1 Corvus brachyrhynchos | reverse complement strand
GCCCCTGGGGGTTCCGGGATCGTTCCGGGGGTGCCCAGGAGAAGGATTTGGGGTTCCAGGGGGTGCCGGAGTTGGGGGTTGGGGGTCCCTGGGGAGTTTTTGGGTTCCCAGGTGGGTCTAGGGGTCCCGGGATCAGCCCGGGGGTCCCCGGGATGGGGATTTGGGCCGTCCCCTGACCTGAGCTCGTCACGGTTCGTGTGGGGCTGCCCTCGTGTCCCCCCAGTGTCCCCAGTGGCCGGTGTCCCCCGGCTCCCAGCCGACTCTGGGGATCTCGGGACGGCTTTGAGGGTCCCGGGGACGGGGATTTGGGGTCCCCCTGACCTGAGGGCGCGGCTGAGCTTGTCGTAGTTCATGTGGGGCTTGCACTTGCGCACCCCCCACAGCCGGGCCCGCTGGGACATCGTCAGCGTGACGCCATCGCCGCTGTGACGTCATCGCTGTGACCTCCTCGCTGTGACAGCAGCGGGACATCAGCAGTGTGACATCATCGCTGGGACATCGTCAGCGTGACGCCATCGCCGCTGTGACGTCATCGCCGGGACATCATCGCTGTGACATCAGCAGTGTCCCCTCCTGTGCCCGCTCGGGAACGCGAACCCTGCGGGAACGGCGGGGACATGGCTGGGACAGCAGTGACATCATCAGTGTGACAGCAATGGCGTCATCACTGTGACAGCGGCAGTGACGTCATCAGTGTGACATAATTGCTGTGACATCATCAGTGTCCCCTCCCGTGCCCACTCAGAGAACACGAACCCTGCAGGGACAATGGGGACATCACCTGGATCCCATGTGGGGCAGGATTTGGGGGTTCCAAGCGTGTCCTGGGGTCCCCAGGTGTGTCCATGACTCCGGGGGGTCCCCAGGTGTGCCCCAGCTGCTTCCCGGGTGTGTCCCCTCCCCGCCCGGGAGTCCCGGGCCTACCTGGGGTCCAGAGCGCGGGCACCGGGGCCGTGAGGAGCAGGTCGGACACGCAGGCGCAGTCCATGACGGGGGGGGGGGACACCTGCAGGGGGGGAGGTGGG
>NW_008239314.1:51335-51811 GCF_000691975.1 Corvus brachyrhynchos | reverse complement strand
AGCGGCGCCGCTCCCTCCTCGTTATTTGGGATTTCGGGATTCGCCGCTTTTCAAGTGGGTTTGGGGTTTTTTTCTCATCGCGTTAACGACCCGCGCTGGGAATTGGGGCCCGCGGCCACCGCCGGGCACGGACACCCCTATAGGGGCACGGACCCCTTTATAGACACACAGAGACCTTATAGAAACACAGAGACCCTACATAAACACGCACATCCCTTATGCACACACAGACCCCCCCGCATATGCGCAGAGAGATCCCTTAAACACACACAAATCCCCTATAGACCCGCATCCCTCATGGACAGAACCGCCCGTTGTGCACACACGGACCCCCTATAGACACAAATCCCCTATAGATCCACAGACCCTTTAGATACGCACAGATCCCCTACAGACACAGACCCCTCAAACACAGAGACCCCTCAAACCCGCATCTGTAGGCCCCCTATAGACACCCCCCTCAAACACGCAGACCC
>NW_008239314.1:50235-50548 GCF_000691975.1 Corvus brachyrhynchos | reverse complement strand
TGGGGTTTGGGGGAGATTCGGGGGAGATTCAAGGGGGCTTGAGGGGAGTTTGGGGTGTTTTGGGGGGGTTTAGGGCTCCACACAGCCCCTGTAGCCCCACACAGCCCCCCCATACGTCCCTCTATAGGCACCGGAACGCACGGTGGCGACGGAGAGTGATTAATAACAATTAATTGATAATTAATTGATAATTAATGGCTCGTCATTAACGGCGCAAACAGCGTGGAGCCTATAGAGCCCCTATGGGGCGCTGCTGCTGGGGCGGGGGGGATGTACAGACCGTCTATAGGGGCCGGGGGGCCATCTTGTCCCT
>NW_008239314.1:47275-48310 GCF_000691975.1 Corvus brachyrhynchos | reverse complement strand
CTCGCGGCCGCATCGATCCCGCGCTGGGCGGGCGCGGCTCCGGCTCGGGAACGGCACCGATCCCACACCGACCCCACACCGACCCCATATGAATCCCGTACAGGAATGACACGGGAACGGCACCGATCTCACGCAGATCCGGCTCGGGGACGGCACCGACCCCACACGGATCCCACACCGATCCTACACGGATCCGAATCGGGAATGACACGGGAGTGACACGGGAGTGACACAGATCCCACACGGGAACGGCACCGACCCCACACCAACCCCACAGTGATCCAACGTGGATGGGACGTGGAAAGGACAGGTGTGTCAGTCCCATGTACAAGGGCACGCAGGGCACACGTGCACAGGTGTGCAGATGCAGGTGAGGGTGCACAGGGCACACGCGCACAGGTGTGCAGGGCACACACGCCAGGCTGTGCTGGGCACACGAGCACAGGTGTGCAGCCCACGCGTGTGCAGCGTGACAAGGACGTGTGTACCCCGACACAGGGCACACGTGAGGGCGCACAGGGCACACGTGCGCAGGTGTGCCAGCCCCACGTGCAAGGCACAGAGCACATCTGCACAGGTGCACAGGGCACACGCGCGCAGGTGTGCAAAGTGCAGGTGAGGGTGTACGGACCACAGGTGAGGGTGCACAGGGCACACGTGCGCAGGTGTGCCAGCCCCACGTGCAAGGCCGCATGTGCACACCAATGCAGAGCACACGTGCACACATGTGCCGAGCACACGTGAGGGCGCGCAGGCCATGCACACGTGCAAGGGCACACGTGCGCAGGTGTGTCAGCACACACGGGCACGAGCGCACGTGCGCAGGTGTGCAAGGACACGTGAGCGTGCACAGCGCACACGTGGGAGCAGACAGAGCGCACGTGTGCAGGTGTACAAGGCACACGTGAGCGTGCACAGACCCCACCGGCACAGGTGTGCGAGGCACACGTGAGCGTGCACAGAGCACACCTGCACAGGTGTGCAAGGACACGTGAGAGAGCACAGGTGTGCACAGCACAGACCACGCCTGGTCGT
>NW_008239314.1:46398-47147 GCF_000691975.1 Corvus brachyrhynchos | reverse complement strand
TGGGATCTCAGTAGGTTCAGGGGGCTCTGGAGGTCCGGGGGACTCTGTGGACTCTGTGGTGCCAGGGCCTCTGCAGGGGCTGGGGTCTCTATGGGGTCTCTTTAGGCTATACAGGGCCTGGGTCTCTGTGGGGCTGGTGTTCTATGGGGTCTCTATAGGGTCTCTCTAGGGCAGGGGTCTCTACGGGGTCCGTGAGATCTCTGTAGGTTCTCTAGGTCCTGGGGCTATCTATAGGGTCTCTATAGGGTCTCTCCACAGCCTGGGGAGTCTCTCTAAGCTCTCTCTAGGGTGGGGGTCTCTGTGGTGCCAGGGTTTCTATAGGCCCTATGCAGCCTCTGTAGGACCCAGGGGTCCCTCTGGAGCCCATGGGGTCTCTGTAGAGTGTCTATAGGCTCCCACGGTCCTGGGGGCATCTATAGGGTGTCTACAGGGTCTCCCCAGCACCAGGGGGGGTTTCTCTGAGCTCTCTCTAGGGCGGGGGTCTCGGTGGGGCCGGACTCTCTCTGAGCTCTATGGAACCCCTATAGGCTTTATAGGGCCCGGGGGTCTCTCTGGAGCCCGGGGGGTCTCTGTAGGGTCTCTATAGGGTCTCTCCGGGGTCTCTCCGGGCGCTGATGGATTCCCGCACTTGTCTCTTAATCTCCGGCGCGATCGATTCGCTATTTCCCTTTGTTGCCAGAAACTTCGATCGGGGCCGGCAGCGGCGGGGGGGGGGGGGGGGGGGAAAAAAAAACGGGGGGGGGGGGGGG
>NW_008239314.1:44216-45620 GCF_000691975.1 Corvus brachyrhynchos | reverse complement strand
GGGAGGAGAGGGAGGAATCGGGGGGCGGGGGCAGAGGGACGGAGGGAGCAGGGCCGGGGGAACCGGGATCAGAGGGACAGGGAAGAACCGGGGGTCGCGGAGAGAGGGCAGAAGAGGGGGTCGGTGGGAGAGGGACGGAGGGATCGGGAAGAACCGGGGTCGGAGAGACCGGGAATGGAGGGAGCGGGGTCGGTGGGAGAGGGATCGGAGGGAGAGGGATGGAGGGAGAGGGATCGGGGGGACAGGGAAGGACCGGGTCGGTGGGAAAGGGATGGAGAGACCGGGAAGGACCGGGGGTCTGGGGGAGAGAGGGATGGAGGGATCGGGGATGGAGGGAGCGGGAAGAAGCGGGGTCGGCGGGAAATGGATGGAAGGAGCAGGGCCGGGGGACCGGGATCGAAGGGAGAGAGGATGGAAGGAGCGGGGTCGATGGGAGCGGGGACAGAGGGACCAGGAATGCGGGGACGGAGGGACCGGGAATGTGGGGACAGAGAGAGCGGGGTCGGCGGGGAGGGAGCGCCCGAGATCGGAGGGATCGGGAAGGGAAGGAGCGGGGTCGGTGGGGATGGAAGGAGAGGGATCAGTGGGATCGGGATGGGAAGGACCGGGAATGCGGGGATGGACGGAGCGGGGTCGGAGGGAGCGGGAAGGGAAGGATCGGGAATGCGGGGATGGACGGAGCGGGGATGCAGCGATGGAGCCGGGACGACGGGGATGGAGGGATCGGGGGCGGCGGGGATGGAAGGAACGCGATCGGTGGGATCGGAGGGAGAGGGACCGGCGGGATTCGGAAGGAAGGAATTCGGAATTCGGAATGAAGGAATTCGGAGAGAGGGAAGGAGGGAAGGAGGGAAGGAGGGAAGGGAGGAGGGATGGAGGAAGAGGAGGAGGAGGAGGAGGAAGAGAGGAGCGGGCAGGTGGGAGCGGGGCAGGGGAGAGGGAGGAGAGAGGGACGGGGCAGAGGAGGAGGAGGAGGAGGAAGGAGGGGAGGGAAGGAGGAAGAGGAGGAGGAGAGGAGGGATGGAGGGAGCGGAGAAAGGTCCGGAGGAAGAGGGAGAAGGGATGGAGGAGGAGGAGGAGGAACAGGAGGAAGGAGATGAAGCAGGAAGAGGAGAAGGGGATGAGGAGGAAGAGGGATGGAGGAGGAAGAGAAGGGGAGGAAGGCGCGGAGGAGGGAAGAAGAAAGAGAAGAAGGGGAGGAAGAGGAGAAAGGGAGGAAGGCGGAAAGCAGAGCCGGAGGGAAGAGGAGGAAGAGGAGGAAGAGGAGGAAGAGGAGGAAGAGGAGGAGGAAGAGGAGCGGGACGAAGGCTCCGGGGCCGCGGGCCGGCGCCGGGGCCGGGCTTTAAGTAGCGGCCGAGCGGGGCCGGGGGGACGATGGGGATAATTTTCCTCCAACTCTGAAAA
>NW_008239314.1:41169-42609 GCF_000691975.1 Corvus brachyrhynchos | reverse complement strand
GGTCTCGTGGAATTATGAAAAATTCGCCCATCGACAGCGCGGCTCAGGCTCGATTAGGGCAGATGGGACATGACAGCCCCCGATCAATACGGGCCCGGCCGCCCAAGTGTCAAGTAATGAATCAATTTCGACTAAATTTTCCATTTTTCAGGGGCCGTTCGGCGAGAGAAGAATATCCTCTTTTGTAAAGATATTATTATCGATTGCGGCGGCAATTTGACATCAGGGGTAGAGGGATAAAGGGGGAAAAAGGGATAAAAGGGGGTTTGGGATGAAGGGGTGATGGAGGGATTGGGGTGAAGGGGGAAAGGGGAATAGAGGGATAAAGGGAATAGAGGGATAAAGGGAAATAGAGGGATAAAGGGGGATAAAGAGATAAAATGGGGTGTGGGACAAGGGGGTGATGGAGGGATTGGGGTGGGGGGATATGGGATAAGAGGGTTGTGGGATAAAGGGGGATATGGGATAAGGGGGGATGGAGGGATTGGGGTGATCGGGATAAAGGGGGATATAAGGAAAAGGGGGATAGGGAAAAGGGGGTGACAGAAGGCTGAGGGGGTGATGGGGAGATTGAGCGGGGATGCATCCCGCATTCCTGAATCCCTCATCCCGCATTCCTGAATCCCTCATCCCGCATTCCTGATCCTGAATCCCACATTCCTGATCCCGCATTCCTCATCCCTGAATCCCTCATCCTGAATCCCTCATCCCACATTCCTGATCTTGAATCCCGCATCCCGCATCCCGCATCCCGCATCCCGCATCCCGCATCCCGCATCCCGCATCCCTCATCCTGAATCCCTCAGTATCTTCCACCCCGAATCCCAAATCCCTGATCCGCATCCCTAATCCTGCAGCGTCTCCCATCCCACAGCATCCCCTCTTCCACATTCCCCATCCCAAATCCCGCCTCCTGCATCCTCCCTCATCCCCCATCCTACATCCCGCGTCCTGCAGCATCCCCCATCCCACAACACCCCAAATCCCACATCCCCCTCATCCCATATCCTACATCATCCCGCATCCCTCAGCATCCCGAATCCCAAATTCCGCATCCCTCGGCATCCCTCGTGCTGCAGAGCTGGGATGCCAGGATTCTGGGATGCCAAGATTTCAGGATGCCGGGATTTTAGGGTGTTGGGATTTGGGATGTTGGGGTGCCGGGGTGCCAGGATTTGGGATTCCAGGAATACGGGATGTCAGGGTTTGAGATGTCGGGATTTCAGGATGTCAAAGTTTGGGATTCTGGGATTTGGGATGTCGAGGTTTGTGGACTCCCGGGGTTTGGGGGTTCCAGGTTTTGGGATGCCGGGATCCTGGGAAGTTCGGAACGTCAGCGTCCCACAATTCCAGCCTGCTGGGATTTGGGATGTTGGGGGTTTGGGAGCCTGGAATGTCGGGGTTTTGGGATTTGGGGTTGCCAGTTTTTGGGATGCCAGA
>NW_008239314.1:39508-40462 GCF_000691975.1 Corvus brachyrhynchos | reverse complement strand
TGGCCAAAAGGGTCCCCACGGTGGCCAAAAGAGTCCCGAGTTATCCCAAATTAACGCCCCGAGGGTGCCACCAGCTCCCCGGAGGGTCCCACGGTGTCGCCACGATGTCCCCAAGGGGGTGCCGCAGGGTCCCCACGGTGTCCCCACGGTGGTCAAAACGGTTCCCACGGTGGCCAAACGGGTACCCATGGGGTCCCCCCGGGTCCCATGGGGTCCTACCGGACCTAATGTGTCCCCACGGTGTCCCCCAGGATTCCCAGGGGGCCCTATGGTGGCCAAAAGAGTCCCCACGGTGGCCAAAGGGGTCCCCACGGTGCCCCCAGGGGGTGCCTTTGTTGTCCCAGTGTGGCCCAAAGGGGACCCCCACTGTGTCCCCACGGCGGCCAGAAGGGTCCCCTCGGTGTCCCCCGGGGTCCTGCACTGTCCCCAACTCTGCCCCACGGGGTCCGGAGGTCCTCGCGTGTCACCGTGTCCCGTGGGGACCGCCTGGCACTGCGTGGGCAACGTGGGACAGGGAAGGGCTACCCAGGGACAGGACACGGGGACAGAGACAGGACACGGGACACAGGGACAGGGACAGGACACGGGACACAGGGACAGGACACGGGACACAGCGGACACGGGGACAGAGGACACAGGGGACACAGGGGACACAGGGGACAGGACACGGGACACGTACAGGGACAGGACACGGGGACACGGGGACAGGGACAGGGACGGGGACAGGACACGGGACACAGGGACACAGGGACGGGACCCGGGTCCGGGACAGGACACGGGGACAGGGACAGGGACAGACACGGGACACAGGGGACAGGGACGAGACCCGGGTCCGGGACAGCGACACGGGGACACGGGGACAGGGACGGAACACCAGGACACTCAGGGACCTCCCTTCCGGACCGGGACCGGGACCCCCCCTCGGGACCGGCCCCCGCACCGGGTCCCCACCAG
>NW_008239314.1:38705-39017 GCF_000691975.1 Corvus brachyrhynchos | reverse complement strand
CGAGGGACCCCCCCAAAACCCCCAGAGACTCCCCCAAAACACCCCGAGGGACCCCTCCCCTAAATATGGACCCCATGAAAAGGGGGTGCGGGATCCCCTAAATGGTGTACGGGACCCTCCAAATCAGGGACTGGACCCCCAAAATCAGCCCGGAGACCTCCAGATCAGGGATGGGGACCCTCGAACCTGCACGGGGACCCCCAAAACCAACCCTGGGACCCCCAAATCAGGGTCAGGGACCCCCAGATCAAGGTCAGAGACCCCCAAACCAACCCTGGGATCCCCAAACCCAACTCGAGCCCCCCAAACCAT
>NW_008239314.1:37339-37901 GCF_000691975.1 Corvus brachyrhynchos | reverse complement strand
CCCCGCCCCCCCAAAAACCCAGCCCCTCCCAAAAAAACCCAAAACGCCCTTGAATCCACCAAAACTCCTTTATTTTCCTCAAAATGCCCTTGAATCCTCCAAATACCCTGTATTTCCGTCAAAAAAAAGGCTTTTTTTCCCTCAAAATTACCTTCCCCCCCCCATTTTTCCTGGAAAATTATCCTTTTCTTTACCTTCAATGTCACTTTTTCCGAACACAGCCTGGTTTCCCCCAAAGCGCCGTCTCCCTCCCCAGAACGTCCCTTCTATTTTCTTAAAACAGCCCTTTTCCCCCCCAAACATCCTTTCCTTCCCCAAAAAATGACTTTTCCCTTTCAAAAACGCCCTTTTCTCCCGCAAAATATTTTCCTTTTTCCCCCAAAAACGCACTTTTTTCCCCCCCCTCCGAACGCCCTTTTCCCCCAAAAAGAATCGCCATTTTTTGCCCCAAAATAACCCTTTTCCCCCCAAAAAAGCGTCCTCTTCTTCTCACCCCAAAAACATCCTTTTCCCCACGCTTTTTCCTTAAAATATTCCCCTTTTCTCCCCCAAAACCGCCCCG
>NW_008239314.1:34725-35641 GCF_000691975.1 Corvus brachyrhynchos | reverse complement strand
GGGATTTGGGGGAGCTCCTGCGGCGCCTGGGGCACAACGCCGAGAGATTCCAGAGCAACTACCTGCTGCTGTTCCTGGGGCTCGTCCTCTACTGCCTGTGAGCAAATCCCGGAATTCGGGGAATTTTGGGGAATTCTGGGGGGATTTGGGGCGGTTTGGTGGCGTTTTTTACGGGACTTGGGGCCAGATTTGGGGAGCGGTGCCGAGAGATTCCAGAGCGACTTCCTGCTGCTGTTCCTGGGGCTCGTCCTCTACTGCCTGTGAGCAAATCCCGGAATTCGGGGAATTTTGGGGAATTTGGGGGGATTTTGCTGGATTTTGGAGCGGGTTTGGGGCATTTTCAGGTGGTTTTGGGGTCTTTTGGGGAGGCGATTCCAGAGGGTTTTCATCCTGCATTTGTGGGAGGGCTCCCAGTCCCCCCAGTCCCTCTCCCAGTTCCTCCCAGTTCCCCCCAGTCCCATCCCAGTCCCTCCCAGCGCCCCCCAGTCCCTCCCAGTGCTCCCAGTAACCCCAGTTCCCCCCAGGGTCACGTCCCCGCTCCTCCTGGTCGCCGTCGGGGTCTTCGTGGGCGCTGCCATCGCCGTCCGGCTGCGGGCCCGGGAGGCGCCACTGGTGCTACTGGGTGAGACTGGGAGCACTGGGAGGCACTGGGAGAGGGACCAGGAGGGACTGGGGGGCACTGGGTGAGACTGGGAGCACTGGGAGAGGCACTGGGAAGGGATTTGGGGTGACTGGGAGGGACTGGGGGGAACTGGGAGGGGATTTGGGGTGACTGGGAGGGACTGGAAGGAACTGGGAGGGGATTTGGGGTGACTGGGAGGGACTGGAAGGAACTGGGAGGGGATTTGGGGGGAGTGGGAGGGACTGGGGGGAACTGGGGGGGGGTTTGGGGGGAGGGGGAGGGGCTGGGGGGGGC
>NW_008239314.1:30129-33963 GCF_000691975.1 Corvus brachyrhynchos | reverse complement strand
GGAAACAGGGGTGGGAATGGAGGTGGAAATGGGGGTGGGAATGGGGAGGAAATGGGGCAGAAATGGGGTGGAAAGCGGGCGGAAATGGGGTGGGATGGGGTGGGATGGGGTGGAAATGGGGGAGGAAATGGAGTGGAAATGGGGCAGAAATGGGGTGGGATGGGGTGGGAATGGGGTGGAAACCGTGAGTAAATGGGGGAAATGGGGTGGAAATGGGGGCAGAAACTGTGAGTAAATGGGGTGGAAATGGGGGTGGAAAACCATGAGTAAATGGGGTGGAAATGGGGCAGATATGGGGCAGAAATGGGATGGAAATGGGGGCAGAAACCGCGAGTAAACGGGGTGGAAATGGGGTGGAAATGGGGTGGAAATGGGGCTGAAATGGGGCAGAAATGGGGCGGAAATGGGGGCGGAAACTGTGAGTAAATGGGGGAAATGGGGTGGAAATGGGGGTGGAAATGGGGGTGGAAATGGGGGTGGAAATGGGGGTGGAAATGGGGGTGGAAATGGGGGTGGAAATGGGGGTGGAAATGGGGGTGGAAATGGGGGTGGAAATGGGGGTGGAAATGGGGGTGGAAATGGGGGTGGAAATGGGGGTGGAAATGGGGGTGGAAATGGGGGTGGAAATGGGGGTGGAAATGGGGGTGGAAATGGGGGTGGAAATGGGGGTGGAAATGGGGGTGGAAATGGGGGTGGAAATGGGGGTGGAAATGGGGGTGGAAATGGGGGTGGAAATGGGGGTGGAAATGGGGGTGGAAATGGGGGTGGAAATGGGGGTGGAAATGGGGGTGGAAATGGGGGTGGAAATGGGGGTGGAAAACCATGAGTAAATGGAGTGGAAATGGGGTGGAAATGGGGCAGAAATGGGGTGTAAGGGCTGTGTAAGGGCTGTGTAGCCAGTGTATAACTGGTGTGTGTAACCGGTGTGTAACGTGTGTAACCGGTGTGTAACTGGTATGTAACCAGTGTGTAACCAGTGTGTAACAGGTGTGTAACTGATGTATAACCGGTATGTAACTGGTGTGTAACCGGTATGTAACAGGTGTGTAACTGATGTATAACCGGCGTGTAACTGGTGTGTAACTGATGTATAACCGGTATGTAACTGGTGTGTAACTGGTATGTAACTGGTGTGTAACTGATGTATAACCAGTGTGTAACTGGTGTGTAACCAGTGTGTAACTGATGTGTAACCGGCGTGTAACGGGTGTGTAACTGATGTATAACCGGTATGTAACTGGTGTGTAACTGGTATGTAACTGGTGTGTAACTGATGTATAACCAGTGTGTAACTGGTGTGTAACCAGTGTGTAACAGGTGTGTAACTGGTGTGTAACTGATGTATAACCGGTATGTAACTGGTGTGTAACCGGTGTGTAACTGGTGTGTAACTGATGTATAACCGGTGTGTAACCAGTGTGTAACAGGTGTGTAACAGGTGTGTAACTGGTGTGTAACCAGAGTGTAACCGGTGTGTAACTGATGTATAACCAGTGTGTAACTGGTGTGTAACCGGCGTGTAACTGATGTATAACCGGTGTGTAACCGGTGTGTAACCGGTGTGTATCCAGTGTGTAACCGGCGTGTAACTGATGTATAACCAGTGTGTAACCGGTGTGTAACCAGTGTGTAACAGGTGTGTAACTGGTGTGTAACTGGTGTGTAACCAGAGTGTAACCGGTGTGTAACCGGTGTGTAACTGATGTATAACCAGTGTGTAACTGGTGTGTAACCGGCGTGTAACTGATGTATAACCGGTGTGTAACCGGTGTGTAACCGGTGTGTATCCAGTGTGTAACTGGTGTGTAACTGGTGTGTAACTGATGTATAACCAGTGTGTAACCGGTGTGTAACCGGTGTGTAACTGGTGTGTAACTGGGCTGTCCGGGCTGTGTAGGGGCAGTTTTAGGGTCCCTCACCCACTCCTGTCCGTAGGAATCCTCCAGGTCGTTCTTGGAGCGATCGTCCCAGGCCAGGCGGATCCCCAGCAGCGTCCCCGGCAGGAAACCGTTCTCGGCCAGGATCACGAAGTAGGTGAAGAACCCGCCCAGAGCCTGGATCATCCCTGTGGGATCGGGATTGGGATCAGGATTGGGATCGGGATTGGGATCAGGATTGGGATCAGAACCCGCCCAGAGCCTGGATCATCCCTGTGGGATCGGGATCGGGATTGGGGTCGAGATAGGGGTCAGGATTGGGATCAGAACTCGCCCAGAGCCTGGATCATCCCTGTGGGATCGGGATCGGGATTGGGATCGGGATTGGGATCGGGATTGGGGTCGGGATCAGGATTGGGATCGGGATTGGGATCAGGATTGGGATCAGAACCCGCCCAGAGCCTGGATCATCCCTGTGGGATCGGGATCGGGATTGGGGTCGAGATAGGGGTCAGGATTGGGATCAGAACTCGCCCAGAGCCTGGATCATCCCTGTGGGATCGGGATCGGGATTGGGATTGGGATTGGGATCGGGATTGGGGTCGGGCTTGGGATTGGGACCAGAATCCCATGGGATTTGGGATCCCAGGATCCCACCCTGACCGATCTGGCCGTAGGCCATGCTGATGAGCCTGAGTGACCCCCGAGTCACCCCGAGTGACCCCGAGTGACCACAGAGTGACCACTGGATGAGCTGCCCGTAGGCCATGCTGATGAGCCTGAGTGACCCCCGAGTCACCCCGAGTGACCCCGAGTGACCACAGAGTGACCACTGACCGATCTGCCCGTAGGCCATGCTGATGAGCCGCTCGTTGACCAGTTTGTCGCTGCGGGGGTTCCGCGGTTGCCGTTTCATGATGTCGCTCTCGGCCGCCTCGTACGCCAGCGAGATGGCGGGCACCTGAGGGGACAGCGGTGGCACCCCTGTGGCACCCCTGTGGCACCCAGTGGTGCCCTCATGGCACACAGTGTCATCCCTGTGGCACCCCTGTGGCACCCAACGGCGCCCTCATGGCACAAAATGTCACCCCAGTGGCACCCAGTGGCACCCAGTGGCACCCAAAGGCACCCCCACGTCACCCACTGTCCCATGCCATGGGATGCTGGCGGTGCCCAGGGGCAGCGGGATTTGGGATGGGTTTGGGATGGATTTTGGATTCCCAGAGGGATTTGGGATGGATTCGGGGTCTCTGGGTGGATTTGGGATGGGTTTGGGATGGATTTGGGGTCGGGGGCGCCCCAAATTTTTTTGGGGGGGGGGGCTCCAGACTTTTGGGAGGTCCCCAAGGGTCAGAAGAAGGGGGAGGGGGTGGTTTTTGGGGGGATCTCTTGGGGTTTTGGAGAAGGGGTTGTCCCCCCAAATTTTGGGGTGCTGGGGGATCCCTGAAGCGCCTGGGGAGGATTTGGAGGTGTGGAAGTGCCCCTAAATTCCCAGCACGGGGATTTGGGGTGGATTTGGGGTCCCTGAGGTGGTTTTGGGGGATCCTGGGCTGGATTTTGGTGTCTCCAGATGGGTTTAGGACTGTGCCTCACCATGTCAGTGCCCAGGGTTCTGGGATGGGTTTGGGATGTCTGGGGTGGCTTTTGGGGTTTCTGGGGTGGATTTTTGGGGTTCCTGGGATGGATTTGGGGATCTCTAGGTGGATTTGGGGTCGCCTCTCACCATGTCGGTGCCCAGGTCGATGCAGAGGATGGTGACGGTGCCCAGGGGCAGCGGGATGTTGGCCATGATGAAGAGCAGGAACGGGGTGATCTCGGGGATGTTGCTGGTCAGGGTGTAGGCGATCGACTTCTTCAGGTTATCGAAGATCAGGCGGCCTGCGAGGGGCCAGCGGCGTCCCCAGATGTCCCCAAATGTCCCCAAATGTCCCCAAATGTCCCCAAATGTCCCTAATGA
>NW_008239314.1:25180-30118 GCF_000691975.1 Corvus brachyrhynchos | reverse complement strand
GTCGCCGCCGGGGGCGGTGGAGGCGAGGTTGTCGTCCAGCGGGATCATGTCGGCCGCCTGCTTGGACACGTCCGAGCCGGCGATGCCCATGGCCACCCCGATGTCCGCTTTCTTCAGGGCCGGCGGGTCGTTGAGCCCGTCGCCGGTCACGGCCACGATGGCGCCCTGGGGACACGGGAACAATGGGGACCGTGGTGGGGACATGGGGACAACGGGGTGAGAGTGTCCCATCACAGGGACATGATCCCATCATGGTGGGGACACGGGTGGGGATTTTTGGGGTTCCAGGGGGAGTTTTGGGGTCCCAGGGCCAGTTTTGAGGTCCCAGGGGCAGTTTTTGGGGTCCCAAGGCCACTTTTGGGGTGCCCCCAACCTGTCTCTGGCAGCCCTCGACGATGATGAGCTTCTGCTGGGGGGAGGTGCGGGCGAAGACGATCTCGGTGTGGTTCTGTAGGATTTCATCAATCTGCTCCGAGCTCATGTCCTTCAGGTCAGTCCCGTGGATCACACAGGCCTTGGCATCCCTGGGAACCCCAAAAATCCAAAAATTGTACCCAACAAATGGCTTGGAAACCCAAAAAGTGGCTCTGAAACCCCCAAACTGGCACAGAAAACCCATAAATGGCACCGAGCCCTGAACGCAGCCCCTGGTCCGTCCCACTGGGTAACTGAAGGATTGGTGTCCATGGACACCCCAAGCCCCACATTTTCACCCCAAATCCCACATTTTAACCCCAAAACTGGCCCCAAATCCCTGTTTTTCACCCCAAAATAGGGTGAAACCCCAAAGTCTCACCTGGGGTTGACCTGGCTGACAGGGATGTTGAGCCGGGCTGCAATGTCCTCCACGGTCTCGTTGCCCTCGGAGATGATCCCGACCCCTTTGGCGATGGCCTTGGCCGTGATTGGGTGGTCCCCGGTCACCATGATCACCTGGGGGGAACAGTGGGGTCACCCCAGCAGTTGTGGGGTCACCCCCACTGGTTTTGGGGTCAGGACAAGGAAAATCCGGGAAAATTTGGGAAAGGTTTGGGGGATCCGGGGGGAATTTGGGGGGGATTTTGGGGGTCCCGGGGGTCACACCTTGATGCCGGCACTGCGGCATTTCCCGACGGCGTCGGGGACGGCAGCACGGGGGGGGTCAATCATGGACATGAGCCCCACGAAGCAGAGGTTGTCGGTGGCGAAGTTGACGTCGTCGCAGTCGAAGGCAAAGCCTTTGGGGTACTGCTCCTCGGGCAGGTAGAAGTGGCAGAAACCTGTGGGAAGAAACCCCCAAAATCACCCCAAAATCACCCCAAAATCACCCCAAAATCCTGGAGCCCCAAATCACCCCGAAACCAAAAAAAAAATCCCCCAAAATTCCCCAAAACCCCCCAAAATCCCCCCAAATCCCCCGAAGCCTCACCCAGCACCCTCTCCCCGAGCCCGCCCAGCTCCAGGTAGGCGTTCTGGAAGGCTTCCTTCATCTCCTCGTCCAGCGGCTGCTCCTTGCCCTGCAGCAGGATGGTGGAGCAGCGGTCCAGGATGCGCTCGGGCGCTCCCTTCATCACCAGCAGGTACCGGTTGTCATTGGGGTCCTCGGTCTCGTGGATGGAGAGCTGGGCGGAAAAAAAAGGGGAATTTCGGGATCCCGGGAATCAGGGGGGATTTGTTCCACCCAGGCAGAAGAAGAAAAAAAAAAAAAAAGCGAATTTTGGGGGATTTTTTTAAAAGGGATTTTCCGCGCTGCTGGAGTTTGAGAAGGGGGAATGTGTCTCGTGGCTGGAAAGCTGGGGGCAAAATGGGAATTTTGGGATCCTCCGGGAATTTTTGGGGTCGCCGAGGGGGTTTTGGGGGATTTGGGTGTACCTGGTACTTGTTGGTGGAGTTGAAGGGGATCTCTGCCACTTTCTTGTTCCGTTCCCGCATGACCTTGACGGGCATGACCTTGACGGATCCTAAGGAGAGCTCGATGCATTTCAGCAGCGCCGACTCCGACGCGTCCCCAGCCACGTCCCGCTGCAGGAACAGCCCCAAAATTCGGGATTCACACCCCAAAATCCTGCTGGGAATCCTCCAGAACACCCCAAATCCGCCCTGTCCCAGGAATCCTCCGGGAATGCCCCGAGAAACCCAAAATTGGTACCTGGGACCCCCTGAATTCTGTTCTTGGGGACTCCCAGGGACCCCAAAATGGGTGCTTGGTGCCCCAAACCCCCTCCTAACCCCCTAAAAACCCTTATAGGGGCCCCCAAAAATCCCCCCAAAAATCCCCAACGCCCCCAGACCCCCCACCTTGAGGATGGGGACATTTTCCTGCCCCCCCTTGAACACGGCGCGGTTGCAGAGCCCTGCGATGTGGCTCAGGGCCACCCAGGTGGGTGAGCTCTTGTCAAAGGCGGTGCCTGGGGGGAGGAAAAGGGGTTAAAATCCACCAGTTTGGACCAGTCTGGACCAGTCTGGACCAGTCTGGGCCAGTTCCCAGCCCCAAAGAGCCCCCAAATCACCCCAAAACTCCCCCAAACTCCCGTCCTCCTTCCCCTCCTTGCCTGCCCAGTGCCTCCCAGTCCCTCCCAGTACCACCCACTGACCGGACTGGTCCTCGGTGGTGTCGGCCTCGTGGATCTGGTTGTCGAACCACATGTGGGCCACGGTCATGCGGTTCTGGGTCAGCGTCCCCGTCTTGTCCGAGCAGATGGTGGACGTTGAGCCCAGCGTCTCCACGGCCTCCAGGTTCTTCACCAGGCAGTTCTTCCGCGCCATCCGCTTGGCGGTCAGGGTCAGGCACACCTGGGGAGGGGGCCCAAATGGGTCTGGGGGCTTCGGGGACTTCAGGTTGGGGAGGTGGGGACCCCGAAAAATCCAGGAAAAAAAATCTCACGAAATTTCTTCCAAAATTGGAGGCAAAATTTCCTTGAGGAACCTCAATAGTGGGACCCCAAATTCTGGGGGGTTTGGGGTTTTGGGGGGTTTTAGGCATTTTGCGGGGTTTGGGGGATCCTGGAGGGTCCTAAATGCATCTGGGGGCTTCAGGAGATTCGGTCTGGGGGGATGGAGACCCCAAAAATCCCCCCAAAATGGCACCAATTCCTCTCCCAGTCCCTCCCAGTCCATCCCAGTGCCCCATTACACCCCAGTATCTCCGTCCCAGTTGCTCCCAGTGCCTCCCAGTTTGCTCCCAGCCCCTCACCGTGACGGTGGCCAGCAGCCCCTCGGGCACGTTGGCCACGATGATGCCGATGAGGAAGATGACGGCCTCGAGCCAGGTGTAGCCGAGGATGAGGGAGAGGATGAAGAAGGAGATTCCCAGGAAGACGGCGACGCCGGTGATCAGCTGGATGAAGTGCTCGATCTCCACGGCGATCGGCGTCTTGCCCACCTCCAGCCCCGAAGCCAGCGTGGCGATCCGGCCCATCACCGTCCGGTCACCCGTGGCAATCACCACGCCCCGTGCCGTGCCTGGGGAAAAAAAAAAATGGGGAAAAAAAGGAGAAAAATGGGGGGAAAAAAGGGAGAGAAATAGTGAAAAACGAGAGAGAAATAGAGAAAATCGTGTAGGAATGGGAAAAAATGAAGTAAGGACCTAAAACTTCCTCAAAAGTGGCCCTCAAGTGTTTCTGAAGGGGTTGTAGGATGCCAGAAACGGCTCAGGGACTCCAAAAATGGGTTTGGGACCCCAGAAATTGGGTTGGGAACGGGAAAAACCGGTGGGAATCAAAACCGACCCAAAACGGCCCCAAGCTTCCCCCTAAAGGGCTCCAAAAGCAGCCCAGAAGTGGCTCAAGGGTGCCAGAAACGGCTCGGGGACGCCAGAAATGGATTTGGGACCCCAAAGCGCTCACCCTCGACGCAGTTGGTGGAGAAGAAGGTGATGTTCCGCGTCTCCAGGGGGTTGTCGTGGGTGCAGTCGGGGGAGCGCGTCTGCGGCTCCGACTCCCCGGTCAGCGACGAGTTGTCCACCTGGGGGGGCAAATTCCGGGCATTTGGGGCACTTCCAGGGATTTTGGGGCAGTTCCAGGGATTCTGGGGGAGTTCCAGGGATTCTGGGGGGGAATTTCAGGGATTTTGGGGGGGAATTTCAAGGATTTAAAAGCAATTTTCCCAGGATTTTTTGGGGGGTTTTCCCAGGAGTTTTGGGGGCTTTTTTCCGTAGGTTTTTTTTTTTTTTTAATCTTCCCAGGATTTTTTTTTGGGTGAATTCCTGGGATTTCAGTGCTCCCACCTTGCAGCCATGGGCCGAGATGATCCTGAGGTCGGCTGGCACTCGGTCGCCGCCCTTGACCTCCACCAGGTCCCCAACCACGACCTCCTCGGCGTTCACCTGCATCTTCTCCCCCTCCCGGATCACCAGGGCTTGCTGGAATTCCGGGAATTCCAGGAATTTCAGGAATTTCGGAACTGGGAGGTTCCCAAAAACCCCCCAAACCCGCCCAAAATCCGATTCCTACAGCACCAAATTTGCCCGCAGAGCTCAAAAATCGGAATTTTCTGCCCTAAAACTGCAGCACCCGACCTGGAAATTTGGACCCCAAATCCCACAGAAATCCCCAAATCCGCCCTTTCCTCCCCAAAATCTGAGCCCAGACACTCCAAATCTCCCCTTTCCAGCCCAAAATCTCCCCTTCCTACCCCCAAACCCCCCCCAGATCTTCCCCAAATCCCACCTGGGGCACCATATTCTTGAAGGATTCCATGATTTTGGAGCTCTTGGCCTCCTGGTAGTAGGAGAAGCAGCCGGTGATGATGACGACGGCGGCCAAGACGATGTCCAGGTACAGCTGGAGACGCCAAAAAAGCCTCTGGGGTCACTCCTGGGGTCTTTTCCACCCCAAAACCCCCCAAACCATCGCCCCGGCTGGGGCTTGCTTCATTTTTTGGGCATTTTTCACCCATTCAGCCCCAAATTTTGGGCTCTCAACCCCCCCAAGTTTCCCCCTCAAAAACCCCCAGACCCCA
>NW_008239314.1:24450-25109 GCF_000691975.1 Corvus brachyrhynchos | reverse complement strand
TTCCCCTTTTCCTGCCTTTTTTAAAGAACCCCCACCCCAAAACCCCTCCAAAACCCCCCAAAAATTAAAAAAAATCCCAACCCCCCCAAATTTTTCCCCAAATCCTCCCCAAATCCCAAAATTTCTGCTTCAGACCCCAATTTCCCTTAAAATTCCCAAGTTTCCCCTCCCTCCCCCCATTTAAAGCCCCCAGAACCCCTTGGAAAAAACCAAAAAAAATCCCCAAAAATTTCCCAAAATTTCCCCAAAATTTCCCCCAAAATTTCCCCCAAAATTCCCCCAAAATTCCCCAAAAATTTCCCCCAAATTTCCGCATCGTTTCCCAGCCGCTCACGTTGTCGTTGGAAGGTTCGTCCTCAGTTCCCGCCTGGATCCCGTAGGCCAGGAAGCAAAGGATGGCCCCGATCCAGAGCAGGATGGAAAATCCCCCAAAAAGCTGCCGGCAGAACTTCACCCACTCGGGGGTCGTGGGAGGGGGCGTGAGGGCATTGGGGCCGTCCCGAGCCAGGATCTCCTGCGCCTTGCTGTGGGTCAGACCCTGCGGAGGGCAAAAATCGGGCATTGGGAAAACCCCGGAGTTTTCAGAAATACAGGATCCCGAATTGCTGTGAAATCACCCCAAAAAAGCCATGCAGAGATGGTCCAAGATGATTCAGGAA
>NW_008239314.1:23882-24434 GCF_000691975.1 Corvus brachyrhynchos | reverse complement strand
CCCTAATGCCACCCCAAAGCAGCAGTGGGAGTTCCTAAAATGCTCCCAAATGTTCCAAAAAGGAGATCAGGAACATCCTGGAATTCCCAGAAATTGGGGGGATCCCAAAATCCGAAAAAAGGACCCCAAAACCGCTCAGAAATGGTCAAAAATGAGCGAAAAATGCTCCAAAATCACCCAAAACCGCCCCAACCTCCCCCTCAGTTTTTTAAAAAAAAGAGGGTGCAGGGCACCCCTGAATTCCCAAAATCTAGGGGGATCCCAAAATCCCCCAAAATTGCCCCAAAATACCTGGACGCAGTCGGTGTTGTACTTCCTGCAGACCTCCTCGATCGACATCTTGTGCTCTGTCTGCGGGGTGAAGGTCAGACCCCAAAAATTTCAGGGACCCCTCCCCAAATTCCGGGACCCCCCAAATCCCAGGGAAATCCCCCAAATCCCAACGGAGCCCCACAGATCCTGCGGGACACCCAAAATCCTTTAAAACGCCCCCAAAATCCTTCAGGAATCGCCCCCAAATCTTCCCCCGAAGCCGCTCCGAATCTCCCCCAA
>NW_008239314.1:19908-23051 GCF_000691975.1 Corvus brachyrhynchos | reverse complement strand
GGAGCGCTGCAGCTGCTCGGGCTCTGGAGGAGTCTGGCTTCACGTGCTCTCACCTCTCTCTCACATTGCAATATTAACAACTCTCCCTCTTCCTGGGTGGAATTCCATTTCTTTTCTCCCCAAATAACCAATTTTTGGGGGATGGGAAACCCTGCAGAATTCTCGATGGGTGTCCCAGAGCCTCGTGCTCCCACGACGGGTTTGGAAAGGGGGGAATGAAGCCTAAAAATCCGATGGAAAAGGGGGACGTGAGGCAGGAGAGCAGCTTTAGTATTAATTAATATTAATGAGCTGCAAAGGTCATTAAGCCGCAGGGAAGGGTTTGGAGCGCCCAGGAGTCTTTTTTGGGAATTATTCCTGCTCCATGATAATGCCCTCAGCTGTAGGGATTGCCCTGTGCTGTTACTGCTCTCTTCCCTGGGAAAAAAAAAAGGAGGAAAAGGAAGAAAAGGGGGGAAAAAGGGAAAATGGGAAGAGAAATGAGAAAATGGGGAAAAAAGGGAAAAGGGGAGGGGGAGGGGAGAGGACCCCAAAATTTGGGGAGATCGCGGGGGGGTTTTGGGGTGCGGTTCCCTATTTTTTGGGGAGACTCCCTATTTTTTTGGGATCTCCCCAATTTTTAGGGGATCCGATTTTTTTTGGGGGGGGGGTTCCCATTTTTAGAGGGGTCTCTCTGTTTTTAGGGGTTCCTTATTTTTCGGGAGTCTCCCTATTTTTTGTGGCGTTCTCCATTTTTGGGAGGGGATTCCCCGTTTTTGGGGTCTCCCTATTTTTTTTTTTTTAATTTCCCCTAATTTTTTGGAATCCAAATTTTTCCAGGGGGATTCCCATTTTTAGGGGAGTATCCCTATATTTTGGGGGTCCCCGTTGTGGGGAAGTCTCCCTATTTTTTTTAGGGGGTTTCCTGGTTTTGGGGGGGATTCTGTATTTTTCAGGAGTCGCCCTATTTTTTCGGGGTCCCATTTTTGGGGGGAATTCCCTGAGGTTTAGGGGTTTTTTCCCTATTTTTTGAGGGGTCTCCCCGCTATTGGGGGGGTCCCTATTTTTGAGGTGTTCCCTGTTTCTGGGGGGTTTCCCTATTTTTGGAGGGTCCTTATTGTGGGGGAGCCTCCCTGGGTTTTAGGGTTGTTCCGTGTTTTTGAGGGGTCTCCCTGTGTTTGGGGGAAGTCTCCCGTTTTTTGGGGGTGGATCCCAACTTCAGGGGTCCCCATTTCTTGGAGGGTCCCTGTTTTTTACGGGGGGGTCTCTCTTTTTGTGGGGTTTCCCTATTTTGGGGAATTTTCCCTATTTTTTATGGGGTTTCCCTATTTTCTGGGGCGTGGGGATGTGCGCAGGGACACAGGATGGGCACAGGGACAGGGGACAGGACATGGGGACATCGGGATTGGGGACACAGGACCTCGGGGCCTGGCAGCGCCGCTGGCACGGGGACAAGGACACGGGGACATCGGGATCGGGGGACACGGGGATACCGGGATGGGGACACGGGGATGGGGACATGGCGACATCGGGATTGGGGGACACAGGGATATGGGGATGGGGACACGGGGACAGGGACATGGGGACAGGGACATGGCGACATCGGGATTTGCACCAGGATGGGAACACCGGGATGGGGGGGATGGGGAAGGGACATGGGGACAGGGACATGGCGACATCGGGATTTGCACCAGGATGGGGACACCGGGATGGGGACACGGGGACTCAGGGCCCAGCCGCGCTGCTGGCGCAGGGACAAGGACACGGGGACATCGGGATTTACACCGGGATGTGCACAGGGACTCGGGGACATCGGGATTTACACCGGGATGGGGACACCGGGATGGGGACACGGGGCCTTTGTGGCCCTGCCAGGCTGCTGGCACAGGGACAGGGACACGGGGACATCGGGATTTACACGGCGATGGGGACACCGGGATGGGGACACAGGGACAGGGGGACTCGGGGCCTGGCAGCGCCACTGGCGCAGGGACAAGGACACGGGGACATCGGGATTTGCACAGGGACGGGGACAGGGACAGGAGGAGCAGGACATCGGGATTTGCACCGGGACGGGGACAGGGGGAGCAGGACATCGGGATTTGCACCGGGATGGGGACAGGAGGAGCAGGACATCGGGATTTGCACAGGGAGGGGGACAGGGGGAGCAGGACATCGGGATTTGCACAGGGATGGGGACAGGGGGACGAGGACATCGGGATTTGCACAGGGATGGGGACAGGGGGAGCAGGACATCGGGATTTGCACAGGGATGGGGACAGGGACAGGGGGAGCAGGACATCGGGATTTGCACCGGGATGGGGACAGGGGGAGCAGGACATCGGGATTTGCACAGGGAGGGGGACACGGGGCCTCGGGGCCTGGCAGCGCCACTGGAGCAGGGACAAGGACATGGGGACATCGGGATTTACAGGGGGACATGCACAGAGACTCGAGGACGTCGGGATTTGGGGCCCTGGGAACGAGGGGACATCGGGATTTGCACAGGGCCAAGGACACGGGGACATCGGGATTTGGGGACTGGGGGACACCCGGATCCAGGACCTCAAGGACTCGGGGACATCGGGATTTGGGGACACGGGGCCCCAGGGATTTGGGGCCACTGGGATTTGTGGCCGTGGGAAGCCAGGGCCTGGCGCGGGGCCAAGGCCGCGGGCACACGCGAGGGACACTCGTGACACGCCGGGGACACGCGGGGGACACTCGTGACACCCTCAGGACACGCCGGGGACACGCAGGGGACACTCGTGACGGGCGGGACACGCGTGTGCGGCCCCAGGTGACGCAGGAGCTGCGTCACGGCCCCGGAATGTCCCTCCCGTGTCCCTTCGGTGTCCCTTGGATGTCCCTAAAGTGTCCCTTGCACACCTGGAGTGTCCCTTGCACACCCTTTACACGCCTCGAGTGTCCCTTAAATGTCCCCTGAGCGTCCCTCTGATGTCCCTCGGACACCTCCGGTGTCCCTTGCACGCCCACCCGGGCCCCTCCCGGCGCCTGGCGCACCTTGCACACCCCTCGCACGCTCACCCAGCCCCCTCCAGGCTCATTCCAGCACCTTCCACGCCCACCCAGCCCCTCGCACGCTCATCCCGCTCCCATCCAGCCCCTCGCACGCTCATTCCAGCACCTTCAACGCCCGTCCC
>NW_008239314.1:15366-16116 GCF_000691975.1 Corvus brachyrhynchos | reverse complement strand
CCCCCCAGACCCTCGGAGTGACCCCCCCAGACCCTCCCCCACCTCCTCGGTCTCAGCCGAGCGCCGCGTTGACCACACGAACTCCATGACAGCCACCAGGATGGCCACGACCAGACCGCAGACCAGCACCACGAAGATGCCGCCGATGTTCTCCATGCCCAGCCCTGGGGGACGTGGGGGGGGCCACCCGGCACAACCCAACTCAACTCAACTCAACTCAACCCAACTCAACTCAAGTCAACACAACTCAACGCAACTCAACTCAACTCAACTCAACACAACTCAATTCAACCCAACTCAACTCAACCCAACCCAACCCAACCCAACTCAACCCAACTCAACTCAACCCGACTCAACCCAACACAACTCAACTCAACACAACTCAAGTCAACACAACTCAATGCAACTCAACTCAACTCAACCCAACTCAACTCAATTCAACCCAACTCAACTCAAGCGGCCCCAACCCAACTCAACCCAACCCAACCCAACCCAACTCAACCCAACTCAACCCAACACAACTCAACTCAACACAACTCAACTCAGCTTGGTCAACCCAACCCAACCCAACCTGGGTCAACCAAACTTGGTCAACCCAACCCAACCCAACCCAACCCAACCTGGGTCAACCAAACTCAGTCAATCCAACCCAATCCAACCCAACCCAATCCAACCCAACCCAACCCAACTCAACCCAACCCACAGTCCCCTTCAGTCCCCCACCTTTGGCACGGTGGTCCTCCTCCTTGG
>NW_008239314.1:12617-13894 GCF_000691975.1 Corvus brachyrhynchos | reverse complement strand
AGGCACGGGGGAGGGTTGTACCACTCGTACGGGCTCAGCCTGGGGGGGAGCGGGAGGTTGGGACCCCCCCACGGCACCTCAAAATGGGGGGGACCTCGTAGGGGGGCTCAGGGGTTTCCCTGTTCTTTTTGGGGTCACCCCAAACCCATCTGGGACATCCCCATCCCTTCCGGGACCCTGCAAATCCCTGTGGGACCCCCTCCCCAAATTCCTCTGGGAGCCCCCCCCGGGCACCCCAAAATGGGTGGGGCCTCGTGGGGTGCACCCCCAATTCCAGGCCCTATTTTGGTGTGTCCCCAGAACTTTGGGGATCACTTTTGAGCCTTTTGGGAGCTTTTCTTGGGGGGGTTTTCCCTGGATTTGGCGGCTCATTTTTGGCTCCTCCCTGCGACTCCTCCCTCCCTTTTTCAGGGCCATTTTTTGGGGGTGCTCTTCCCTCCCAAACCCGAGACCCCATTTTTTGGGGTGTCCCCCCCTCACCTGGCAGCCAGGAAGAGGACGCAGCTGACGGCCAGGTAGGCCAGGAGCATGAAGAGCCACACAGCCGGTGAGAAGGGGTCTAGGAAGGAGAAATACCCCGGCTTGCGGCCCTGGGGGGACACGGCGTGAGACCCCAAACCCTTGGTGGACCCCAAAACCCCAAAACCACCCCAAAAAACCCATCCCCGTACCATGTGGACCCGGTAGAGGATGCTGATCCCCAAGGTCATGAAGGGCTTGGAGAAGTCGATGACCTTCTCCCGCTCAGCCGTGATGGTGAAGGCGGCCACAGCCAGGTCAGCTTTCTGGGGGACCCCAAAAATCGTGCGGTCAGATGGGGTTGACCCCCCTCCAGCCACCCCAAAAAGGTCCCGGGGTCAGGGGGTCACCCCAGAGACCCCTTAGAGGTGATAGGGGTTTGAGGTCCACCAAAGTTTGGGGTCCACCAAGGGTTTGGGGTTCACCAAGGGTTTGGGGTTCTCTTCTGGGGTTTGGGGGGTTCCCTGTTCCTAAATGGGACCTTCCCAACGGGATTTTCCCAGCGGGATTTTCTCGGCTCTGCCATTCCCCCCAGGACTTTTCCCCTCCCCCAGTCCCGCCCCCGCCGCGCGTACCCGGTTGATGAGCTCGCCCACCATGCCGGTCCAGGAGCCGTTGGGCTCGGGGGCCCCATAGAGCCCGTCCTCCACCAGTTTGATGTGGAAGCGGAACTTGAGGAGCGCGGCGAGCTCCCGCAGCATGTCCACGCAGAAGCCCTCGTAGCGCTCGGGGCCGCCCGCGCCCCCCACCCGCATCAC
>NW_008239314.1:10305-11768 GCF_000691975.1 Corvus brachyrhynchos | reverse complement strand
GAGATCCCAAAGGGAGACCCAAAGGGGAACCGGTGCCCCCCAGTCCCCCCCAGTGCCCCCCAATCCCCTCCCAGTCCCTCCCAGTGCTGACCAGGATGGTGGTGATGATGAGGGTCTTGTTGGCCAGGCTGTCCGAGGCGTTGAGGGCCAGCGTGGCCTCGTCCATGGCCAGTGTCCGGTTGGAGAACCACACCCCCACCTGGGGGCGTGGCCACAGCATCAGGGGCATGGCCACTTGGGGCTGTGGTGATTTCGGGGCATGGCCATTTTGGGGTCCTGGGGGTCCCTCTGGGGGTTCCCAGGGTCACTGTGGGTCATTCTGGGGGTTCTGAGGGTCATTCTGGGGGTCCCAGGGGTCCCACGGGTCACTCTGGGGATCATTCCGGGAGTCTCAGGGTCACTCTGGAGGTCACTTTGGGCCAATCTGGGTCACTCAGGGGTCATGGAGGGGTCACTGAGGGTCACGCAGGGCTCACTCAGGGGTCACTGAGGGTCACCCTGAGGTCACTCTGAGTCTCTGTGGGGCTTTCAGGGGTCCTGTGGGTCCCGTGGGTCACTAAAGGTCACTCAGGGTCACTCAGGGGTCACTCAGGGGTCACTCAGGGGCTGTCCCACCTCCCGGTGTCCGTCCCGGCCCTTCTCCAGCACCCTCAGGCTGTAATTGGTGCGCTGCCCTTTGCTGTTGAACTCCACGCGCCCCGTCAGCCCGTCGTACTCCACCTGCCCCCAAAATCCCCAAAATCCATCCCAAAAATCCATTGGGAAACACAAAAATCCATCAGGAAACACCCAGAAACCCCAAAAATCCACCGGGAACACCCCAGCAATCAGGATTGCCCCCATTTTTTTCAACCGCCCCAGGTTTTCAGGGTCCCCCCCCCGAACTTTTTGGGATCCCCCTGGGACTTTTGGGGTCCCTCCGAAAATCTTAGAGTCCCTCCCATTTTTGGGGTTCCCCAAGACCCCCAAATCCCCCTCTCCTCCCACCCACCCCCTTCCCCCCCAACTTTTCACTATTTCCCCTGGGGGTTTTTTTTCCCTAAATCTCCCCAATTTTTGGGGGTTCCCGCTGGGATTTTTGGGGCCGTCTCACCATGCGGAGGTAGTTCATGAGGCTGGTGCCGTGGGGCCAGATCCCGGGCGCGGCGCAGGCCAGGGGGCGGCCCCCGATCTCCTGGCTCCGGTTCAGCTCCCGCACGGCCCCAACCACCACGTGGACGGCGTCAAAGAGCGGCGCCGCCGACAGCTGCGGGGGTTGGATTTTGGGGTTTTTGGGGTTTTTTTGGGGTGCCCCATGAGGTTTTGGGGTCACCTCAGCCCCCAAATCCCCACCCCAGAAACCCCCAAGGATTTGGGTTCTCCAGGATGTTGAGTTTCCCTCAAGTTTTTGGGATTCCTCTCTCAAGATTCTTGGGGTCTCTTCAAGGTTTTTGGGGTCCCTTCAAGGTTTTTGGAATTTCCAC
>NW_008239314.1:8697-8972 GCF_000691975.1 Corvus brachyrhynchos | reverse complement strand
ACCCCAAAATCCGGCCCCGAGAGCCCCGAATGCAGCCCCCGGGGGCGGCAAATCTCACCGGGATGCTTCAATCCGGCTCTAGGACCGCAAAATCCCAGCCCGGGACCCCAAAAATCCAGCCCCAGGAGTCCAAAATCCAGAGCCAGGGTCACAAAACCCCACTGCGATCCTTAAATCCGGCCCCGGATCCCCAAATCCCACCCTGGGATCCTCAGTTTCCCCCTCAAAATCCTTTAATCCTCCCCCAAGCCCCTTAAATCCCCAAAACCCTCCCC
>NW_008239314.1:2814-3393 GCF_000691975.1 Corvus brachyrhynchos | reverse complement strand
CCCCCCCAAAAAAACACCCGGGGGGTCCCAAAAATGCTCGGGGGGGCCCGAAATGGGGGGAGGGGGGAACCGGGAATGGGGACCGGGAATGGATCGGAACCGGGACCGGGAACCGGGACCGGGAACGGGAACCAGGACCGGGAACCAGGACCGGGAACTGGGGATGGATCCAGGAACGAAGGAGGGGTCCCGGGATCGGGAATTGGGGCCGGGAATGGATCCGGGACCGGAATCGGAACCGGGAACGGGATCGGAACCGCGAATGGATCCGGGAACTGGAACCGGGAACGGGAATCCGGGCCCGGAATGGATCCGGGACCGGAATCGGGGCTGGGAATGGATCCGGGGCTGGGAATGGATCCGGGACTGGGAATCGGAACCGGGAGCGGAGGAAGGATCCCGGGATCGGGAATGGATCCGGGAATGAGAACGGGGAACGGGACCCAGGAGCGGGAATGGATCGGGAACCGGACCCGGGACCGGGACTGGAGCTGTGGACGCGGGATTGGCCCCGGTGCTGGGAATCGGACCGGGAACGGATCCGGGACCGGGAATGGATCCGGGGGTCGGGACCGGGGG
>NW_008239314.1:0-1215 GCF_000691975.1 Corvus brachyrhynchos | reverse complement strand
TGGTCCCGGGGGGGTCCGGGAGGGGCTCCCTGGGGATCTGGGGGTCCCTGGGGGGGTCTGGGACCATCCCGAGGGGCTCCCTGGGGATCTGGGGGTCCCTGGGGGGGTCTGGGACCATCCCGAGGGGCTCCCTGGGGATCTGGGGGTCCCTGGGGGCATCTGGGACCATCCCGGGGGGGTCTGGGACCATCCCGAGGGGCTCCCCGGGGCTCTGGGGGTCTGGAATCCCAGCCGGGGGCTCCTTGGAAGGTTCTGGAATCCCATCCAGGGAATGTCCGGGGCTCCGAGGGTCCGAAATTCCGGTTGGGGTCTCCATGGATGGGGTCTCCTCATGGACCGGGGGTTCCGATCCCACCCCGAGGGTCTCCCCGGGCGGCTCCGAGATCCCGGCCGGGGTCTCCGCAGGGATGGAGGGTCCCGGTGCCACCACCAGGATGTCCCCGGTTACCCCCGGTGCCACCAGCAGGGTGTCCTGGGACGGGTCCGGGATCCCCACCAGGGTCTGCCCTTGGATGGAGGGTCCCGACCCCACCCCGAGGGTCTCCCCAGGGACCGAGGACCCCGATCCCACCACCAGAACCTCCCTGGAAGATCCCGATCCCACCCCGAGGGTCTCCCCGGATGTCTCCGAGATCCCCACCAGGGTCTCCCCAGGGACCGAGGACCCCGATCCCACCACCAGAACCTCCCTGGAAGATCCCGATCCCACCCCGAGGGTCTCCCCGGATGTCTCCGAGATCCCCACCAGGGTCTGCCCTGGGATGGAGGGTCCCGACCCCACCCCGAGGGTCTCCTTGGACGTGTCCAGGATCCCGGTCAGGGTCTCCCCATGGATGGAGGGTCCCGATCCCACAAGAGCCTCCCCGGAAGGCTCCGCGATCCCCACCAGGGTCTGCCCTTGGATGGAGGGTCCCGACCCCACCCCCCGGGTCTCCCCAGGGACCGAGGACCTCGATCCCACCACCAGAACCTCCGTGGAAGCTCCTGCTCCCACCCCAAGGCTCTCCCCAGACGTCTCCGAGATCCCCACCAGGGTCTCCCCACGGACCAAGGACCCCGATCCCACCACGAGGGTCTCCCTGGATGTTTCTGCTCCCACCCCAAGGCTCTCCCCAGACGCCTCCGGGACCCCAACCAGACTCTCCCCAGGGACTGAGGACCCCGATCCCACCACCAGCACCTCCCTGGAAGCTCCCGCTCCCACCCCGGGGGGCT
>NW_008239313.1:6427-6717 GCF_000691975.1 Corvus brachyrhynchos | reverse complement strand
TATTTCTAAATTTGGCCAAACCGGAACAGTATTCTTCGGCACATCTTGAAAATTGCCAGAGGTTTAATGACTGTAATATGCTTTGTAAAGCTGTATCTTAAAAGACCCTAGCAAACTTATGCTTATGCCTGAAAGATACTGAAAGACATACAACGTTGCCATTTTTAAAGTACAGCTGCAGATTGGAAAATCCTGCAAAATTGTGTTTATACCAGAAAAGTCCTGACTGTGAAAGAGTATTTTCAATCATGTTTATAGTTACCATGACCTATTCTCACGACTGAATTATA
>NW_008239313.1:3922-5612 GCF_000691975.1 Corvus brachyrhynchos | reverse complement strand
ACAAGACAGAGAGTCTGCCTCAGGGTTTCTATTCTTAAGTGTGCATCACAGAGGCAGTCACAAATTTAAGTGGCTTAAAGAATTGTCCATATTCAAACTGGACATCTGATAAGTTCGGTCAGGTCATAGAGGGAGCTGTAAGCACCTCTTTGCAAGAACATCACTTCCGGGACTATGCTTTGCTAACCTATGACGACATCACAACTGAATAGTATGGCCCTCTGGCTGTTCCCTCTGCAGGCTTTCCTCAGCATTTGGTCCTTCTTCCTGTTTCAGCAGTAGCCCAAGGACACAGGGTCCTTGTAAATGTCCAGATTTGCCACACTTTGTAATCTCTCCAGTAAATCATGTTGCTATTTTATTTACATTTCAGTGGTTTGCTTGCATATTTTTAGTTGATATTTAAGTGTTGTATGACAACTTTTTGCTAGCTTTCTTGTAACGATGGAGTCAAGATGAGTTAAATTCTGTTGTATCAGACACTTTTAAAGGAACACTCTCAACTCTAAGTATTATTAAATTCAAGTGATGTTAAGTTCTGTTGAACTTAAGCGTCGTTAAATTTATGTGATGTCAGATTTAAATTCTGTTAATTTGAAGTTTTGTCACATTTAAGTTCTGTTAGGCTTAAGTTCTGCTGAAGTTAATTTCTGACAAGTTTAACTGCTGTTCAGTCTTAAGTTCTGTTATTTTAATTTCTGTTAAGTCTAAGTTATAGTCAGATTGATTTCTGTTCAATTTCAATGATGTTAACTTTAAGTTCTGTTCAGTTTACTTTCTGTTACTTTTGAGTAGCATTTATTGAGTTAAGTTTAACTTCTGCTGAATTATGCTCATTTAAACTGAAAGATGCAGTTCTTTTGTTACAGAGATAAGATTGAACAGACTGAAACAATTATGATGAAGAATTGGAAAGCAACTGTTTAAGAACATGAGATAATAAGTTGTAAAAATATGTGAAGATTTGGTTTGCTAAATCCTTAAATTCATTGAAAATTCCATGGGCATAAATGTTCTGCATTGCTCAGTTAAGATAATTATTCATAACAATCTTTCCTGTTCCATCTTTCACGGGTAACGCAGAAGAATGACTAACAATTTCAAGTTATGGATATGATTGATTGTAAGCTGTTCAGTGCTTTCTTTCTTGATTTTATTTTGCCTTATTATCTTATATGCATAGATGTGTAGAGAAGTATACTCTTGATTTCTTAGAATAAGTTACTGTAGATGTCTTATGCTCTTAATATCATAGTGTGAATTCACTGACTTTTTATAAAAGGCATTATCCATGAGATGTTATTTGATGCTATGCATACGCATTTCTTTGATTGTTTGCAGTTTGTTTATGGTACCACTGACTATTTAGCTAAGGATGAATGATAAAGCCGGCTGTTTTACAGACTTTCATACTGTTATGTAGCTATCTGCAAGACATGTGTCTCGGTTTTGAAAGACAGGTGTCTGCTAAGGAAGGCAGAGGCCCCCCTTGAAGTGGCAGATATAACCCCTTTTCCCTCCAAGTTATTATATTTTGAAATCAAGAGCCTTTAGGCGAAGATGTGGGAAATAGGAATAACAGTTCTTTACTCTATATATATATATGTATATAACCAGTCAAACAAAACAACAACAACTATGGCAGTAACAGCAATCACAAACCCAGTCCCAGCCTTCTCGGCTGTCAGGC
>NW_008239313.1:0-1032 GCF_000691975.1 Corvus brachyrhynchos | reverse complement strand
AGAAAGAAAGAAAGAAAGAAAGAAAGAAAGAAAGAAAGAAAGAAAGAAAGAAAGAAAGAAAGAAACTAAATAACATGAAACCAACAAGAAAATAAAAGAAAAAGAAGAAAAATAAGGAAGAAAGAAACAAGGGCAAAAGAAAAAAAGAACGAAAAAGAAGGAAGAAAAAATAAAAGAGAAAAAGAGAGAAGACAGAAAGCAACATAAAACACAAATAAAGGGAAAAAAAAGATATAAAAATGCAGAAAGAAAGAAAGACTCCATAATGTGAAACGAACAAGAAAAAATAAAAGAAAGAAAGAACGTACAAGAAAACAAAAAAAGAAAGAAAAAAAGAAAACTAAAAGAAACCAACAAGAAAATGAAAAAAGCAGGGAAAAATAAAAGATAAAAGAAAGAAAGAAAGAAAGAAACACTCAATAATATGAACCCAAGAAGAAAAATGGAAAAACAAGGAAAAAAGGAGACTGTGGAAGGATGGCTGCAAGAAAGAGGACATGAAACTTAAAGCTCAGCAGCTAACCACAAGAATGAGCAAGGTCAACATGACCGTGAGCCTGCCTGCTAGACAAAGATAGGATCTTGCGGTCAAGCGAGACAAGGATGTGAGTTACAGCCCTAACCACAGCTGGGCAGAGCTAAGAAAATGTAACTTTTAAGAATTATCCAATCAACTAAGGACAACTATGATTAGCTAATAAAGACGGCTGTAAATGTAACTGCAGAATCACTAATAAACGAAGCTTGCCTACCAATCATATTGATTGTCCGCATCTTCCCTCGTCCTCCGCAAATGGTGACGCCGACGTAATACAAGGACGGCACGACAGGAGGACGAGCGAGAAAGCTCCGATAAGCAGCGATCGGAGGGCAAAAGGAACCGCAGCGCTGGCGCTTCCTATTCCCGTGCCTGGACCGACCTGATAACGGAGTGTCCGCCGCTCAGTGAGTTGCCTGCAGGGGAAAGGCTGCAACGGGCGCTCGTACTAACAGGCTGAGAGATGGAAAGACAGGCAGCTCTTGATTTACTCA
>NW_008239312.1:43365-48570 GCF_000691975.1 Corvus brachyrhynchos | reverse complement strand
GTCCCCAGGGGTGTCCCAGACATCCTCAGGTGTCCCCAGCCCCCCCAGATGCCCCCAGGTGTGCCCCAGGTGCCCCCAGCTGTGCCCAGCTGTGCTCTCGCAGGGCGCTGTTCCTGGAGCCGACGCTGCTGATGTTGGACGAGCCCACGAACCACCTGGACCTGAACGCCGTCATCTGGCTCAACAAGTGCGGCTGCGGGGCATTTTGGGGCGTTTTGGGGCGTTTTGGGGCATTTTGGGCGTTTTGGGGATTTTCAGGGTTTTGGGGATTTTTTTCCTACTGGATTTCCTGTTTTTTACGGAATTCCCCATTTTTTATGGAATTTCCCATTTTTTACTGGATTTCCTGTTTTTTACGGAATTCCCCATTTTTTATGGAATTTCCCATTTTTTACTGGATTTCCTGTTTTTTACGGAATTCCCCATTTTTTATGGAATTTCCCATTTTTTACTGGATTTCCTGTTTTTTACGGAATTCCCCATTTTTTATGGAATTTCCCATTTTTTACTGGATTTCCTGTTTTTTACGGAATTCCCCATTTTTTATGGAATTTCCCATTTTTTACTGGATTTCCTGTTTTTTACGGAATTCCCCATTTTTTATGGAATTTCCCATTTTTTACTGGATTTCCTGTTTTTTACGGAATTCCCCATTTTTTATGGAATTTCCCATTTTTTACTGGATTTCCTGTTTTTTACGGAATTCCCCATTTTTTATGGAATTTCCCATTTTTTACTGGATTTCCTGTTTTTTACGGAATTCCCCATTTTTTATGGAATTTCCCATTTTTTACTGGATTTCCTGTTTTTTACGGAATTCCCCATTTTTTATGGAATTTCCCATTTTTTACTGGATTTCCTGTTTTTTACGGAATTCCCCATTTTTTATGGAATTTCCCATTTTTTACTGGATTTCCTGTTTTTTACGGAATTCCCCATTTTTTATGGAATTTCCCATTTTTTACTGGATTTCCTGTTTTTTACGGAATTCCCCATTTTTTATGGAATTTCCCATTTTTTACTGGATTTCCTGTTTTTTACGGAATTCCCCATTTTTTATGGAATTTCCCATTTTTTACTGGATTTCCTGTTTTTTACGGAATTCCCCATTTTTTATGGAATTTCCCATTTTTTACTGGATTTCCTGTTTTTTACGGAATTCCCCATTTTTTATGGAATTTCCCGTTCTTTTATGGAATTTCCTATTCTTAGTGGAATTTCCTGCTTTTTACGGAATTTCCCGCTTTTTACTGAATTTCCCATTTTTTTACGGAATTCCCCGTTTGTTACAGAATTTCCAGTATTTTATGGAATTCCCGGTTTTTTGTGGAATTTCCTGTTTTTACGGAATTTCCCATTTTTTTGGGGAATTTCCCGTTTTATTATGGAATTCCCAGTTTTTAGTGGAATTTCCCGTTTTTTACAGAATTTCCCGTTTTTTACAAATTTCCCTTTTTTTATGAAATTTCCCATTTTTTGCTGAATTTCCAGTTTTTTATGGAATTTCCCGTTTTTGTGGAATTTCCCGTTTTTAGTGGAATTTCCCATTTTTTATGAAATTTCCCATTTTTTGCTGAATTTCCAGTTTTTTATGGAATTTCTGGTTTTTTGCTGAATTTCCCGTTTTTTATAAATTTCCCTTTTTTTATGAAATTTCCTGTTTTTTACGGAATTCTCTGTTTTTTACAGAATTTTCCCTTTTTTGCGGAATTTCCAGTTTTTTATGGAATTCCCATTTTTTATGGAATTCCCGTTTTTTACAGAATTCCCTGTTTTTTATGGAATTTCCTGTTTTTGTGAAATTTCCTGGTTTTTGCTGAACTTCCCGCTTTTTACAGAATTTCCCGTTTCTTATAAATTTCCGGTTTCTTACGGAATTTCCCCGTTTTTTACAGAACTTCTCGTTCTTGTGCAATTTCCAGTTTTTTACGGAATTCCCCGTTTTTTGCGGAATTCCCCGTTTTTTGCAGAACTCCCCGTTTTTTACAAATTTCCCGATTTTTACGGAATTCTCCCCGTTTCCCAGTTACCTGCAGAGCTGGAAGAAGACGCTGCTGGTGGTGAGCCACGACCAGGGGTTCCTGGACGACGTCTGCACCGACATCATCCACCTGGATTCCCAGAGGCTGCACTACTACCGCGGGAACTACAGTGAGAGCGCCGGGATTTGGGGAGAAAAACCGGGAAAATGGGAAAAACGGGGAAAAACGGGAAAAAACGGGGAAAAACGGGATGAAAATGGGGAAAAATGGGAGAAAAAGGGGATAAAAAGGGGGGAATTTGGAATTGTCCACCTGGATTCCCAGAGGCTGCACTGCTACCGCGGGAACTACAGTGAGAGCAGCGGGGTTTGGGGAGAAAAACGGGGAAAATGGGAAAAACGGGGAAAAGTGGGAAAAAACGGGGAAAAATGGGAAAAAATGGGGAAAAACGGGATAAAAATGGGGGAAAAATGGGAAAAAATGGGGGGAAAATGGGAGAAAAAGGGGGGAATTTGGAATTGTCCACCTGCATTCCCAGAGGCTGCACTACTACCGTGGGAACTACAGTGAGAGCAGCGGGGTTTGGGGAGAAAAACCGGGAAAATGGGAAAAACGGGGAAAAATGGGAAAAGACGGGGGAAAAATGGGGAAAAATGGGATAAAAAAGGGGAATTTGGAATTGTCCACCTGGACTCGCAGAGGCTGCACTGCCATGGTGGGAATTGCGGTGAGAATCCCAGAATTTGGGTGGAGAAAACGGGAAAATGGGTAAAAACAGGAAAAAATCAAAATAAGGCGGAGAAATTGGGAAAAACAGGGGGAATTAAGGGAAAACTGGGAAAAATGAGGCTTTGTGCGCTTGGATTCCCAGGAGCTGCAGTGACACTGTGGGAATTGGAGTGGGAAATCCGGGGATTTGGGGGGAAAAAGCGGGGGAATGGGAAAAACCGGGGGAAAAAAGGGGAAAAAACCAGAGAAAAATGGGGAAAAATGGGGGAAAACAGGAAAAATGGGAACGGGAGTGGGAATGAGAGGGAAATGGAGAAAAATGAGGGGAAAAAGAGAAAAAAACAGAGAAAAATGGGGGAAAAATGGGAAAAATGGGAATGGGAGTGGGAATGAGAGGGAAATGGAGAAAAATGAGGGAAAAAGAGAAAAAAACGGAGAAAAATGAGGGAAAAAGGGAAAAAAACAGAGAAAAATGGGGAAAAATGGGGGGAAACGGGAAAAATAGGAATGGGAATGGGAATGGGAAGGGAATGGGGGAAAATGAGGGAAAAAGGGAAAAAAAGCCAGAGAAAAATGGGGAAAAATGGGGGGAAATGGGAAAAATGGGAATGGGAATCAGAATTGGGAATGGGAACGGGGGAAACTGGGGGAAAACGAGGGGAAACGAGGGAAAAAGGGGACTGGGAATAGGGGAAAAAGAGGAATAAAGGAGGGAGCAACCAGGGAACGGGAATGGGGGAGCCCTGGGGAGGGGAATGGGAGCCCCGGGATGAGCCGGAATTCCCAGGATGAGCCCGAATTCCCGGGATCCCGCAGTGACCTTTAAGAAGATGTACCAGCAGAAGCAGAAGGAGCTCCTGAAGCAGTTCGAGAAGCAGGAAAAGAAACTGCGGGACCTCAAAGCCGGGGGGAAATCCACCAAGCAGGCGGTGAGGCGTTGCTGGGGTGCGAAAATCCCGGGATCTGAGCCCAAAAATCGTCGGGATCTGAGCCCAAAAATCATCGGGATCTGAGCCCAAAAATCCTGGGATCTGAGCCCAAATATCATGGGGATCTGAGTCCAAAACTCTTGGGATCTGAGCCCAAAAAATCATCGGGATCTGAGCCCAAAAATTGCCAGGATCCCAGCCCAAAAATCGCTGGGATCTGAGCCCCAAAATCCCGGGACCTGAGCCCAAAAACCCCAGGATCTGAGCCCCAAAATCACTGGGATCTGGGCCCAAAAATCGTTGGGATCTAAGCCCCAAAATCCAGAGATCCCAGCCCCAAAATCCCAGGATCTAAGCCCAAAAATTGCCAGGACCTGAGCCCCAAAATCTCCAGGATCTGAGCCCCAAAAATCCCAGGATCCCAGCCCAAAAATCCCGAGATCTGAGCCCAAAAATCACCGGGATCTGAGCCCAAAAATCGCCAGGATCTGAGCCCCAAATTCCTGGGATCTGAGCCCCAAAATCCCAGGGTCTGAGCCCAAAAATCACCGGGATCTCAGCTCCAAAATCACAGGATCTGAGCCCCAAAATCGTCGGGATCTGAGTCTAAAACTTGCTGGGATCCAAGCCCCAAACTTCCAGAATCTGAGCTCCAAAATCCCAGGATCTGAGCCCAAAAATCCCGGAACCTGAGTCCAAAAACCCCCGGGATCTGAGCCCCAAAATCTCCGGGATCTGAGCCTCAAAATCCCTGGATCTGAGCCCAAGAATCGCCAGGATCAGAGCCAAAAATTCACCGGAATCTGAGCCCCAAAATCTCAGGATCTGAGCCCCAAATTCCTGGGATCTGAGCCTAAAAATCCCAAGGTCCCAGCCCAAAAATCGCTGGGATCTGAGCCCCAAAATCCCGGGACCTGAGCCCAAAAACCCCAGGATCTGAGCCCCAAAATTGCTGGGATCTGATCCTCAAAATCCCAGGATTTGAGCCCAAACTCACCGGGATGTCAGCTCCAAAATCACAGGATCTGAGCCCCAAAAATCCCGGGGTCTGAACCCAGAAATCGCTGGGATCTGAGCCCCAAAATTGCTGGGATCTGAGCCCCAAAATTGCCGGGATCTGAGCACCAAAATCCCGGGATCTGAGCCCCAAAGTTGCCGGGATCTGAGCCCCAAAGTTGCTGGGATCTGAGCACCAAAATCCCAGGGTCCCAGCCCAAAAATCACCGGGATCTGAGCCCCAAATTCCCACGATCTGACCCCAAAACCCCAGACCTTTCTGTGACCCCCCCTTTCTCTGCCTCGCCCTCGCACTCCCCAAATTCCCCGCCCCATTTCCCCGATCCCGGTGACCTTTTGGGGCCGATCCACCCCCGCACGAACCCCGAGGGCTTCGGGGCCAGCAAAGCCATTCCCGGGTGCCGCGACCCCACAGAATCCCCACGAAACCCCAAATTCCGGCTCCCGGCCCCACCCCTGAGCCCGTCCCACCCCGAATCCCGCAGGAGAAGCAGACCAAGGAGGCGCTGACGCGGAAGCAGCCGGAGTGCCGGCGGCGGGCGGCCGCC
>NW_008239312.1:40856-43138 GCF_000691975.1 Corvus brachyrhynchos | reverse complement strand
CGAGGGCGCGGCCGAGGCCCCGGAGCTGCTGCGGCGGCCCCGGGAATATTCCGTGCGCTTCACCTTCCCCAACCCGCCCCCCCTGAGCCCCCCCATCCTCGGCCTGCACGGTACCGGGCGGGGAAGGGGCATTTGGGGGGTTTTAGGGGGGTTTGGGAAAGGGTCCGGGAGGGATTTTGGGGTGTTTGGGACGCTTTCCCCATCCGGATTATTCTCCACGTTTTTGGTATTCCAGGGAAAAGTTTTGGGGGAGATTTGGGGATTTTGGGGAGGAAACGGGCAATGAGAGGGGGTTAGGGGGGGTTGGGGAAGGGTCCAGGAGGGATTTTGGGGTATTTGGGGCACTCTCCCTGCCTGGATTATTCTCTGCAGTTTTGGTATTCCAGGGAAAGGTTTTAGGGGAGATTTGGGGATTTTTCGGGGGGAAACGGGCAATGAGAGAGGGTTTGGGGGGGTTGGGAAAGGGTCCAGGAGGGATTTTGGGGTGTTTGGGGCTCTTTTCCCGCCTGGATTATTCTCTGAGGTTTTGGTATTCCAGGGAAAGGTTTTGGGGGAGATTTGGGGATTTTGGGGAGGAAACGGGCAATGAGCGGGGGTTTGGGGGGGTTGGGAAAGGGTCCAGGAGGGATTTTGGGGGCCAGGATGGAATTTGGGGGGGTCTCGGGGGGGATTTTGAGGGTTCCAAGTTGGATTTTGGGGTTTTTTTTCCTCCCCCCCCCCCTGCCCCAAATCCCAGGCGTGGATTTTGGCTACGAGGGCCAGGAGCTGCTGTTCCGGAACCTGGACTTTGGGATCGACATGGAATCCCGAGGTGGGCCCCAAAATCCCTGCAATGGCCCCAAAATCACCGGAATGGCCCCAAAATCCCCCCCTGGGGGGGGTCGAGGGGCCCCTGCCCTAATTCGGGCCCCCCCCCCCCAATTCCCAGTTTGCATCGTGGGCCCCAATGGGGTCGGGAAGAGCACCCTGCTGCAGCTGCTGACCGGGGCCCTGACGCCGGTAGGGACCCCGAAAATGGGGAAGGGGACCCAAAAAATGGGGAGAGGGACCCCAAAATGGGGAGAGGGACCCTTAAATGGGGAGAGGGACCCTTAAAATGGGGAGAGGGACCCCAAAAATGGCAAAAGGGATCCCAAAAATGGGGAAGGGGACCCCAAAATGGGGAGAGGGACCCCGAAAATGGGGAGAGGGACCCCAGAAATGGGGAGAGGGACCCCAAAAATGGGGAAGGAGGCCCCAAAATGGGGAGAGAGGCCCCAAAATGGGGAGAGGGACCCTGAATTTTGGGGTGTTCTTCACCCAGATTGTTCTCTGCATTTTTGGTATTCCAGGGAAAGGTTTTAGGGGAGATTTGGGGATTTTTCGGGGGGAAACGGGCAATGAGCGGGGGTTTGGGGGGGTTGGGAAAGGGTCCGGGAGGGATTTTGGGGTTTTTGGGGCGCTCTCCCTGCCTGGATTATTCTTTGCATTTTTGGTATTGGGACCCCAAAATGGGGAGAGGGACCCCAAAAATTACAAAAAGGACCCCAAAATGGGGAGAGAGGCCCCAAAATGGGGGCAGGGACCCCAAAATGGGGGGAGAGGAACCAAAATGGGGAGAGGGACCCCAAAAATGGGGAGTGGACCTCGAATATTGGGGGAAACCCCAAAATTTGGGGGTTTTTTTAACCCTTTCCACCCCGATTTCTCCGCAGCTCCGGGGGCAGATGAGGCGGAACCATCGCCTGGTGAGGGGGCGGGGCCGCGGGTGGGCGTGGCCACAAGAACTGCCTGATTAAAAGGGGTGGAGCCTAAAATGGGCGTGGCACCAAACCGAAATAACAATTGGGGCGTGGCCCAGAAGGGGTGTGGCCTAAAGGGGCGTGGCTCCATGTGGGCGTGGCCTCAATAAATGCATGCAAAAGGGGTGGAGCCTAAAACGGGCGTGGCACCAAGTGTAAACAACCAATGGGGCGTGGCCTAAAAGGAAGGGGTGTGGCCTAAAGGGGCGTGGCTCCAGAGTAAATGACCAATGGGACATGGCCTAAAAGGAAGGGGTGTGGCCTAAAGGGGCGTGGCTCCAGAGTAAATGACCAATGGGACACGTGGCCTAAAAGGAAGGGGTGTGGCCTAAACGGGCGTGGCACCAAGTGTAAATGACCAATGGGGCGTGGCCTAAAAGGAAGGGGTGTGGCCTAAAGGGGCGGGGCACCAAGTGTAAACAACCAATGGGGCGTGGCCTAAAAGGAAGGGGTGTGGCCTAAAGGGGCGTGGCTCCACGTGGGCGTGGCCAGCCCGTTCCT
>NW_008239312.1:36098-36570 GCF_000691975.1 Corvus brachyrhynchos | reverse complement strand
GGGGGTGTGAAACCCCAAAATCAAGAATTTCTGTCCCAAAAATAGGCTTGGCACCCCATAAATGACAATTTTTACTGCTGAGGGAGAATTTGTGGCCCTGGGGAGGGAATCCCACCCCCTAAATTCCAATTTCCACCCCTCAAGTTCCAATTTCTGCCCCAGAAGTGACGATTTCCCCCCAAAATTCCCATTTCCGTCCCTCACTGGGACGTTTTCCCCCCAGAAATTCCAACTCTCGCTCCAGAAACGCCGATTCCTCTCCCTTGGAGGGATTTCCTCCCCAAAATTCCAATTTCCACCCCTTGAAGAGGCGTTTCCCCTCTAAATTCCCAATATTTTCCCCCAAAAAACGACCATTTCCACCCCGTAAATCCCAATTTCGGACCTTTTTGGGAGGCTCTCACACCCCACAAACTCCAATTCTCACGCCTTCGAGAGGCGTTACCCCCCCAAAATTCTGATTTCTCCCCCT
>NW_008239312.1:34966-35640 GCF_000691975.1 Corvus brachyrhynchos | reverse complement strand
AAAAGGGCCTCGGGACGGCCTCAAAATGGCGGCTCTAGGAGGAGGATGGGGATGGGATTTTGGGGGGTCCAAGGAGGATTTTGAGGGGTTCAAGGAGGATTTGGGGGGGGGGTTAAAGGGGAAGGGGATGAACCCCTGACCCCAAAATCCCCCTCAAGGACCCCAAAACGGCCCCAGAGCAGACCCGGGATGGCCTCAAAATGGCGGCTCCGTGAGGGCGAGGAGGAAGGACGGGAAGGGGGAGGCTCCTGGAGGGGTTTTGGGGGACGTGAGGAGGATTCTGTGGGGTTGAAGGCAAAGGGGGGCGAACCCCTGACCCCAAAACGGCCCCAAAATCGCTCTGAAGTGGCCCCAGAGCGGCCTCGAAACGGGCCCAGACCAGCCCCAAAATGGCGGCTCCGGGAGGAGGAGCAGGGGCGGCTTTTTTGGGAGGTTTAAGGAAGATTTTGGGGGGCTTAAAGGGGAAGGGGATGAACCCCTGACCCCAAAATGGCCCCGAGATGGCCCCAAAAGGGTCCCGAGATGGCCCCAAAAGGGCCCAGACCGGCTCCAAAATGGCGGCTCTGGAGGGAGCTGGGGGGACACACGGTTTTGGGGGGCTTAAGGAGGATTTTGGGGGCCCCAAAACGCTCCGGGAGGAGAGCGAGCGACGCAATTTCGGGATGGGGGGGGGG
>NW_008239312.1:33557-34420 GCF_000691975.1 Corvus brachyrhynchos | reverse complement strand
GGGGGCCCTGAGCCCCCCCTCTGCACGCCACCGCTGAAACTACAGCTCCCAGAATGCCCTGCTGCCCCCTGCAGAGCCGGACTACGACTCCCAGCAGCCCTTGCGCCACACACACACACAAAAAAACAAAGGGTAAGAACTACAACTCCCAGCATGCCTTGCAACGGAATTAAAGCCGGGTTTGTGCCCTGCGAGGCCTCAGGGCCCTGCCTTGGGCTGGGCTTAGGCCGGCTTTGAACCCAAACTACAACTCCCAGCATGCCCGCCTGAGAAATTAAAGCCAGGCTTAGGCCCCACCAGGCCTCAGTGGCCACCTCAGGGCCGGTTTTAGGCCCTTCCGGGAGCTGAACTACAACTCCCAGCATCCTCTGCTGTTCCCCGCTGGAGGAACTACAACTCCCAGCATGGCTTGCTTAAGAGTTAAAGCCGGGTTTAGGCCCCGTTAGGCCTCAGGGCCTTTCCTAGAGCCGGCTTTAGGTGTCCTGGGAGCGAACTACAACTCCCATCATGCTTCACTGCCCCCTCTTCAGAGAACTACAACTCCCAGCATGCCGCGCTGCCAAATCAAAGCCGCGCTTTGGCCGCAGTGCCCTCGTTAGGGCTGGGTTTAGGCCCTCCCAGAATGCCCCGGGAGCCAAACTACAACTCCCAGCATGCCTTGCTTCCCGAGTTGATTGAACTACAACTCCCAGGATGCCCTGCGGCCTCTCCCAGAGCAGGTTTGAACTCCCCTCAGCCCTCGCGGCCTCCAGTTTAGAGCCGGTCTCAACTCCCAGCATCCTCTGCCGCCCCTCCCACCTGACAAACTACAACTCCCAGCGCCCCTTGCTGCCGCAACAGGTCCGGACCTACAACTCCCAGCA
>NW_008239312.1:31645-31914 GCF_000691975.1 Corvus brachyrhynchos | reverse complement strand
CCCAAATTTCAGGGACCCCCCCCAAGGTCATCCCTGTTAAGGGGTGACCCTCAAAGCCACCCAGGGGTCACCCGGGGCCACAGCCCAGAGCTGCCCCCAGGAGTCCCCAAGGTGTCCCCAAAGTGTCCCTGGGTGTCCCCAAGGTGCCCCCAATGTCCCCAAGGTGTCCCCGGGGGTGTCCCAGGGGTCCCCAAGGTGTCCCCGGGGTCCCCAAGGTGTCCCCGGGGTCCCTCACCTCCTCCGGGCCCCCCCGGCGGCTGGGCTCCGCG
>NW_008239312.1:30801-31479 GCF_000691975.1 Corvus brachyrhynchos | reverse complement strand
ACGGGGGGAAAGGGAGGAAAATGGGGAGAAAAATGGGGGAGAACGGGGGGAAAATGGGGGAAAGAATGGGGGAAAAACGGGGAGAAAAATGGGGGAAAAATGGGGGGAAACGGGGGAAAAACGGGGAGAAAAACGGGGAGAAAAACTGGGAGAAAAACTGGGAGAAAAACTGGGAGAAAAATGGGGGAAAAACGGGAAGAAACGGGAGAAAAACTGGGAGAAAAATGGGGGGGAAACGGGGGAAAAATGGGGGAAAGAACGGGGAGAAAAACGGGGAGAAAAATGGGGGAAAAACGGGGGAAAAACAGGGGGGAAAAAAACAGGGGGGAAAAAACGGGGGAAAACAGGCAAGAAATGCACAAAAAACAAGGAAAACACAGGGAAAACACAAGGAAAAATGGGCAAAAAAGAGACATAAAACAGGGAAAAATGGGCAAAAACCAGACAAAAACTGGAGAAAAAACAGCAAGAAACAGGCAAAAACCAGAGAAAACACAGGGAAAAAACAGGGAAAAACCAGGGAAAAACAGGCAAAAACCAGGGAAAAAACAGGGAAAAAACAGGCAAAAAAGGGACAAAAACCAGGGAAAAAACACGGAAAAATGGACAAAAAATGGGGAAAACGGAGGGAAAAAAGAAGAAAGAAAGGAGAAAAATGGGGGACAGATGTCTGACTCC
>NW_008239312.1:28209-30682 GCF_000691975.1 Corvus brachyrhynchos | reverse complement strand
AATTTTGGGGCGGCCCGTTTTGGGGGTTACCATGATGGAGCTGAGGATCTCCTGCATGTTGATGGGGGTGTTTTGGGGGGGTCCTGGGGGGCCCTTGCCGGCCCCGACGCTGCCCATGAGGTTGGCAAGGACTGGGGGCAGCTTGGCCCCCGCCCCCGGCTCCGGGGAGGCCGCGGAATTCCCGGGATCCAGCCCCTCGGGATACGCTCCGTCCTCGCCCGAGCAGTCCTGGGGGGGCACAAATGAGGGGTCAGGAAAGGCATTTTGGGGTTTCTTTTTAGGTTTTTGGGGTTTTTTGGGGTTTTTTAAGGGCTTACCTCGTCCAAGGGGATGAGTTTGGGTGGGAGTGGCTCGTAGGATTCCGGGTCGGGCTCATGGGGGCTGTCGGGAATGCTGAGGGGGGGAAAAGGGGGGGGGAAGTCAGGGGGTTTCTGGGATCCCAAGGGATTTGGGGCCCCAAAGGCCTCCAACCCCACATTCCCAGGTTGAGGTTTTCCAGTTCTGGCTGTGCCTCAAAAACTGGATTCTCCACGAGCTTGGGTGTCCCTCAGAATGGTCCCAAAATAGCACCTGAAGCGTCCCCCAAAAAGGGACAAAAGGATCCCAAAACGCCCCCCAAAGAGAGGCTCAAAGTGCCAAAAAAGGCATCTAAAATGTCCCTGAAATAATTCCCAAAATGGCACCAAAAGTGTTTCTAAATATAGACTCAGAGCGTCCCCAAGAGAGGGCTTAAATCACCCCAAAATGGCCCCCAAATTCCTCACAAAATGGTGCCTAAAGTGTCCCCAAAATGGCCCCCAAAATGCTTCTAAAACTGCACCCAAAACGTCTCTAAAAAGGGACTTGAAAGTATTCCTAAAATGGCCCCCAAAAAGGCCCGCAATGTGCTCCCAAAACGGCCCCCAAAATGGCCCTTAAAGCCCTCACAAAATCGCCCCCAAAGTGTCCCCAAAATGGCCCTCAAAGAGTCCCTAAAATGGCCCCCAAAGTGTCCCCAAAACGGCCCTTAAAGCCCTCATAAAATGGCCCCCAAAGTGTCCCAAAAATGCCCTCACAGTCGCTAAAATGGTCCTTAAAGCCCTCACAAAATGGCCCCCAAAGTGTCCCCAAAACAGCCCTTAAAGCCTTCACAAAATGGTGCCCAAAGTGTCTCCAAATGGCCCCCAAAGTGTCCCAAAAACGGCCCTTAAAGCCCTCACAAAATGGTGCCCAAAGTGTCCCAAAAACAGCCCCCAAAGTGTCCCCAAAACGGCCCTTAAAGCCCTCACAAAATGGTGCCCGAAGTGTCCCCAAAACAGCCCTTAAAGTGTCCCCAAAACGGCCCCCAAAGTGTCCCAAAAACAGCCCTTAAAGTCCTCACAAAATGGCGCCCAAAGTGTCCCCAAAACAGCCCCCAAAGTGTCCCCAAAACGGCCCCTAAATTGGCCCTCACAAAATGGCCCTTAAAGTGTCTCAAAAACAGCCCTTAAAGCCCTCACAAAACAGCCCCCAAAGTGTCCCCAAAACAACCCTTAAAGCCCTCAGAAGATGGCACCCAAAGTGTCCCCAAAATGGGCCCCAAAGTGTCCCCAAAACAGCCCTTAAAGCCCTCACAAGATGGCGCCCAAAGTGTCCCCAAAACAGCCCCCAAAGTGTCCCCAAAATGGCCCCCAAAGTGGCTCCTAAAGCCCTCACAAAATGGTGCCCAAAATGTCCCCAAAAATGTCCCAAAAACAACCCTTAAAGCCCTCACAAAATGGCGCCCAGAGTCTCCTCAAAATGGCCGCCAAACCACCCTCGCCAACCCCTGACATTTTGGGCTCAGAACACCGCGAATCCCCCGTTCCCGAGCAGCTCCGAAAGGAGATCCGGGATGTGACACCCCCCAAGCCCAAATTCCCGAGAAATGCCCCCAGAATCCCCGCTCACCTCTCCTTGGAGAGGAAGATCTCCTGCAGGATGCCCTTGACGCGCTCGGCCTGCGTGAAGCGCTCGCGGCTGCCGCTGCCGGGGATGACGAGCGGCGCCGGCAGCTCCAGGGCCTTGGGGTAGGCCCAGGGCACCTTCTCCTCCATGGAGTCGTGGCTGAGGGGCCCCGCCGGCTCCGACGCGCGGCCGGCCTTTTTTTTTCTTGGCCGCCTCGCCAAAGTCCTTGATCTTGTTCACGTTCACTGTGAGGGGAAAATCTGGCATCAGTTGAGGGGAGAAGGGCCTGGCGTTGTCTCGCTCCGGCTTGTCCGGGTTGGAAACGTTCCAAAATGGCGCCCGAGGTGTTCACAAAATGGCACCCGACGAGTTTGCAAAACGGCCCTCAAAGAGTCCCACAAAATAACCCCGAAATGATCCCAAAATGGTCCCCAAACTGTCCCGGAGATCCCTCAAAGGATCCAAAGGAGTTCTGGGTGAAAACCCGGGGGTTTTCCAGGGAATTCTGGGGGTTTTCCAGGGAATTCCAGGCTCACCTCGCTCGGTCTCGTACAGCTCGAAGTAGTAG